>NC_092374.1:95251068-95551068 GCF_030028105.1 Mobula birostris
AGAGGATGGGAGAGTGTGAGGGGTCACTGAGATATGGAGAGTGAGATGGTACGAATGTGTGAGGGGTCAGTGTGAGATGGGGAGAGTGAGAGGGTGGGAGTGTGTGAGGGGTTAGTGTGAGATGGGGAGAGTGAGAGGGTGGGAGTGTGTGAGGGGTCAGTGTAATATGGGGTGAGTGAGAGGGAGGGAGTGTGTTAGAGGCCAGTGAGATAGCGAGTGAGAGAGGGTGGGAGTGTGTGAGGGGTCAGTGTGAGATGGGGAGAGTGAGAGGGTGGGAGTGTGAGAGAGGTCAGTGAGATAGGGAGAGTGAGAGGGTGGGAGTGTGTGAAGGGTCAGTGGGATAGGGAGAGTGAGATGGTGGGAGTATGTGAGGGGTCAGTGAGACGGGGAGAGTGAGAGGGTGGAAGTATCCCAGGGGTCAGTGAGATGAGGGGAGTGAGAGGGTTGGAGTGTGTGAGGGGTCAGTGTGAGATGGGGAGAGTGAGAGGGTGGGAGTGTGTGAAGGGTCAGTGGGATAGGGAGAGTGAGATGGTGGGAGTGTGTGAGGGGTCAGTGAGACGGGGAGAGTGAGAGGGTGGAAGTGTGCCAGGGGTCAGTGAGATGAGGGGAGTGAGAGGGTTGGAGTGTGTGAAGGGAGAGTGTGAAATGGAGAGAGTGAGAGGGTGGAGGTCTGTCAGGGGTCAGTGTGAGATGGGGAGAGTGAGAGGATGGGAGTGTGTGAGGGGTCAGTGTGAGATGGGGAGAGTGAGAGGGTGGGAGTGTGTGAGGGGTCAGTGTGAGATGGGGAGAGTGAGAAGGTGGGAGTGTGTGAGGTGTCAGTGTGAGTTGGGGAGAGTGAGAGGGTGGGATTGTGTGAGGGGTCAGTAAGAATGGGGAGAGGGAGATGGTGGGAGTGTGTGAGTGGTCAGTGGGATGGGGAGAGTTAGAGGGTGGGATGGTGTGAGTGGTCCGTGTTAGATGGGGAGAGTGAGAGGGTGCGACTGTGTGAGGGGTCAGTAAGAATGGAGAGAGGGAGAGGGTGGGGATGTGTAATGGGTCAGTCTGAGACGTGGAGAGTGAGACGGTGGGAGTGTGTGAGGGGTCAGTGTGAGATAGGGAGAGTGAGAGGGTGGGAGAGTGTGAGGGGTCACTGAGATATGGAGAGTGAGATGGTACGAATGTGTGAGGGGTCAGTGTGAGATGGGGAGAGTGAGAGGGTGGGAGTGTGTGAGGGGTCAGTGTGAGATGGGGAGAGTGAGAGGGTGGGAGTGTGAGAGAGGTCAGTGAGATAGGGAGAGTGAGAGGGTGGGAGTTTGTGAAGGGTCAGTGGGATGGGGAGCGTGAGATGGTGGGAGTGTGTGAGGGGTCAGTGAGATGGGGAGAGTGAGAGGGTGGAAGTGTGTCAGGGGTCAGTGAGATGGGGGGAGTGAGACGGTTGGAGTGTGTGGAGGGATAGTATGAAATGGAGAGAGTGAGAGGGTGGAGGTCTGACAGGGGTCAATGTGAGATGGGGAGAGTGAGAGGGTGGGAGTGTGAGAGGGGTCAGTGAGATGGGGGAGTGAGGGTGGGAGTTTTTGAGGGGTCAGTGTGAAATGGGGAGAGTGAGAGGGTGGGAGTGTGTGAGGGGTCAGTGTGAGATGGGGAGAGTGAGAGGGTGGGGTTGTGTGAGGGGTCACTGTGAGATGGCAGGGTGACAGTGTGGGAGTGTGTGAGGGGTCAGTGTAAGCTGGGGAGAGTGAGAGGGAAGGAGGGTGTGAGGGGCCAGTGAGATGGGGGGAATGAGAGGGTCGGAGTGTGTGAAGGGAGAGTGTGAAATGGAGAGAGTGAGAGGGTGGAAGTCTGTCAGGGGTCAATGTGAGATGGGGAGAGTGAGAGGGTGGGAGTGTGAGAGGGGTCAGTGAGATGGGGAGTGAAAAGGTGGGAGTGTTTGAGGGGTTAGTGTGAGATGGGGAGAGTGAGAGGGTGGGTGTGTGTGAGGGGTCTGTGTGAAATGGGGAAAGTGAGAGGGTGGGAGTGTTTGAGGGGTCAGTGTGAGATGGGAGGAGTGAGAGGGTGGGAGTGTGTGAGGGGCCAGTGAGATGGGGAGAGTGAGAGGGTGGGAGTGGGTGAGGGGTCAATAAGATGGGGAGAGTGATACGGTGGGAGTGTGAGAGGGATCAGTGAGATGCGGGGGTGAGAGGGTGGGAGTGTGTGAGGGGTCAGAGTGAGATGGGGAGAGTAAGAGGGTGGGAGTCTGTGAGGGGTCAGTGTGAGATGGGGAGAGTGAGAGGGTGGGGTTGTGTGCGGGGTCACTGTGAGATGGCATATTGAGAGTGTGGGAGTGTGTGAGGGGTCAATGAGATGGGAAGAGTGATACGGTGGGAGTGTGAGAGGGATCAGTGAGATGGGGTGTGAGAGGGTGGGAGTGTGTGAGGGGTCAGTGTAAGATGGGGAATGTGAGAGGGTGGGAGTGTGTGAGGGTCAAAGTGAGATGGGGAGATTGAGAGGCCGGGAGAGTGTGAGGGGTCAGTGAGATGGGGAGAGTGAGATGGTGGGAGTCTGTGAGGGGTCAGTGAGATGGGGACAGTGAGAGGGTGGGAGTCTATGAGGGGTCATGAGATGGGGAGAGTGAGACGGTGGGAGTCTGTGGGATAGGGAGTGTGAGACGGTGCGAGTGTGTGAGGGGTCAATGAGATGGGGAGAGTGAGAGGGTGGGAGTGTGTGAGGATCTGTGTGAGATGGGGAGAGTGAGAGGGCGGGAGTGTGTGAGGGGTCAGTGAGATGGGGAGAGTGAGAGGGTGGGAGTGTGTGAGGGGAGAGTGTGAAATGGGGAGAGTGAGAGTGTGGAAGTGTGTCAGCGGTCAATGTGAGATGGGGAGAGTGAGAGGGTGGAAGTGTGAGAGGGGTCAGTGAGATGGGGGGAGTGAGAGGGTCGGAGTGTGTGAAGGGAGAGTGTCAAATACAGAGAGTGAGAGGGTGGAAGTCTGTCAGGCATCAATGTGAGATGGGGAGAGTGAGAGGGAGGGAGTGTGAGAGTGGTCAGTGAGATGGGTGAGTGAGAGGTTGGGAGTGTTTGAGGGGTCAGTGTGAGATGGGGAGAGTGAGAGGGTCGGAGTGTGTGAGGGGTCAGTGTGAAATGGGAGAGTGAGAGGGTGGAAGTGTGAGAGGGGTCTGTGAGATGGGGGAGTGAGAGGGTGGGAGTGTATGAGGGGTCAGTTAGATTGGGAGAGTGAGAGCGTGGGGGTCTGTGAGGGGTCATGAGATGGGGAGAGTGAGACGGTGGGAGTGTTTGGGATAGGGAGAGTGAGACGGTGGAAGTGTGTGAGAGGTCAGTGAGATGGGGAGAGTGAAAGGGTGGGAGTGTGTGAGGTGTCAGTGTGAGATGGGGAGAGTGAGAGGGTGGGAGTGTGTGAGGGGTCAGTGAGATGGGGAGAGTGAAAGAGTGGGAGTGAGTGAGTGGACAGCGTGAATTGGGGAGAGTGAGAGGGTGGAAGTGTGTCAGGGGTCAATGTGAGATGGGGAGAGAGAGAGGGTGGGAGTGTGACTGGTGTCAGTCAGATGGGGGGAGTGAGATGGTGGGAGTGTGAGAGGGGTCTGTGAGATGGGGGAGTGAGAGGGTGGGAGTGTCTGAGGGGTCAGTCAGATGGCGAAAGGAAGTGGGTGGGACTGTGTGAGGGATCAGTGTGGGATGTGGAGAGTGAGATGGTGGGAGTGTGTGAGAGGTCAGTGGGATGGGGAGAATTAGAGGGTGGGATGGTGTGACTGGTCAGTGTTAGATGGGAGAGTGAGAGGGTGGGACTGTGTGAGGGGTGAGTAAGAATGGGGAGAGGAAGAGGGTGGGGATGTGTAATGGGTCAGTCTGAGACGTGGAGAGTGAGATGGTGGGAGTGTGTGAGTGGTCAGTGAGATGGTGAGAGTGTGTGGGTTGGAGTGTGTGAGGGGTCAGTGTGTGTTGGGGAGAGTGAGAGGGTGGGAGTGTCTGAGGGGTCAGTGAGATGGGGAGAGTGAGAGGGTGGGAGTGTGAGAGGGGTCAGTGAGATGGGGAGAGTGAGAGTGTGAGAGCGTGTGAGGGGTCAGTGAGATGGGGAGAGTGAGAGGCTGGGAGAGTTTGAAGGGTCAGTGAGATAGGGAGAGTGAGAGGGTGGGAGTGTGTGAGGGGTCAGTGAGATGGGGACAGTGAGAGGGTGGGAGTGTTAGAGTGGTCAGTGAGGTAGGCAGAGTTACAGGGTGGAGTGTGTGAGGGGTCAGTTAGATTGGGAGAGTGAGAGGGTGGGAGTCTATGAGGGGTCATGAGATGTGGAGAGTGAGACGATGGGAGTGTGTGGGATAGGGAGAGTGTGTGAGGGGTCAGTGAGATGGGGAGAGTGACAGGGTGGGAGTGTGTGAGGATCAGTGTGAGATGGGGAGAGTGAGAGGGCGGGAGTGTGCGAGGGGTCAGTGAGATGGGGAGAGTGAGAGGGGTGGGAGTATGTGAGGGGAGAGTGTGAAATGGGGAGAGTGAGAGTGTGGAAGTGTGTCAGGGGTCAATGTGAGATGGGGAGAGTGAGAGGGTGGAAGTGTGAGAGGGGTCAGTGAGATGGGGGGAGTGAGAGGGTCGGAGTGTGTGAAGAGAGAGTGGGAAATACAGAGAGTGAGAGGGTGGAAGTCTGTCAGGCATCAATGTGAGATGGGGAGAGTGAGGGGGAGGGAGTGTGAGAGTGGTCAGTGAGATGGGTGAGTGAGAGGGTGGGAGTGTGTGAGGGATCAGTGTGAAATGGGGAGAGTGAGAGAGTGGGAGTGTGTGAAGGGTCAGTGAGATGGGGAGGTGAGAGGGTGGGAGTGTGTGAGGGGTCAGTGAGATGGGGAGTGTGAGAGGGTGGGAGTGTGTGAGGGGAGAGTGTGAAATGGGGAGAGTGAGAGGGTGGAAGTGTGTCGGGTTTATGTGAGATGGGGAGAGAGAGAGAAGGTGGGAGTGTCGGAGGGGTCTGTGAGATGGGGGGAGTGAGAGGGTGGGAGTGTATGAGGGGTCAGTTAGATTGGGAGAGTGAGAGCGTGGGGGTCTGTGAGGGGTCATGAGATGGGGAGAGTGAGAGCGTGGGGGTCTGTGAGGGGTCATGAAATGGGGAGAGTGAGACGGTGGGAGTGTTTGGGATAGGGAGAGTGAGACGGTGGAAGTGTGTGAGAGGTCAGTGAGATGGGGAGAGTAAAACGGTGGGAGTGTGTGAGGTGTCAGTGTGAGATGGGGAGAGTGAGAGGGTGGGAGTGTGTGAGGGGTCAGTGAGATGGGGAGAGTGAAAGAGTGGGAGTGAGTGAGTGGAGAGTGTGAATTGGGGAGAGTGAGAGGGTGGAAGTGTGTCAGGGGTCAATGTGAGATGGGGAGAGAGAGAGGGTGGGTGTGTGACAGGTGTCAGTCAGATGGGGGGAGTGAGAGTGTGGGATTGTGTGAGGGGTCAGTGTGAGATGGGGAGAGTGAGAGGGTGGGAGTTTGTGAGGGGTCAGTGTTAGATGGGGAGAGTGAGAGGGTGGTGTTGTGTGAGGGGTCAGTCTGAGATGGGGAGAGTGAGATGGTGGGTGTGTGTGAGGGGTCAGTGAGATGGTGAGAGTGAGACGGTGGGTGTGTGTCAGGGGTCAGAGAGAGATGGGGAGAGTGAGAGGGTGGGAGAGTGTGAGGGGTCAGTGAGATGGGGAGAGTGAGAGGGTGGGAGTGAGAGAGGGGTCTGTGGAATGGGGACAGTGAGAGGGTGGGAGTGTGTGAGAGGTCAGTGAGATGGGGAGAGTGAGACTGGGGAGTGTATGAGATAGGGAGAGTGAGAGAGTAGGATTGTGTGAGGGGTCAGTGTGAGATGGGGAGAGTGAGAATGTGGGAGTGTGAGAGGGGTCAGTGTGAGATGGGGAGAGTGAGAGGGTGGGAGTGTGTGAGGGGTCAGTGAGATGGGGAGAGAGACGGTGGGAGTGTGTGAGGGGTCAGTAAGAATGGGGAGAGGGAGAGGGTGGGGATGTGTGAGGGGTCAGTCTGGGATGGGGAGAGTGAGATGGTGGAAGTGTTTGAGGGGTCAGTGAGATGGTGAGAGTGAGACGGTGGGTGTGTGTCAGGGGTCAGAGCGAGATGGGGAGAGTGAGAGGGTGGGAGAGTGTGAGGGGTCAGTGAGATGGGGAGAGTGAGAGGGTGGGAGTTAGTGAGGGGTCAGTGTGAGATGGGGAGAGTGAGAGGGTGGGAGTGTGTGAGGGGTCAGTGTGAGATAGGGAGAGTGAGAGGGTGGGAGTTAGTGAGGGGTCAGTGTGAGATGGGGAGAGTGAGAGGGTGGGAGTGTGTGAGGGGTCAGTGTAATATGGGGTGAGTGAGAGGGAGGGAGTGTGTTAGAGGCCAGTGAGATGGCGAGAGAGAGAGGGTGGGAGTTTGTGAGGGGTCAGTGTGAGATGGGGAGAGTGAGAGGGTAGGAGTGTGTGAGGGGTCAGTGAGAGATGGGGAGAGTGAGAGGGTGGGAGTGTGTGAGAAATCAGTGAGATGGGGATAGTGAGAGGGTGGGAGTGGGTGAGGGGTCAGTGTGTGTTGGGGAGAGTGAGAGGGTGGGAGTGTGTGAGGTATCAGTGTGGGATGTGGAGAGTGAGTGGGTGTGATTGTGTGAGGGGTCAGTGGGATGGGGAGAGTTAGATGGTGGGAGAGTGTGAGGGGTCAGTGTTAGATGAGGAGAGTGAGAGGGTGGGAGTTTGTGAGGAGTCAGTAAGAATGGGGAGAGGGAGAGGGTGGGGATGTGTGATGGGTCAGTCTGAGATGTGGAGAGTGAGATGGTGAGAGTGTGTGAGGGGTCAGTGAGATGGTGAGAGTGAAGCGGTGGGAGTGTGTGAGGGGTCAGTGTGAGATGAGGAGAGTGAGAGTGTGGGAGTGTGTGAGGGGTCAGTGAGATGGGGACAGTGAGAGGCCGGGAGAGTGTGAGTGGTCAGTGAGATCGGGAGATTGAGATGGTGGGAGTGTGTGAGGGGTTAGTGAGATGGGAAGAGTGAGAGGCTGGGAGAGTGTGAGGGATCAGTGAGTTGAGGAGAGTGAGAGGGTGGGAGTGTGAGAGGGGTCAGTGTTAGATGAGGAGAGTGAGAGGGTGGGAGTTTGTGAGGAGTCAGTAAGAATGGGGAGAGGGAGAGGGTGGGGATGTGTGATGGGTCAGTCTGAGATGTGGAGAGTGAGATGGTGAGAGTGTGTGAGGGGTCAGTGAGATGGTGAGAGTGAAGCGGTGGGAGTGTGTGAGGGGTCAGTGTGAGATGAGGAGAGTGAGAGTGTGGGAGTGTGTGAGGGGTCAGTGAGATGGGGGACAGTGAGAGGCCGGGAGAGTGTGAGTGGTCAGTGAGATCGGGAGATTGAGATGGTGGGAGTGTGTGAGGGGTTAGTGAGATGGGAAGAGTGAGAGGCTGGGAGAGTGTGAGGGATCAGTGAGTTGAGGAGAGTGAGAGGGTGGGAGTGTGAGAGGGATCAGTGAGATAGGGGGAGTGAGAAGGCGGGAGTGTGTGAGAGGTCAGTGGAATGGGGAAAGTGAGAGGGTGGGAGTATGTGAAGGGTCAGTGAGATGGGGAGAGTGAGAGGGTGGGAGTGTGTGAGGGGTCAGTGTAGATGGGGAGAGTGAGATGGTGGGAGTGTGTGAGGGGTCAGTAAGAATGGGGAGGGGAGAGGGTGGGGATGTGTAATGGGTCAGTCTGAGACGTGGAGAGTGAGATGGTGGGAGTGTGTGAGTGGTCAGTGAAATGGTGAGAGTGTGTAGGTGGAAGTGTGTGAGGGGTCAGTGTGTGTTGGGGAGAGTGAGAGGGTGGGAGTGTCTGAGGGGTCAGTCAGATGGCGAAAGGAAGTGGGTGGGACTGTGTGAGGGATCAGTGTGGGATGTGGAGAGTGAGATGGTGGGAGTGTGTGAGAGGTCAGTGGGATGGGGAGAATTAGAGGGTGGGATGGTGTGACTGGTCAGTGTTAGATGGGGAGAGTGAGAGGGTGGGACTGTGTGAGGGGTGAGTAAGAATGGGGAGAGGAAGAGGGTGGGGATGTGTAATGGGTCAGTCTGAGACGTGGAGAGTGAGATGGTGGGAGTGTGTGAGTGGTCAGTGAGATGGTGAGAGTGTGTGGGTGGGAGTGTGTGAGGGGTCAGTGTGTGTTGGGGAGAGTGAGAGGGTGGGAGTGTCTGAGGGGTCAGTGAGATGGGGAGAGTGAGAGGGTGGGAGTGTGAGAGGGGGTCAGTGAGATGGGAAGAGTGAGAGTGTGGGAGCGTGTGAGGGGTCAGTGAGATGGGGAGAGTGAGAGGCTGGGAGAGTTTGAAGGGTCAGTGAGATAGGGAGAGTGAGAGGGTGGGAGTGTGTGAGGGGTCAGTGAGATGGGGACAGTGAGAGGGTGGGAGTGTTAGAGTGGTCAGTGAGGTAGGCAGAGTTACAGGGTGGGAGTGTGTGAGGGGTCAGTTAGATTGGGAGAGTGAGAGGGTGGGAGTCTATGAGGGGTCATGAGATGTGGAGAGTGAGACGATGGGAGTGTGTGGGATAGGGAGAGTGTGTGAGGGGTCAGTGAGATGGGGAGAGTGACAGGGTGGGAGTGTGTGAGGATCAGTGTGAGATGGGGAGAGTGAGAGGGCGGGAGTGTGCGAGGGGTCAGTGAGATGGGGAGAGTGAGAGGGTGGGAGTATGTGAGGGGAGAGTGTGAAATGGGGAGAGTGAGAGTGTGGAAGTGTGTCAGGGGTCAATGTGAGATGGGGAGAGTGAGAGGGTGGAAGTGTGAGAGGGGTCAGTGAGATGGGGGGAGTGAGAGGGTCGGAGTGTGTGAAGAGAGAGTGGGAAATACAGAGAGTGAGAGGGTGGAAGTCTGTCAGGCATCAATGTGAGATGGGGAGAGTGAGGGGGAGGGAGTGTGAGAGTGGTCAGTGAGATGGGTGAGTGAGAGGGTGGGAGTGTGTGAGGGATCAGTGTGAAATGGGGAGAGTGAGAGAGTGGGAGTGTGTGAAGGGTCAGTGAGATGGGGAGGTGAGAGGGTGGGAGTGTGTGAGCGGTCAGTGAGATGGGGAGTGTGAGAGGGTGGGAGTGTGTGAGGGGAGAGTGTGAAATGGGGAGAGTGAGAGGGTGGAAGTGTGTCGGGTTTATGTGAGATGGGGAGAGAGAGAGAAGGTGGGAGTGTCGGAGGGGTCTGTGAGATGGGGGGAGTGAGAGGGTGGGAGTGTATGAGGGGTCAGTTAGATTGGGAGAGTGAGAGCGTGGGGGTCTGTGAGGGGTCATGAGATGGGGAGAGTGAGAGCGTGGGGGTCTGTGAGGGGTCATGAGATGGGGAGAGTGAGACGGTGGGAGTGTTTGGGATAGGGAGAGTGAGACGGTGGAAGTGTGTGAGAGGTCAGTGAGATGGGGTGAGTAAAACGGTGGGAGTGTGTGAGGTGTCAGTGTGAGATGGGGAGAGTGAGAGGGTGGGAGTGTGTGAGGGGTCAGTGAGATGGGGAGAGTGAAAGAGTGGGAGTGAGTGAGTGGAGAGTGTGAATTGGGGAGAGTGAGAGGGTGGACGTGTGTCAGGGGTCAATGTGAGATGGGGAGAGAGAGAGGGTGGGTGTGTGACAGGTGTCAATCAGATGGGGGGAGTGAGAGTGTGGGATTGTGTGAGGGGTCAGTGTGAGATGGGGAGAGTGAGAGGGTGGGAGTTTGTGAGGGGTCAGTGTTAGATGGGGAGAGTGAGAGGGTGGTGTTGTGTGAGGGGTCAGTCTGAGATGGGGAGAGTGAGATGGTGGGTGTGTGTGAGGGGTCAGTGAGATGGTGAGAGTGAGACGGTGGGTGTGTGTCAGGGGTCAGAGAGAGATGGGGAGAGTGAGAGGGTGGGAGAGTGTGAGGGGTCAGTGAGATGGGGAGAGTGAGAGGGTGGGAGTGAGAGAGGGGTCTGTGGAATGGGGACAGTGAGAGGGTGGGAGTGTGTGAGAGGTCAGTGAGATGGGGAGAGTGAGACTGGGGAGTGTATGAGATAGGGAGAGTGAGAGAGTAGGATTGTGTGAGGGGTCAGTGTGAGATGGGGAGAGTGAGAATGTGGGAGTGTGAGAGGGGTCAGTGTGAGATGGGGAGAGTGAGAGGGTGGGAGTGTGTGAGGGGTCAGTGAGATGGGGAGAGAGACGGTGGGAGTGTGTGAGGGGTCAGTAAGAATGGGGAGAGGGAGAGGGTGGGGATGTGTGAGGGGTCAGTCTGGGATGGGGAGAGTGAGATGGTGGAAGTGTTTGAGGGGTCAGTGAGATGGTGAGAGTGAGACGGTGGGTGTGTGTCAGGGGTCAGAGCGAGATGGGGAGAGTGAGAGGGTGGGAGAGTGTGAGGGGTCAGTGAGATGGGGAGAGTGAGAGGGTGGGAGTTAGTGAGGGGTCAGTGTGAGATGGGGAGAGTGAGAGGGTGGGAGTGTGTGAGGGGTCAGTGTGAGATAGGGAGAGTGAGAGGGTGGGAGTTAGTGAGGGGTCAGTGTGAGATGGGGAGAGTGAGAGGGTGGGAGTGTGTGAGGGGTCAGTGTAATATGGGGTGAGTGAGAGGGAGGGAGTGTGTTAGAGGCCAGTGAGATGGCGAGAGAGAGAGGGTGGGAGTTTGTGAGGGGTCAGTGTGAGATGGGGAGAGTGAGAGGGTAGGAGTGTGTGAGGGGTCAGTGTGAGATGGGGAGAGTGAGAGGGTGGGAGTGTGTGAGAAATCAGTGAGATGGGGATAGTGAGAGGGTGGGAGTGGGTGAGGGGTCAGTGTGTGTTGGGGAGAGTGAGAGGGTGGGAGTGTGTGAGGTATCAGTGTGGGATGTGGAGAGTGAGTGGGTGTGATTGTGTGAGGGGTCAGTGGGATGGGGAGAGTTAGAGGGTGGGAGAGTGTGAGGGGTCAGTGTTAGATGAGGAGAGTGAGAGGGTGGGAGTTTGTGAGGAGTCAGTAAGAATGGGGAGAGGGAGAGGGTGGGGATGTGTGATGGGTCAGTCTGAGATGTGGAGAGTGAGATGGTGAGAGTGTGTGAGGGGTCAGTGAGATGGTGAGAGTGAAGCGGTGGGAGTGTGTGAGGGGTCAGTGTGAGATGAGGAGAGTGAGAGTGTGGGAGTGTGTGAGGGGTCAGTGAGATGGGGACAGTGAGAGGCCGGGAGAGTGTGAGTGGTCAGTGAGATCGGGAGATTGAGATGGTGGGAGTGTGTGAGGGGTTAGTGAGATGGGAAGAGTGAGAGGCTGGGAGAGTGTGAGGGATCAGTGAGTTGAGGAGAGTGAGAGGGTGGGAGTGTGAGAGGGATCAGTGAGATAGGGGGAGTGAGAAGGCGGGAGTGTGTGAGAGGTCAGTGGAATGGGGAAAGTGAGAGGGTGGGAGTATGTGAAGGGTCAGTGAGATGGGGAGAGTGAGAGGGTGGGAGTGTGTGAGGGGTCAGTGTAGATGGGGAGAGTGAGATGGTGGGAGTGTGTGAGGGGTCAGTCTGAGATGGGGAGAGTGAAAGGGTGGGAGTGTGTGAGGGGTCAATAAGAATGGGGAGAGGGAGAGGGTGGGGATGTGTGAGGGGTCAGTCTGAGATGGAGACTGTGAGATGGTGGGAGTGTGTGAGGGGTCAGTGAGGTGGGGAGAGTGTGAGGCTGGGAGACTGTGAGGGGTCAGTGAGATGGGGAGAGTGAGACGGTGGGAGTGTGTGAGGGGTCAGTGAGATGGGGAGAGTGAGAGACTGGGAGAGTGTGAGGGGTCAGTGAGATGGGGAGAATGAAATAGTGGGAGTGTGTGAAGGGTCAGTGAGATAGGGAGAGTGAGAGGGTGGGAGTGTGTGAGGGGTCAGTGGAATGGGGACAGTGAGAGGATGGCAGTGTGTGAGGGGTCAGTAAGATTGGGAGCGTGAGAGGGTGGCAGTGTTTGAGTGGTCAGTGAGATGGGAAGAGTGAGACGGTGGGAGTGTGTGAGGGGAGAGTGTGAGATGGGTACAGTGAGATGGTGGGTGTGAGTGAGATAGGGAGAGTGAGAGAGGGGTTAGTGTGAGATGGGGAGAGTGAGAGGGTGGGAGTGTGGGAGGGACCAGTGCGATGGGGAGAGTGAGAGGGTGGGGTTGTGTGAGGGGTCAATGTGAGATGGGGAGACTGAGAGGGTGGGAGTGTGTGCAGGGTAAGTGTTAGATGGGGAGAGTGAGTACGTGGGAGTGTGTGCGGGGTAAGTGTGAGATGGGGAGAGTGAGAGGGTTGGAGTGTGTGAGAGGTTAGTGTGAGATGGGGAGAGTGAGAGTGTCTGAGTGTGTGAGGGGTCATTGTGGGATTTGGAGAGTGAGAGGGTGGGAGTGTGTGAGGGGTCAGTGTGAGATGGTGAGAGTGAGAGGGTGGGAGTGTGTGAAGGGTCAGTGTGAGTTGGGGTTAGTGAGGGTCGTAGTGAGTGAGAGGTCAGTTAGATGGGGAGAGTGAGACAGTGGGAGTGTGTGCGGGGTGAGTGTGAGATGGTGAGAGTGAGAGGGTGTGAGTGTGTGAGGGGTGGGTGTGAGATGGGGGGAGTGAGAGGGTGCGATTCTGTGAGGGGTCAGTGTGAGATGGGGAGTGTGAGACGGTGGGAGTGTTTGATGGGTGAGTGTGAGTTGGGGTTAGTGAGAGGGTCGTAGTGAGTGAGAGGTCAGTTAGATGGGGAGAGTGAGACGGTGGGAGTGTGTGCGGGGTGAGTGTGAGATGGTGAGAGTGAGAGGGTGTGAGTGTGTGAGGGGTGAGTGTGAGATGGGGGGAGTGAGAGGGTGGGAGTGTGTGAGGGGCCAGTGAGATGGGGAGAGTGAGAGGGTGGGAGTGTGTGAGGGGTCAGTGTGAGATGGGGTGAGTGAGAGGGTGGGAGTGTGTGAGGTGTCAGTGAGATGGGGAGAGTGAGACGGTGGGAGTGTTTGCGGGGTGAGTGTGAGATGGTGAGAGTGAGAGGGTGGGGGTGTGTGAGGTGTGAGTGTGAGATTGGGGGAGTGAGAGGGTGCGATTCTGTGAGGGGTCAGTGAGATGGGGAGAGTGAGAGGGTGGGAGTGTGTGAGGGGTCAGTGAGATGGGGAGAGTGAGAGGGTGGGAGTGTGTGAGGGGTCAGTCAGATGGGGAGAGTGAGTGGCTGGGAGTGTGAGAGGGGTCAGTGAGATGGGGAGAGTGAGATGGTGGGAGTGTGTGAGGGGTCAGTCAGATGGGGAGAGTGAGTGGCTGGGAGTGTGAGAGGGGTCAGTGAGATGGGGAGAGTGAGATGGTGGGAGTGTGTGAGGGGTCAGTCAGATGGGGAGAGTGAGTGGCTGGGAGTGTGAGAGGGGTCAGTGAGCTGGGGAGAGTGAGAGGGTGGGAGTGAGTGAGAGGTCGGTGGGATGGGGAGAGTGAGGGGGTGGGAGTGTGTGAGGGGTCAGTCAGATGGGGAGAGTGAGTGGCTGGGAGTGTGAGAGGGGTCAGTGAGATGGGGAGAGTGAGATGGTGGGAGTGTGTGAGGGGTCAGTCAGATGGGGAGAGTGAGTGGCTGGGAGTGTGAGAGGGGTCAGTGAGATGGGGAGAGTGAGATGGTGGGAGTGTGTGAGGGGTCAGTCAGATGGGGAGAGTGAGTGGCTGGGAGTGTGAGAGGGGTCAGTGAGATGGGGAGAGTGAGAGGGTGGGAGTGAGTGAGGGGTCGGTGGGATGGGGAGAGTGAGGGGGTGGGAGTGTGTGAGGGGTCAGTGTAATGGGGAGAGTGAGAGGGTGGGAGTGTGTGAGGGGTCAGTGATATGGGGTGAGTGAGAGGGTGGGAGTGTGTGCGGACTGAGTGTGAGATGGAGAGAGTGGGAGGGTGGGAGAGTGTGAGGGTTGAGTGCAGGATGGGGAGTGAGAGGGTGGGAGTCTGTGAGGTGTCATTTAGATGTGGAGAGTGAGCGGGTGGGAGGATGTGCGGGGTTATTGTGCGATGGGGAGAGTGAGAGGGTGGGAGTGTGTGAGGGGTCATTGTGAGATGGGGAGAGTGAGACGGTGAGAGTATGTGAGTGGTCAGTGCGATGGGAATAGTGAGAGGGTGAGAGTGTGTCAGGGGTCAGTGAGATGGGGAGAGGAAGTGTGTGGGAGTGTGTGAGGGGTCTGTGTTGGATGTGGCAGTGAGTGGGTGGGAGTGTTTGAAGGGTCAGTGAGTTGGGGAGAGTGAGACGCTGGGAGTGTGTCAGGAGTCAGTGTGAGATGGGGAGAGTGAGACGGTGGGAGTGTGTGAGAGGTCAGTGTGAGATGGGAAGAGCAAAAGGGTGGGAGTGTGTGAGGGGTCTGTGTGAGATGGGGAGATTGAGGGAGTGGGATTGTGTGAGGCATCAGTGAGATGGCGGGAGTGAGAGGGTGGGATTCTGTGAGGGGTCAGTGTGAGATGGGGAGTTTGCGAGGGTGGGAGTGTGTGAGGCGTGAGTGTCAGATGGGGAGAGTGAGAGGGTGGGAGTGTGTGAGGGTTCAGTGAGATGGGGAGAGTGAGACGGTATGATTGTGTGTGGGGTCAGTGAGATGGGGAGAGTGAGAGGGTGGGAGTGTGAGAGGGGTCAGTGGGATGGGGAGAGTGAGGGGGTGGGAGTGTATGAGGGGTCAGTGAGATCGGGAGAGTGATCGGGTGGGAGTTTGTGAAGGGTCAGTGTGAGATGGAGGGAGTGAGAGGGTTGGGGTTTGTGAGGGTTCAGTGAGATGGGTAGAGTGAGAAGGTGGGAGTGTGTGAGGGGAGAGTGTGAGATGGGGAGAGTGAGGGGGTGGGAGTGTGTGAGGGATCAGTGAGATGGGGAGAGTGAGACGGTGGGAGTGTGTGCGGGGTGAGTGTGAGATGGTGAGAGTGAGAAGGTGCCATTCTGTGAGGGGTCAGTGTGAGATGGGGAGAGTGAGAGGGGGCAAGTGTGTTTGGGGTCAGTGAGATTGGGAGAGTGAGAGAGTGGGAGTGTGTGAGTGGTCAGTGTGAGATGGGGAGAATGAGAGGGTGGGAGTGTGTGAGAGGTTAGTGTGGGTTGGGGAGAGTGAGAGGGTGCGAGTGTGTGAGGGATCAGTGAGATGGGGAGAGTGAGAGGGTGGGAGTGTGTAAGTGGTCAGTGTGAGATGGGGAGAGTGAGTGGGTGGGAGTGTGTGAAGGGTCAGTGTGAGATGGGGAGAATGAGAGGGTGGGAGTGTGTGAGAGGCTAGTGTGGGTTGGGGAGAGTAAGAGGGTGCGAGTGTGTGAGGGATCAGTGAGTTGGGGAGAGTGAGAGGGGTGGGAGTGTGTGAGGGGTGAGTGTGAGATGGGGAGAGTGAGATGGTGGGTGTCTGTGCGGGGTGAGTGTGAGATGGTGCGAGTGAGAGGGTGGGAGTGTGTGAGGGGTGAGTGTGAGATGGGGGAGTGAGATGGTGGGGGTGTGTGAGGGGTCAGTGAGATGGGGAGAATGAGAGGGTGGGAGTGTGTGAGGGGTTAGTGTGGGTTGGGGAGAGTGGGAGGGTGCGAGTGTGTGAGGGGTCAGTGAGATGGGGAGAGTGAGAGGGTGGGAGTGTGTTAGTGGTCAGTGTGAGATGGGGAGAGTGAGTGGGTGGGAGTGTGTGAAGGGTCAGTGTGACATGGCGAGAGTGAGAGGGTGGGAGTGTGTGAGGTGTCTGTGAGATGGGGGGAGTGAGAGGATGGGAGTGTGTGAGGGGACAGTGTGAGATGGGGAGAGTGAGAGGGTGGGGGTTTATGAGGGGTCATTGAGATGGGGAGAGTGAGTGGGTGGGTGTGTGTGAGGGGTCAGTGATATGGGGAGTGTGAGAGGGTGGGAGTGTATGAGGGGTCAGTGAGATGGTGTGAGTGAGAGGCTGGGAGTGTGTGAGGAGTCAGTGAGATGGTGAGAGTGAGAGGGTGGGAGTTTGTGAGGGGTCAGTGTGAGATGGGGAGAGTGAGAGGGTGTGAGTGTGTGAATGGTCATTGTGAGATAGCGAGAGTGAGACGGTGGGAGTGTGTGAGGGGTCAGTGTGAGATGGGAAGAGCGAAAGGGTGGGAGTGTGTGAGGGGTCTGTGTGAGATGGGGAGATTGAGGGAGTGGGATTGTGTGAGGCATCAGTGAGATGGCGGGAGTGAGAGGGTGGGATTCTGTGAGGGGTCAGTGTGAGATGGGATTTTTGCGAGGGTGGGAGTGTTTGAGGGGTGAGTGTCAGATGGGGAGAGTGAGAGGGTGGGAGTGTGTGAGGGTTCAGTGAGATGGGGAGAGTGAGACGGTGTGATTGTGTGTGGAGTCAGTGAGATGGGGAGAGTGAGAGGGTGGGAGTGTGAGAGGGGTCAGTGGGAAGGGGAGAGTGAGGGGGTGGGAGTGTATGAGGGGTCAGTGAGATCGGGAGAGTGATCGGGTGGGAGTGTGTGAGAGGTCAGTGAGATGGGGAGCGTGAGAGGGTGGGAGTGTGTGAGTGGTCTGTGAGATTGTGAGAGTGAGACGGGGAGTGTATGAGATAGGGAGAGTGAGAGAGTAGGATTGTGTGAGGGGAGAGTGTGAGATGGGGAGTGAGAAGTTGGGAGTCTGTGAGGTGTCAGTTAGATGGGGAGAGTGAGGGTGTGGGAGGATGTCAGGGGTTATTGGGAGGTGGGGAGAGTGAGAGGGTGGGAGTGTGTGAAGGGTCAGTGTGAGATCGGGAGAGTGAGAGGTTCAGAGTGTGTGAAGTGTCAGTGTGAGATTGGGAGAGGGAGTGGGTGGGAGTGCGTTAGGGGAGAGTGTGAGATGGGGAGAGTGAGATGGTACGAGTGTGTGAGGGGTCATTGAGATTGTGAGAGTGAGAGTGTCTGAGTGTGTTAAGTGTCAGTGAGATGGGGAAGGTGAGAGGGTGGGAATCTGTGAGGGGTCAGTGAGATGGGGAGAGTGAGAGGGTGGGAGTGTGTGAGGGGTTAGTGTGAGATGGGGAGAGTGAGTGGCTGGGAGTGTGTGAGGGGTCAGTGTAGATGGGGAGAGTGAGATGGTGGGAGTGTGTGAGGGGTCAGTGAGATGGGAAGAGTGAGAGGGTGGGAGTGTGAGAGGGGTCAGTGAGATGGGGAGAGTGAGATGGTGGGAGTGTGTGAGGGGTCAGTCAGATGGGGAGAGTGAGTGGCTGGGAGTGTGAGAGGGGTCAGTGAGATGGGGAGAGTGAGAGGGTGGGAGTGAGTGAGGGGTCGGTGGGATGGGGAGAGTGAGGGGGTGGGAGTGTGTGAGGGGTCAGTGTAATGGGGAGAGTGAGAGGGTGGGAGTGTGTGAGGGGTCAGTGATATGGGGTGAGTGAGAGGGTGGGAGTGTGTGCGGACTGAGTGTGAGATGGAGAGAGTGGGAGGGTGGGAGAGTGTGAGGGTTGAGTGCAGGATGGGGAGTGAGAGGGTGGGAGTCTGTGAGGTGTCATTTAGATGTGGAGAGTGAGCGGGTGGGAGGATGTGCGGGGTTATTGTGCGATGGGGAGAGTGAGAGGGTGGGAGTGTGTGAGGGGTCATTGTGAGATGGGGAGAGTGAGACGGTGAGAGTATGTGAGTGGTCAGTGCGATGGGAATAGTGAGAGGGTGAGAGTGTGTCAGGGGTCAGTGAGATGGGGAGAGGAAGTGTGTGGGAGTGTGTGAGGGGTCTGTGTTGGATGTGGCAGTGAGTGGGTGGGAGTGTTTGAAGGGTCAGTGAGTTGGGGAGAGTGAGACGCTGGGAGTGTGTCAGGAGTCAGTGTGAGATGGGGAGAGTGAGACGGTGGGAGTGTGTGAGAGGTCAGTGTGAGATGGGAAGAGCAAAAGGGTGGGAGTGTGTGAGGGGTCTGTGTGAGATGGGGAGATTGAGGGAGTGGGATTGTGTGAGGCATCAGTGAGATGGCGGGAGTGAGAGGGTGGGATTCTGTGAGGGGTCAGTGTGAGATGGGGAGTTTGCGAGGGTGGGAGTGTGTGAGGCGTGAGTGTCAGATGGGGAGAGTGAGAGGGTGGGAGTGTGTGAGGGTTCAGTGAGATGGGGAGAGTGAGACGGTATGATTGTGTGTGGGGTCAGTGAGATGGGGAGAGTGAGAGGGTGGGAGTGTGTGAGGGGTCAGTGGGATGGGGAGAGTGAGGCGGTGGGAGTGTATGAGGGGTCAGTGAGATCGGGAGAGTGATCGGGTGGGAGTGTGTGAAGGGTCAGTGTGAGATGGAGGGAGTGAGAGGGTTGGGGTTTGTGAGGGTTCAGTGAGATGGGTAGAGTGAGAAGGTGGGAGTGTGTGAGGGGAGAGTGTGAGATGGGGAGAGTGAGGGGGTGGGAGTGTGTGAGGGATCAGTGAGATGGGGAGAGTGAGACGGTGGGAGTGTGTGCGGGGCGAGTGTGAGATGGTGAGAGTGAGAGGGTGCGATTCTGTGAGGGGTCAGTGTGAGATGGAGAGAGTGAGAGGGTGGGAGTTTGTGAGGGGTCAGTGGGATGGGGAGTGTGAGTGGGTGGGAGTGTGTGTGTGGTCTATGGGATGGGGAGAGTGACAGGGTGGGAGTGCATGAAGTGTCAGTGTGAGATGGGGTGAGTGAGATGGTGAGGGTGTGTGAGAGGTCAGTGAGATGGTGGAGTGTGAGGGGGTGCGAGTTTGTGAGGGAAGAGGAACTCAGTAGGGCAAGCTGCATCTGTGGCAGAAAATAAACTGCCGATGTGTTGGGCTGAGACCCTTTATCAGGTTTCATCTGTGATTGCTGCTCTGCTCTGGACTGACTGAACCTACAAGGAGTGCGCATCACTGCCTAGTCCATTGCAGGCTCATCACATGCTTCCATCTCAGCCCATTTTCACAGGACATTGCCTCAGGAAGGCTAATTGTTTTGTCAGAGATGCCTGTTTCTGTGGCCTGTCCCTGGTGTATAGAACAATAAGCTATTCTCGTATCATGGAACCAGATTTAACCATTGCATCTAAATTGGGCAGGGTTAGCTCTTCAATGTGACTATGTCCTCATAATCTGCTGTTGGCATCTCAGTTGAAGAAAAATTATTGACCAGGAACAGCGGAATCCGATTTAATATCACTGGCATGTGTCGTCATTTGTTGTCTTTACGGCAGCAGTACATTGTAATACATAATCATAGAAAAAGTCTGTGAATTGCAGTGTGTGTGTGTGTGTGTGTGTGTGTGTGTGTGTGTGTGTGTGTGTGTGTGTCTGTTTGTGTGTGTGTGTATATATATATATATATATATAGAGAGAGAGAGAGAGAGAGAGAGAGAGAGAGCTTAAATTAATTAAATAGTGCAGAAATAGAAATAAAGTATTGAGGTAGTGTTCATGGGTTCAATGTCCATTCAGAAATCTGATGGCAGAGGGGTAGAAGCTGTTCCTAAATCTCTGCATGAGTGCCTTCAGGCTCCAGTACCTCCTTCCTCATGGAGACAATGAGAAGAAGGCATGTCCTGCATGCTAGGGGTCTTAATGCTGGATGCCGCCTGTTTGAGGCATCGCCCCTTAAAGATGAACTAAAGTGAGCACTTGGTGGTTGATACTCTGTGGTGTTCACTGGCTTTTTGCCATTTACTCATTCTGTTCTCTTTTATTGAACTTTGGGTGCTTGATGTTTGCTTGAACGGGTTCCATGGTGTTTCTTTGTTTGGTGGCTGCCTCCGGGAGGACAAATCTCAGAGTTGTATTCTGTATGCTTACTTTGATCATGAATATGCTTTGCATCTTGACTGGCAGAACCTGGAATTGATGGGAATGTGGGGAAATGTTTCTTAAAAGAAATGGTATTGGTGATAATCAGTTTAAACCTGGGAGAGCTAAAGGTCTGTTGTGTTTCTGTTTAGCATGGGTGTACAGTTGCAAAACTCCCCTATACTTGTGGCAGCTGAGTCAGTCTAGATCATCACTGGTAATGTTACAGCTATATAAGACTCTTGTCAGAACCCACGGAGTATTATCTTCAGTTCTGGTCACCTCACTACAGGAGGGATGTGGAAACTATAGAAAGGGTGCAGAGGAGGATGTTGCCTGGATTGGAGGATGTACCTTATGAGAATAGGTTGAGTGAACTTGGCCTTTTCTCCTTGGAGTGACAGAGGATGAGAGGTGTCCTGATAGAGGTGTATAATATGATGAGAGGCATTGATTGTGTAGATAGTCAGGGTCTTTTCCCCAGGGCTGAAATGGCTAACATGAGGGGGCATGGTTTTAAGGTGCTTAGAAGTAGGTACAGAGGGGATGTCAGGGGTAAGTTTTTCACACAGAGAGTGGTGGGTGTGTGGAATGCACTGCCAGCGGTGGTGGTGGAAGTGGATACAATAGGGTCTTTTAAGAGACTCTTAGATAGGTACACGGAGCTTAGAAGACTAGAGGGCAATGCGTAAGGGAAATTCTAGGCAGTCTCTAGATAGGTTACATGGTTGGCACAACATCGTGGGCCGAAGGACCTGTAACGTGCCGTAGATTTTCAACGTTTCTATGTTTCTGTCTTTCTATCATCAACCATTATCCTAAATTTTAGGAGCAGAGATTGAATCCATCGTATCTCACTGTATATGTCAGAATCGAACTCACTGACCCACAGCTGACGCTGCATGAGGCCGGTGCACTTGGTTTACTGTTGTTTTCCATAGAGAATTCCGACATTGTTACTTTATCTTTAATTTAGAAACTACCTAGTAACAAGAAACAACACAGGAGAAATACCTGTAAACAAAGGAGCAGCTGAAAACTATTTACAGCTTTTTACAACAGCGTTGCAAGATATGGGTGGCGGGGTGAGATACGTCACTACCAAGTGAGGTGTAAGGTCACCCTAGACTGCAGGTCACCCTCACGCAAGGTGTAGCACTGGTTTAGACTCCACCCCGCTCCCACCAATCTGTGTCATAATTCTTAAACATTCAGTGTTTAAAATTTAGAATCTAGCTAACTCTGAAAGCTCCTTTAGCCTAAAAACCCCAATCATACACATCCATTTCTCGGCCTTCCTTTGCCCCACCATTGTCAGCCCTGCATAACATCCTGCCTGCCAGGTCTACTTTTAACAAAATCTTCCTGATAACACACAATTGTACCTCGCTCCTAAATATCTATTGCCTAAGCAACTAGGTTTGTTGGATTAGCTTCAGCAATCAACATAAATCTATCAGGCTCTTTGATGCATCTTTAGACATTACGTACCTGTAGATTGCAGGTTATGTTTTTCATGATAACACACAGTGGTTGCTCAATGTAATCTTTTTAAAATCTTCCCTTACCAGTTTTTCATTTGATGTCATTTTATCAGTGTGAGCCAAACATAATCATGCAATGCTTGTCGAAATAACTAATTAAATGATAATAAATTAACACTTATACTGTACAAAGGTATCTGAAGATAAATTACTTTTCAAGGAATGTGTAACACAACAATGAGTGCATACAAATACATTCACACATCGTTGTCACCATCAGCGATCACTCATAATCGAGTATGGTTCTTCTCCTGGTGGTTGATCTGGTCACTTGTGGGTGGTCGTGAGATGATTGAAGAGGACGATCCGTGATCCACAAGTCCGATTGCAATGTTGGCAGGTGGAGGTCATTGAGGTGGTGGTGGGTGTAGCTGGCTGGGCCTTTCCCCGTCTCTCCTTACATTGAAGCCGTTTAGACTCAGTGGCACGGTGGAGGTATTCTTCGAGCTGTGCAGTCCCTTCAGAGACAGTCCTTCTCCAGCTTTCCCTGTCCTGTGCTAATTTCTCCCATCCATTCAGGTTGATATAGCATATCCTCGGATCTCCAGGATGCTGGAGTTAGTACACCTGTTCTACTATAGACCAGAAGCTTAGTGTTGGGCTTGATATTCTGATCTTCAAAAACCCTTTTTCTCAGCCTGGCAAAAGCTCCACTCACACAGCCTGTTCTGTGATTTACTTCAAGGTCAATGTTGGCTTTTGAAGGAAGAAAGCTGCCAAGATATGGGAAATGATCAGTGTTCTCCAGAGGGATGTTGTCAACTTGATGGTTGGAGGTTTAGGAGCTTGATCTGGAGCAGGTTGGTGCAGGATATGGGTTTTCTTGATGTTTAAATCAAGTCCCAGGAGCTTGTATACTCTGGCAAAAGCATCCATTATGCTCTGCAGATCCTCCTCAGAGGGAGCGACAATGGTGTTGCAGTCTGCATATTGGAGATCCATGATGGAAGTAGTTGACACCTGGCTCTTTGCCTTGAATCTGTTAAAGTTAAAGAGCCCCCATCCATCTGTCATATAGAGAATCTGGACTCCTTGCGGGAGGTCTTGGCCTGTGAGGTGAAGAATGGTTGCAATGAAAATGGCAAACTCTCAGAGCTGCTGTTGCTGATGACTGTTTCACTCAAATCATTGTGTAAGAACTGCAGGATCTTGAGGTATTTCGCTGGGCACCCGATTTTAAACAATACCTGCCAAAGGACAGAACAATTTACAGAGTCAAATGCTTTTATAAGGTTTATGATGGCCATATAAAGTGGAAGATTTTGTTCCCAGACTTTCTCCTGCAATTGATGTGCTGTAAAAATCATGTCAGATCTTCCCCTGGCTAGATTGAAGCCACACAGATTCAGGCAGGAGATCATCTGCCAGAGGTGATAAATAGAAACATGGAAAACCTACAGCACAATACAGGCCCTTCAGCCCACAATGCTGTGATGAACATGTACTTACTTTAGAAATTACCTGGGGTTACCCATAGCCCTCTTTTTCTAAGCTTCATGTACCTTTCCAGGAGTCTCTTAAAAGACTCGTATCCGCCTCCATCACCATTGCTGGCAGCCCATTCCACGCACTCACCACTCTCTGTGTAAAAAACTTACCCCTGACATCTCCTCTGTACCTACTTCCAAGCACCTTAAAACTATGCCCTCTTGTGCTTGCCATTTCAGTGCTGGGAAAAAGCCTCTGACTATCCACATGATCAATGCCTCTCGTGATCTTGTACACCTCTATTAGGTCACCTCTCATCCTCCGTTGCTCCAAGGAGAAAAGGCCAATTTCACTCAATCTATTCTCATAAGACATGCTCCCTAATCCAGGCAACATCCTTGTAAATCTCCTCCGCACCCTTCCTATGGTTTCCACATCCTTCCTGTGGACCCCAAGATTCCTCTGATCCAGCACACTGCCAAGAGTCTTACCATTAATACTATATTCTGCTGTCATATTTAACCTACCAAAATGAACAACCTCACACTTATCTGGGTTGAACTCCATCTGTCACTTCTCAGCCCAGTTTTGCATCCAATCAATGTCCCGCTGTAACCTCTGACAGCCCTCCACATTATCTACCATACCCCCAACCTTTGTGTCATCAGCAAATCCACTAACCCATCCCTCCACTTCTTCATCCAAGTCATTTATGAAAATCATGAAGAGAAGGGGTCCCAGAACAGTTCCCTGAGGCACATCACTGGTCACTGACATCCATGCAGAATATGATCTGTCTACAACCACTCTTTGCCTTCTGTGATCAAGCCAATTCTGAATTCACAAAGCAAAGTTCCCTTGGATCCCATGGCTCCTTACTTTCTCAATAAGCCTTGCATGGGGTACCTTATCAAATGCCTTTCTGAAATGCATATACACTACATCTACTGCTCTACCTTCATCAACGTGTTTTGTCACGTCCTCAAGAAATTCAATCAGGCTCGTAAGGCATGACCTGCCTTTGACAAAGCCATGCTGACTATTCCTAATCATATTATGCCTCTCCAAATGTTCATAAATCCTACCTCTCAGGATCTTTTCCATCAACTTACTGACCACAGTAAGGCTCACTGGTCTATAATTTCCTTGGCTATCTCTACTCCCTTTCTTGAATAAGGGAACAACATCTGCAACCCTCTAATCCTCCAGAACCTCCCCCATCCCCATTGATGATGCAAAGATCATTGCCAGAGGCTCAGCAATCTCCTCCCTCATCTCCCACAGTAGTCTGGGGTACATCTCGTGGATCCTGGAGACTTATCTGACTTGATACTTTCCAAAAGCTCCAGAACATCCTCTTTCTTAATGTCTACATGCTCAAGCTTTTCAAACT
Organism: Mobula birostris; assembly: GCF_030028105.1. NCBI lineage: Eukaryota > Metazoa > Chordata > Chondrichthyes > Myliobatiformes > Myliobatidae > Mobula > Mobula birostris. The sequence continues at coordinate 95,274,832 of NC_092374.1, forward strand.
GCTGTAAGTCATCCCTACAATTGCCAAGATCCTGACAGAGATCAGGTGATTGGGTCTCTGGAACTGAGCCTGGTTCCGTGGTGCTGAAGGGAAAGAGGAAGATGAGGAATGCGGTAGTCATCGGGGATTCCATAGTGAGAGGAACAGACAGGAAGTTCTGTCAGCTAGATAGAGATACCCGCATGGTGTGTCGCCCCCTAGGTGCCAGGGTACAGGATGTCTCGGATCGGGTGCAGAGTATTCTGAAGGAAGAGGGTGAACAGCCAGAAGTCTTGGTACACATTGGTACCAATGACATAGGCAGAAAAAGAGAGGAGGTCCTGAAGAGAGAATTCAGGGAATTAGGTAGGAAGCTGAAAAGCAGGACCTCTAGGGTAGTAATCTCAGGATTGCTGCCTGTGCCACATGCTAGCGAGTGCAGGAATAGCATGATCAGGCATATTAATGTGTGGCTGAGGAACTGGTGTAGGGGACAGGGCCTCAGATTCCTGGATCATTGGGGCCGCTTCTGGGGGAGGCATGACCTGTACAAAAAGGACAGGTTACATCTGAACCCAAAGAGGTCCAGTATCCTAGCAGGCACATTTAATAGGGCTGCTAAGGAAGGTTTAATCTAACTTGGTGGGAGGGTGGGAACCAGAGTGATAAGGTTGAGGAAGAGGAAAACAGAAATAAATCAATGATAGTGTGCAACAGAGATAATAGAAAGAACAGGCAGGAGATGAGGCTTATTTACAGCCAGTGGCATGAGTTACAGGTCAATAGAGGCGTGGTGCAGTTAAAATAGAAAGCAACAAATACTGGACTGAAAGTGTTATATTTGAATGCATGCAGCATAAGGAATAAAATGGACAAACTTGAAATTCAGCTACAGATTGCCAAATATGGCATTGTGGCCATCTCTGAAACTTGGCTAAAGGATGGCTGCCATTGAGAGCTGAATGTCCAAGGATATACGGTGTATCAGTAGGATAGGTTAGTAGGCAGAGGGGGTGGTGTGGCTCTGTGTAATAAGAAATAATATTAAATCATTAGAAAGAGATGACATAGGATTGGAAGGTGTAGAATATCTATGGGTTGAGTTAAGAAAAGGACCTTAATGGCAGTTGTATACAGGCCTCCAAATGGCAGCTGGGATGTGGATTACAAATTACAGCAGGAGATAGAAAAGGCGTGTCAGAAAGGCAATGTCATGATAATCATTGGGGATTTGAACAGAAAAGTGGATTGGGAAAACCAGATCGGTACTGAACCTCAAGAAAGAGAATTTGTAGAATTTGTAAGGGGTGGCTTTTGTGAACAGCTAGTTGTTGAGCCCACTAGGGGATCGGCTGTGCTGGATTGGGTGCTGTGCAATGAACTGGAGGAGATAAGAGAGCTTAAGGTTAAGAAACCCTTAGGGAACAGTGATCACAATTTGATCGAGTTCACATTGAAACTTGAGAGGGAAAAAATAAAATCTAATGTGTCGGTATTTTAGTGGAATAAAGGAAACTACAATGGCATGAGAGGGTAACTGGCTGAAGTTGACTGGAAAGGGACATTTGCAGGAAGGACGGCAGAGCAGCAATGGCTGGAATTTCTGTGAAAAATGGGGCAAGTGCAAGACAGATATATTCCTAAGAAGAAATTTTCAAAGGGTAGAAGAACACTACTATGGCTAACAAGTGAAGTCAGAGCCAAAGTAAAAGCAAAAGAGAGGGCATACAAGGAAGCCAAAGCTAGTGGGAAGATAGAGGATTGGGGAGCTTTTAAAAACTTGCAGAAGGAAACTAAGAAGGTCACGAGGAAGGAAAATATGAATTATGAAAGGAAGCTGGCGACTAATATCAAAGAAGATACTATAAATTTTTTAAGTATATAAGGGGTAAAAGAGAGTTGAGGGTAGATATAGGACCATTAGAAAATGATGCTGGAGGTATTGTAATGTGAGATGCAGAGATGACAGAACTGAATGCGTATTTTGCATGAATATTCACAGTGCAAGACATCTGCAGTATAAGAGTGTCATTTAAGAGTGTCAGGGTAGTGAAGTATGTGCAGTGAAAATTATGACTGAGAAGGTGCTCAGGAAACTTAATGGTCTGAGGGTGGATAAATCTCCTGGACCTGATGGAATGCACCCTTGGGTTCTGAAGGAAATAGCTGGAGAGATTGCAAAGGCATTAACAATGAACTTTCAAAAATCATAGATTCTGGCATTGTACTGGATGACTGGGAAATTGCAAATGTTATTCCACTATTTAAGAAGGGTGGGAGGCAATGGAAAGGAAACTATAGACCTGTCAGCCTGACATCAGTTGTTGGGAAATTGTTGGAATTGATTTTTAGGGATGAGATTACGGAGTACCTGGAGGCACATGAGAAGATGCAGTAGATGTGGTGTACTTGGATTTTCAGAAAGCCTTTGGCAAGATGCTGCACATCAGGCCACTTAGCAAGATAAGAGCCCATGGAGTTACAGGGAAGTTACTAGCATGGGTGGAGCATTGGCTGATCAGCAGAAAACAGAGAGTGGGAATAAAGGGATCCTATTCTGGCTGGCTACCGGTTACCAGTGGAGTTCCACAGGGGTCAGTGTTGGGACCGCTGCTTTTTACGATGTATGTCAATGGTTTGTACTACGGTATTAATAGATTTGTGGCTAAAGATAGGTGGGGCAGCGGGTAGTGTTGAGGAAACAGAGAGCCTGCAGAGAGACTTAGATAGTTTAGGGGAATGGTCAAAAGTGGCAAATGAAATATAGTGTTGGAAAGTGTATGGTCATGCACTTTGGTGGAAGAAATAAATGGGCAAACTATTACTCAGATGGAGAGAATTCAAAATGCAAAGATGCAAAAGGACTTGGGAGTCCTTGTGCAAGATACCCTAAAGGTTACCTTCCAAGTCGAGTCGGTGGTGAAGAAGGCGAATGCAATGTTCTAGAAGTATAAAATATGTCACGTACCCCGTGACAGGTTAAAGGAACCAACAGAAATAGAAAACACTTTGCTATTAACTAATACTATTTTTAGTAACTACATAATACAGTAATATAAATTCAGATATATTAAAAAGGTTAGCAAAGATTATATGTATACAAGTGTGGAAATATATGAAAACCAAGCTTTTTCAACCCTAGGGATAAATAGATACAGCTTTACGGTGACGAGTAAAGTTCAGTTCAGTTCATGGTATTGAGTTGGGTAGTGATGGGGAGAGACAGAGAGTGAGCTGATACCATCAATCTTCCCGTTGTCCTCCAAAATCCTTTAGAAGTCACCGAATGGGGACTGTTCTTCTGTGGTGGAATTATCAACCCAGGCGAGGGTTGGACACACAGATAACTCCCCATCGGTCACACCCTTTCCACATTGCGAAAGCCACTGATCGATTCACCTGATCGGTCCTCCAAGAAACCCACCTTCCTGTGGGCACAACAAAGCTCATCCAGTGCCCAAAACCATGTGTCTGTGAGTCTATCAGTTGACCTTCTATTTATCTCACCGTGCTGAACACCAGCTGTCCATCAAGTAGCTCCTCCCTTCTCTCTCTGTAAGAACACAGAAGCTGGCAGTGTCTTTGCAAAAGTGTAAACATGCTGCAGAGAAACCATAACACAACCTCAAAGCAGTCTTCACCTCTCTCTCTCTCTCTCTCTCTTAATAACAAGGTGCTTGTGTTGAAAAACTCTACCTCTGTTTTTAAAAGGTATAGTCCATAAAAAATATGACCCCTAGGGGTACATAACAAATATAAGAGCAAGGATGTGATGTAGAGGCTCTATAAGGCACTCGTGAGACCACACTTGGAGTATTGTGTGCAGTTTTGGGCTCCTTATTTTAGAAAGGATATACTGACATTGGAGAGGGTTCAGAGGAGATTCACAAGAATGATTCCAGGAATGAAAGGGTTACCATATGAAGAATGTCTGGCAGCTCTTGGGCTGTATTCCCTGGTGTTCAGGAGAATGAGAGGGATCTCACAGAAACATTCTGAATGTTAACAAGCCTGAACAGATTAGATATGGCAAAGTTATCTCCTATGGTAGGGGATTCTAGGACAAGAGGGCACAACTTCAGGATTGAAGGACGTCCATTTAGAACTGAGATGCAGAGAAATTATCTTAGTCAGAGGGTGGTAATTCTATGGGATTTCTTGCCATGAGCGGCTGTGGAGACCAAGTCATTGGGTGTATTTAAGGCAGAGATAGATAGGTTCTTGATTAGCCAGGCATCAAAGAATATGGGGGGCGGGGGGGGGGGGGAAAGGCAGGAGAATGAGGATGACTGGAATAATTGGATCCGTTCATGATTGAATGGCAGAGCGGACTCAGTGGGCTGAACAGCCTACTTCTGCTCTTATCCCTTATGGTCTTATGGTCTTTTCCGTAGTGAATACTGAAGCAAAGTATTCATTGTGTACCTCAGCTAACTCGTCCGGTTCCATACACACTTTTCCACTGTCACACTTGATTAGTCCTATTCTCTTATGTCTTATCCTCTTGCTCTTCACACACTTGTAGAATGCCTTGGGGTTTTCTTTAATCCTGCTTGCCAAGGCTTTCTCATGGCCCCTTCTGGCTCTCCCAATTTCATTCTTAAGCTCCTTCCTGCTAGCCTTATAATCTTCTAGATCTCTCTCATTACCCAGTTTTTTTAACTTTTCATAGGCTTTTCTTTTCTTCTTGACTAGAGTTTCAACATCCCTTGTACACCACAGTTCCTGTACCCTACCATCCTTTCCCTGTTTCATTGGAATGTATCTATGCAGAACCCCACGCAAATATCCCCTGAACATTTGCCACATTTCTGCCATACATTTCCCTGAGAACATCTGTTCCCAATTTATGCTTCCAAGTTCCTGCCTGATAGCCTTATATTTCCCCTTACTCCAATTAAATGCTTTCCTAACTTGTCTGGTTCTATCCCTCTCCGATGCTATGGTAAAGGAGGTAGAATTGTGATCACTATCTCCAAAATGCTCTCCCACGCAGAGTTCTGACACCTGACTAGATTCATTTCCCAATAGCAGATCAAGTACAGCCTCTTCTCTTGTAGGCTTATCTACATATTGTGTCACGATGCATTCCTGAACACACCTAACAAACTCCACCCCATCTAAAGCCCTTGCTCTAGGGAGATGCCAATCAATATTTGGGAAATTAAAATCTCCCACCACAACAAGCCTGTTATTATTGCACCTTTCCAGAATCTGTCTCCTTCGATATCCCTGTTACTATTGGGTGGTCTATAAAAAAACACCCAGTAGCGTTATTAACCACTTCCTGTTCCTAACTTCCACCCACAGAGACTCAGTAGATAATCCCTCCGTGACTTTCTCCTTTTCTTTCCTGATCAACAGTGCCGCGCCCCCACTTCTCTTGCCTCCCTCCTTGTCCTTTCTGAAACATCTAAAGCCTGGCTCTCTAAGTAGCCATTCCTGCTCCTGAGCCATCCAAGTCTCTGTAATGGCCACATCATAGCTCCAAGTACTGATCCACACTCTAAGCCCATCCGCTTTGTTTATCATGCTTCTTGCATTAAAATAGACTCATCTCAAACTATCAGTCTGAGCATATCCCATCTCTACCACCTGCCTATCCTCCCTCTCGCGCTGTCTGCAAGCTTTCTCTATTTGTGAGCCAACCGCCCCTTCCTCCGTCTCTTCAGTTTGGTTTCCACCCCCAGCCATCCTAGTTTAAACTCTCCCCAATAGCCTTAGCAAACCTCCCCACCAGGATATTGGTCCCCCTCGGATTCAAGTGCAACGCATCCTTATTATACAGGTCACACCTGCCCCAAAAGTGATAGCTGGTCAGATAAAATTTGGGTGAGTACCTTTCCTGTTGTAGAGAGGAGGGATATTCCTGTACAGTTTCCACAATCAGCTTTGTCACCCTTTTTGAAGAGTGTAACAATCAGCATCCCTGAGTTCAGTTGGAATCTTCTGGTCCCAGATCTTGACAAGCAGGTCATGAATACTGTATGATTTAAAAGTTATGTGCCACCTTCCTTGAGTATTTCTGCTGGAATTCCATTAGGCCAGGTGGCCTTGTTATTCCTCAATTTCCTGCAAGCCGCCTGCACCTCTTTGATAGAAGGAGGCTTACTCATGTCCTCCTTCATGGGTTGTTGTGGGAGCTGTCTGATAACTTCAGTGTCAATAGTGATGTTACGAGTGTTCCTTCCATTGAGAATTGAGGGCATTATTGTTCTTTAGCAGCCTCTGTCCATCTTTGAAATGAAGGGAGCCTAGGCCACGATGGTTTGGACCAACACTGCCTTGGTGGCAATAAAGAAACTCCTGATATCACCAGAGTCCCCAAGCTGCTGTATTTCTGGGGCCCTCTCAGTCCACCACTGATTCTTTATTTCCCTTACTCTATGCTGGACTATGGCCTTTGGAGTGGGCTTCTCTTTTTGCCTTGCAGTTGATGTCCTTCTGCCAGGAACAGAAAGGTTTCTTCTCGTTATTGATTAGCTTCTAGTTCATTGTCATTTTCATCAAACCAGTCTTTGTTTCTCCCGCCACTGCCTGTAAGGAGTTTGTACGTTCTCCCCGTGACGTGTGGGTTTCCTCCGGGGGCTCCTGTTTCCTCCCACAGTCCAAAGTTGGTAGGTTAAATGGTGATTGTAAATTGTCCTGTGGTTAGGCTGGGCTGAGTGGTGTGGCTTGAGGAGCCGGATGCGCCTATTCCTTACTGTACATAACAAATTTTTCGAGCATCAATGGCACAAGGAAAGCAAAGTGCACTGTTTTGGAGTGTTTGCACCCACTCTGTCTGGAGTCTGAGCATTGGGAAATTGGACTGGGAGTATCTGGGCTTCATTTACCCCATTACCAGTTTCATCGGCCCACTGGCTTTCTCAGACATGATGATACTATTACTTGTACAACTTGTTTTAATTGTTTAATAACAGTTATTCCAGTCAAGATGGTTCTGAGCTGCAGTCTCCGTCGAAATCAGGACCAGACTCAGTTGTATTTTTAAGTTTGTAGGAACGGTTTTCTGGACAGAGAGGGCAGTCAGGGGCATTTAGGGATAGTGATGTGGGGAGGTGAGAGGTCAAATTAGGGTTCCAAGACAGGGATGTGGGGGGTTAGAGGTCACGCCAGAGTCCAGACCTCCGCTGTGCACCCAAAAGCCAGCAACTTGAACAGGTGAGGAAGGACACCTGTGGATGTTAAGCTGTCCCAAGCCGGTGGGTCCAAGGATCAGATGGAGACACAAGAGCTGCTGAGCTGGAGTTTGGGGTCCTGTCGGCGGCTAGGCCAGGGATTGATATGAAAGATCAAAGCCTGAAGGTCGATCAGAAGTCTGGAGAGTGGAGTGTGGAGGCCCGAAGACCTGACCTGCAATGGACTTGGAGGATAGTTCATGTGTATGGGTGGGTTTTGCTGTTGTTTTGTTGCTTGGATTGCGAGCACGCTACGTTGACACTGGAATCTGTGCGGACATTTAAAGACCGCCCCAGTGTACCCTTAGGTTTGTTGGTTGATGATTCCAATGATGCATTTCACTGTACATGTGATAAATGAATCAGAATCTGAAAATCAGATTGAAAGGTTACAATCTTTCTAATATTGTAATGAACTTGGAAAACAGAACACTGACAGTAAACTCTGTTCAACTTAAATGTTCTACAACCCCACCCACACCACTCTGGGACACTGGTTCTTCATCCAAAATAGCCTCCCAAGAAATGTTAGTGAGGAAAAAAAAGCAAGAGCAGGCAGCCCTCCATAAAGATGGAGCCTCCCATGGACAGACAAGCAAAATTCAAGAAATTTGGAGATTTTAGGTTGTTGGGATACAGTAAGCTAAACTGTGAAGAACCTCCAACAAGGAAAATACTGTTTTAGCTTATATATGTAAATAAGCATTTGGAACTGACCAACAGAGGTGAATAATATTTAAGAATAGGAGTATACTGTTATACAATGAACAGAAAGGCATTCTAACTGATAAGAAATGTGTGGAATTCTTGTCTATCTTCTGAATCACAGCTTTTGCACAATCTATGATTGGGGAAGGCATTCTTGTGTGAAGCAGTAATCTCATCCTGTCACAAGGTGTGCGCTGACATCAGAGCCCAAGTGTGGAGGAAATACAAACCCTGATGTAGTGACAACAACAAGAATTTATCTATAATAATTCCAGAAGAACACCGGTGGCTCGGCTTAGCGACACCGTGAGAAGTAACATTCTCAAAACTAGGACCCCGTGATGAGCACTAATTAGACATCCACCTAAATAATATAAATTATACAGAATCCCTGAGCCTATCAAAATAAACTTAACAAGTTTCAACAGAAAGGACCAGGAGACCACATTGCAAAGAGCAAGTTGCTCGAGAGAAAACACAAGGAACACTAAATGATTAAATATCGTCATTAAACAACAATTAACCAATTCAGGTGCTCTAAAAACCTCAGAGCCCAATGCTCTCTGGCACCCTGCAGAGGCCTGAAGAACTCACTTAGGACCACCCCCCCCCCCACCACCACTGCCTTTGGATAGCACCTGATGGCCCAGGGAGACCTGAAAACACAAAATCCAGGGATGAATCAAGAGACCTGGGAAACCCCAGAGTAAGGCCTGGGGATCTCAAGAGGGTTATGTGGGTTCTCCAAGAGACTGTAAAGACCTGGGGACCTTGTGAGACTGATAGACCAGTGAACTTCGAGAGACTGAGAGACTGGGGAACCTCAAGTGTTCCCGAGAGGGAGGCTTGGGAGTCCTCAAGATGGGGAGAACATTGAAAACAACCTTCGAAACATTGAGGGAATTCCTTGGGTCACCTGGAATGCCGGGGGAAACCTTGAGAAGCTTGGATGCTTAGGCTGGGGAAAAGCTTTGAGATTCAGAGAGGGCCTTGAAACCCAGAAATTAGCCCTTTAAGACAAGGATCTCGAGACCTAGGGAAGGATCCTGGAAGGAGCTTGCTCACAGTGTTTAACTCTTCACTCTTTTTCCTACAGGCAATTAGGATACTGATGGCTGTATTCTCAATTTTACAGATTCAGCCCGTAAGACATAGGAGCAGAATTAGGCCATTCAGCCCATTGAGTCTGCTCTGCCATTCCACCATTTCTGATCCCAGAACTCACTCAACCCCATACACCTGCCTTCTTGCCATATCGTCTGATGCCCTGACCGATCAGGAAACTATTAATATCTTTAAATATACCCACTGACTTGGCCTCCAACACAGTCTGTGGCAGAGCATTCCACAGATTCACTACTCTCTAGCTTTTAAAAAAATCCTCTTTACCTCTGTTCTAAAAGATTGCCCCTCAATTTTGAGGCTGTGCTCTCTAGTTCTCGATACCCCTCTCCAGAGGGTAACCTCCAGGAAATATCCTCTCCAGATATCTGGAGATGTAACCTCCAGGAAATATCCTCTCCAGGTCCACCTGATCTAGTCCTTTCTATATTCGGTAGGTTTCAATGAGATCCCTTTACATTCTTCTAAATTCCAGTGAGTATAGGCCCAAAGCTGCCAACCGCTCCTCACATGTTAACCCCTTCATTCCCAGAATCATCCTCATGAACCTCCTCTGGACTCTTTCCATTGACAATACATCCTTTCTGAGATATAGGGCCTAAGTCTGTTGACAGTACTCCAAGTTCAGCCTGACTAATGTCTTATAACGGCTCAGCATTATCTCCTTGTTTTTATATTCTATTCTCCTTGAAATAAATGCCAACATTGCATTTGCCTTCTTTACCACAGACTCAACCTGTAAATTAACCTTCTGGGAGTCTTGCATGAGGACTTCTAAGTCCCTTTGCACCTCTGATGTTTGAACCTTCTCCCCATTTAGATAATAGTCTGCACTATTGTTCCTTTTATCAAAATGCATTTTCATACATTTCCCAACACTGTATTCCATCTGCCACTTTTTTGCCTATTCTTCCAATTTGTCTGTCCCGCTGCAATCGCATTGCTTTCTCAGCACAACCTGACCCTTTCACCTATCTTCATATCATCCGCAAACTTTGCCACAAAGCCATTAATTCCATTATCTAAATCATTGACGAACAATGTGAAAAGTAGTGGTCCCAATACTGACCCCTGAGGAACACCACTAGTCACCGGCAGCCAACCAGAAAAAGCCCCTTTTATTCCTACTCACTGCCTCCTGCCTGTCAGCCATTCCTCTATCCATGCCAGTATCCTGTAACACCATAGGATTTTATCTTGTTAAGCAGCCTCATATGTGGCACCTTTTCAAATGTCTTCTGAAAATCCAAGTAAATGACATCCACTGCCTCTCCTTTGTCCACCCTGCTGGGTACTTCCTCGAAGAACTTAACAGATTTATCAGGCAAGATTTCACTTTACGAAAACCATGCTGACCTGGTCTTATTTTATCATTAGCCTCCAAGTACCCTGAAACCTCATCCTTATTAATAGACTCCAACACTTTCCCAGCCACTGAGGTTAGGCTAATTGGCCCGTAATTTCCTTTCTTTTGCCTTCGTCATTTCTTAAAGAATGGAGTGACACTTGCAATTTTCCATTGGTCTGGGACCATACCAGAATCAAGTGATTATTTAAAGATCATGACCAGTGCATCCATAATCTCTTCAGCAACTTCTCTCAGGACTGCACTTAACCTGCACTTAAAGGAAAATGCCAAGAGTAGATCAGTTTAAAATCTCAGGGTACAATAGGTCTGCGCTATGCATTCAGTGTTATGATTTTCCTTAGTGTAAAGGGGAATGAAATAATTGTCACTCCAGATCCAATGCAGCACGAAAAATATCTCAGTAAGATAAAGAGAACAATCATTTTAAAAACACAATAAATACAAATACATAAGATAGCTTATATACGCAGATTGATTGTATGTCCATAAGGTATGCTAGGCACAGGAGTATCTGTATATAAGGTGGCGCTGACAGGAGAAGATAAAGCTGTGGTGGTGGATGTTGTGGAGGGGTGGGTTTGTGGACGGAGGTGTTTACCACTTGGGGAAAGTAACTGGTTTTGAGCCTGGTGTGGATGCTATGTAACCTCCTCCCTGATGGGGGTGGGACAAACAGTCCATGAGCAGGATGGATGAGATTTTTGATGATGTTACTGGCCCTCTTTCTGAACATTTCTGTACATATTATCATTATCGGCGGCTAGGCTGGTGCCAGTGATCTGCTGGGCAGCTTTGACTACCCATTGTAGAGCCTTCCTGTCGGCAGCTCTGCAGTTTCTGCACTGTGCAGTGATGCAGCATGTTAGGATGCTCTGCACTGTGCACCTGTAGAGTGACCGAGTAGAGATGGACACAGTCCAGCACTCCTCAGCCTCCTCAGAAAATGGAGGCATTGGTGAGCTTCCCTGACTGTGTAGGATGAGTTCTAGGAGCGTGAGTGATTGAGTGAGATGTGCACTCCCTGGAGTTTGAAGCTGCTCGCAGTTTCCACCGCTGTGCCACCAATGTAAAGAGGGGGTGTGGGTGGTGCAAGTTTGCCTGAAGTGGATAACCATCTCCCTCTTTGCCTGGCACCATCCTCTCTCTGTAGGCCATCTCATCGTTGTTGATGATGGGCCCCACCACTGTCATGTCATGGGTGAACTGAACAAGGTGGAGATTGTTAGCTCTAAATTCCTTGGTGTTAACATGTCACAAAATCTATCCAGCATGTAAGTGTCGTCACGAAGAAGACACAACAGCTTCGGTACTTTCCTAGAAGTTTGAGTAGATCTGACATGTCACGTGGCCAAGTGGTTAAGGTATTCGTCTAGTGATCAGAAGGTCGCTAGTTCGAGCCTCAGCTGTGGCAGTGTGTTTGTGTCCTTGAGCAAGGCAATTAACCACACATTGCTCTAGTGCGAGGAGTGGCGCCCCACACAGACTTCCAATCTGCACCTTGTAAGGCATGAAAATGCCCAATGCGGGGCTCTCATGGTCTGAGTCAACGTTCCCTTCCCTCCCTCCCTAACATGTCACCAAAATCTTTGACAAGCTCTACAGTGGCACAGTGGAGAGTATCCTGACTGGTATGGAAACACTAATGCCCAAGAACAGAAAAGGCTACGGAAAGTGCAGGACACAGCCCACTCCATTACAGTCAAAACCCTCTCCACCGCTGAATACGTTTACAGAGAGCGTTGCCACATGGAAGTGGCATCTGTCACCGAGAACCCCACCGTCCAGCCATGTTCTCTTCTTGATACGATCATCGGGCAGGAGGTACTGATTGCAAATGACCAGGTTTAGAGAGTTATTACCCTACAGCCCACCAGCTTCTGAACTAGCATGGATAACTTCAACCACTAAACTGATTCAAGAACCTACAGACCCACTTTCAAGGATTCCTTACAACACATATTCTCATTATTTTTTTTTTATTTGCAAATTTTGTCTTCTTTTGCACAATAGTGTTTGTCAGTCTGTCTGTTTATGTATAGTTTGGAGTAAGTTGTATTCTATTTATTTTTTTCTTCTATGAATCATTGTCATCATCATCATCAGGTGCCATGCCCAGTTTGAGCTTTGACTGCCATGGCCCACACACTCCTGTTTCGGGTCAAGTGGATCAATTCATTGGTATTCATTTCCAGTTCTCTGTCTGCTGTCTCCATCATCATTTGTCTTTGCCTTCCTCTTGCCTTCTTCCCTTCAATCTTTCCCATAATTACCGTGCATTCTAACTCCTCTTTCCTAATCACATGTCCAATGAAGTTACGTTGCCTTTTCATGATCTCATACATTATTTCTCTTTTTGTGTTTGCTCTGTTCATGACACCCTCATTAGATATTCGTTTCGTCTATGTTATTCTTTGCATCCTCTTCAAAAAACACATCTCTGCTGCTTCAATTCGTTTCCTCATGTTACTAGATATTGTCCAACATTTCTGAGCCATATAACATAACTGGATAAATGTAACATTTCAGTGCTCTGAGGTGGGTTGTCATGCCTAGTTTAGTGTTGGTCAGTATACTCTTCATTCTCGTAAAGGTGTCTTTTGCCATCCCTATTCTTCTTTTGATGTCCATGTCGCACCTGCCATCTGATGTCACCCAGCTTCCTAAGCAGCAAAAGTTCTTTACTTGTTTTATGTCTTCCCCATTTATTCTCAGCCTGCAGATAGGATTCTCCTTCTTTTTGGATATCACCATACATTCTGTCTTTTTGCAATTGATAGTTAAGCTCATTTTTGCACTTTCTTCAACAACTATATCAATTAAGTTTTGTAGTTCTTTCTCCGTACTTGCAAATAACACAGTGTCATCCGCATATCTAAAATTATTGATGTTTTTACTGCCAGATTTGATACCCAAGATGTCTCTTATATTTTGTAATATTGTTTCACTGTACACATTAAACAAAACAAGGGAGAAAACACACGCTTGTCTAACGCCTCTCTTGATTTTCATAAACTGACTCACTTCTCCATCTATTCTTACAGCGGCAGTTTGTTCCCAGTACAGATTTCTGATTAGGCGGAGGTATTTCAAATCTAGATCTAGAGTTTCCTGTAATATTTCAAATAACTTATTGTGTTTCACTTTATCAACTGCTTTTGTGTAGTTGACAAAACAACATAAACAAATCTTTTTGCACTTGAATAGCTCATTCTGATAGTATCCTTAACATCAATATTGCATTTCTTGTACCTTTGTCTTTCACAAAACCACATTGTTCTTTACCTATTTCAGCTTGTATCTTACTTTTAGCTCTTGTCATCAAAATTCTTAGAAGTATCTTGGTGATAAGACTCACTAAACTTATGGTCCTATGTAATTCACATTCTATTGCTCCAGGTTTCTTAGGAAGAGTGATAAATACTGATTTTTTTCATCTCTTCTGATATTATTCCAGTCTCATAAATGTACTTGATTAAATCAGTAATTTTTTCAATTCCATAATCTTCAAGGGTGATAATTTGTTCTATTACTAATTCATCAGGACCTGCTGCCTTTCCTTTCTTCATCTTATTTATTGCATTATGAACTTCAGATTTTAAAATACTTGGACCTTCAATGTTCTATGAATACCCACAAGAAAATGTGTCTCAGAGTAGAATATGGTAACACATAAATGCTTGGATAATTAATTTACTTTGAATTTTGAACTTGGCAACCTGCATAAGGCTTTGAATAAGGGAGGGCACTGTGTGTGAGGGAAACCCACTCCTACTCAAGTGATGGTCCAGTTAAATCCTGTGCCACCAATGGCTCACCACAGTACTACTTACTTACTGAGTTTATACACTTTCTCTGTGACTGCATATGTCTCCTCCAGGTGCTCCAGTTTCCTCCCACATTCCAAAGATGTATGGGTCAGGTTAGTAAATTGTGAACATTCTATGTTGGCGCCAGAAGGATGGTGACATTTACTGGATGCCCCCAGCACCTCCTGGACTGTGACAGTCGTTAACATAAACGAAACATTTCACTGTATGTTTCAATGTTTTGATCTATATATGACAAATAAAGGAACAGCCATGATTGAATGGCAGAGCAGACTCAATGGGCCAAATAGCCTAATTCTTCTGCTTTGTCTTATGGTCTATATAGAGCTAATCTTTAATTTTTAATACTGTAAAACAGGAAGCTATTAATTATGGGCCTGTGCAGCTGCTAAAAATCTAACTTTCATGGCATTGATACCCTGAATATGTTAGGCTATGACAATGAACTTGGGCTTGGTCTCATTGTCAGTCTATGGCTGAGCAGTTGTCTTTTTGAAAGTTTTTCAAAGGTCATGGGATGCACTCAAAAGCCTGTAATAGTGGAAACATGCAGTGAAAGTCCGGCAGTATCACTAATGTGCAACTGACGTGCTGAAACTTTGGCCAAATAGTGACAGAGTGGTGAAGGTGGTACAGGTTCTTCATCAGAAGAGGCATTGAGTATAGGAGCAACACACACAAAATGCTGCAGGAACCCAGCAGGCCAGGCAGCACCAGTGGAAAAGAGCAAATAGTCAATATTTCGGGCCAAGCCCCTTCATCAGGACTGGAAGAAAAAATGAGAAGTTAAAGCAAGAAGGTAGAGGAGGAGAGGAAGAAGTACAAGGTAGTAGGAGATAGGTGAAAGCGGGAGATGATGAGGGGTGAAGTAAAGAGCTGGGAAGTGATAGGTGAAAGAAATAGCTGGAGAAAGCTTGAATATGGGAACTGAGACACACTACAAATTGTTGCTTGTCCATACTTGGTGTTGAGTACAGTTCAGGTGCCACGCTGTTGGAATTATGGGATCAAGTTAAAGAGGGTGCAGGAAAAAGTCTGCAGAAATGTTGCCAGAACTGGGGGGGCTTGCATTAGAAGGAAGCACTGGGAAAGATGTGACTGTTTTCCATGGACCAAAGGAGGCCAAGAGTGACATTTTAGAGGTTTACAAAATTAAGAGGGGCCTAAGTGGTGGAGTGGAGATACTTCTCTACCAAAGAAGGTGTAAGGTGCTCCTCACTCCACTAGCCTGCAGGTCACCCTTGGGCAAGGTGTAGCACCTGCTTAACCCCCAATCAGAGTCATGTGAACCCATGGGAACAGGTGGTGGATGGTCGTATGAGCAGCTGGTGCAGATCACAACTCCTGGTTATACGACCACTGACACCAGGCAGACAATCTTGGAAACATATTGATAATGACAGAGGTCACCCAACTTGTAAAGACACTGCCCAGAGGAAGGCAATGGCAAACCACTTCTGTAGAAACATTTGCCAAGAACAGTCATGGTTATGGAAAGACCCTGATCTCCCACGTGGCATGGCATGGCATCTCTGACATGGCACATAATGATGACATCATATGACACGGCACATAATGGTGATGTCATATGACATGGCACATAACGGTGGTGTCATACAACATGGCACATAACAAACAAATGGATAGCAAGTGTAGATTAATGGTCTTTTTCCCAGGTTAGGTGAATCTAAAACTAGAAAGTACAAGTTTAATGTGAGAGGGGAAACATTTAAAGGGGATCTAAGGGACAATTTTTTTACTCAAAGATTACAGTGGACATATAGAGTGAGCTGCCGGAGGAGCTGATAGACAATGGATATGGGCTTCACAGACTGAGCCAGCATTTAATAGCCCATCCCTAATTGCCCTTGAGGTGGTGAGCTGTCTTCTTGAACAGTTGCAGTCCTTGAGGCGTGGACATGCCCACTCTGGTTGTAGGGAGGGATTTCCAGGATGTTGACACAGAAACAGCGATGGAACGGTGGTAAATTTCCAAGTCAGGGTAACGAGTGGCTCGCAGGCCAATGTGCAGTGGTGGCATTCCCATTCTTTAGCTGGTGGAGGTGATGGATTTGAAAGATGCTATCTAAGGCAGGGGTCCCCAACCTTTTTTGCACTGAGGACCGGTTTAATATTGAAAATATTCTTGCAAACTGGCCGACCCGGTGGGGGGGGGGGGTGGGTGGGTAGGGTTGCCAACGGACAAGAGTAGCAGTCAAGTACGTTGTGTTTACCCAGAGAAAGACTGTGCGCATGTGTGTACCTGCCAATTTTTTTCTACAAATCGTTTTTGGCGATTCTGTTCAGTGGGGGGTGTTAATCACAACCGGAATATAGGTGATAAGTGGCTAATACACTCAATTTCATTTCTAAAAGGGTTTATCTAACAAATTTAATATTAAACACACAGCGCATGTTTTCCTCGCATGAATATAGCAATAAGTCAATTATCCAGGGAGGACAGGGGAGCTTGAAGTAAGTGTTGAACGAACTTCCAGTAGCAGTGTTAGAGGCAGGTTCGATATTATCATTTTAAAAAAAATTGGATGGGTATATGGACAGGAAAGGAATGGAGGGTTGTGGGCTGAGTGCAGGTAGGTGGGACTAGGTGAGAGTAGCGTTCGGCACGGACTAGAAGGGCAGAGATGGCCTGTTCCGTGCTGTAATTGTTATATGGTTGTATAAGTCACTTATAAGTCAATAGCATCATAACATTTTAAGTAACGTTTGGATATTAAACACACAGCACATATTTTCCCAGTATGAACATATAAAATCATTGCAACACACCAATATCGCTGAATCAGTGGGAGCCCTGGGCTTGTTTCCCTCCAACGAGACGGTCCCATTGAGGGGTGATGGGAGACAGCGATACTCGAAGGGGGTTCCTTAATGTCCCGTCTATTCCGCAATTTAGTTTTCGTTGCATTCATTGCAGAAAACCCCGCTTCACACAGATATGTTGGAAATGAAAGCAACATTTTCAGTGCTTTTGTGGCTATCTCAGGATATTTAGCCATGACTTTGATCCAGAATGCCGGCAGAGATGTTATGTCAAACATACATTTCAGCCCATTGTTATTTGCAAGCTTAAGGAGTTGATCACGGATGACACATGGATAATGACCTCGCGTGCGCGTTCAAGTTCAACAGTGCGTGACAGGGAATGAGGAAAGGTGCAGCTGACTCGTATCGCCAAATCATATTGTTTCCTCGCAGCCCGGTAGCTCATGCTTTGCGGCCCGGTGGTTAGGGACCGCTGATCTACATTAGCCACGCCGCTGTCTTCTAGGAGCGTGTTGACCATAGTCTTGGGAGGGCGCCCAGGGTTCATCCCATATGATGAGTAGGCTGGCAGGTAGCTCGGGGTGGCGCAGACAGTGCCCCGTTAGTTGTGTCTTCTCGCCTTGATTTTAATGGTGAACATTGGTAGGTCGTCATAGAGCTCGACGTTCATCATGTGCTGTGCTGTTGCCAACTCACGTCACGAGCCAACCGGAGCATTCGTGTATAGCAACCATCTAGAGACTTTCGCATCGTCTCGGTGAGTGTCCACGTCTCGCATCCGTACCTGAGAATGGACTCTATGACTGCTCTGAAAGTCCTCTTTTTAAGCCCTCTGGTCAGGTTCGACAGATCAGGATGGACAGAGTGTAACAAAGGTCCTCATGACCAGTTGCTACAATGCAGCTCTGCAGCAGGACGACACATTGAGTAATGCAGGCCTTTACTCTCCAGGATGGGAAAATGAGAGGCCATCTGTACATAATACACCAGCAAAGAAAATCAAATGGGATCTGATGAGTGTGTGAGTGAGATTAAGTTGTCAACACATTGCATAAGAGTGGCAACAGGATTGATGAAGTTCCTCTATTCGGAGCCAATCACATTAATGGCATCTCTTGTGTTGCACCAAAAAAGAATAAATGAGTAATCTCATTAAAACTTGCAAGATTTTCATCAAAGCAGTGAGGTGGGGGTTACACCATTTAAGATTTTTTAACCACAAGAGATTTGGCAGATGCTGGAAATCTTGAGCAAGACACTCACACTCACGCTCACAGACACACACAGTGCTGGAGGAACTCAGCAGGTCAGACGGAATCTATGGGGGGGATGGAATAAACAGTTGATGTTTCGGGCCGAAACCCTTCTTCAGGACTGGAAAAGGAAGAGGGAAACTGCTGGAATAAAAAGGTTGGGGGAGGGGAAGGAGAACAAGCTGGCAGGTGATAGGAGGGGGAAGGTGGGATAGGGTGGATAAGGTAAGATGCTGGGTGGTGACAAGTGGAAGAGATGAAGAAGCAGAAATCTGAGAGGGGAGGTCAGTGGGCCATGGAAGAAAGGGGAGGAGGGGAGGCACCACATAGAATTGATTGGTAGACGAGAAGGGAAGGGGTGGGGCATAGAAAAAGAGAAAAGTGGGAGGTGGGAGAAATTACTGGAAGCTTGAAAAATTAATGGACATGCCAAGGTTGCAGGCTGCCCAGATGATTTATGAGGGGTTGCTCTTCCAGCCTGAGAGTGGCCTCATTGTGGCAGTGGAGGAGGCCGCAGACTGATATGTCAGAATAGGAATGGGACGTAGAATTGACGTGGGTGACCACCAAGAAATCCCACATTTCGTGGTGGACAAAGCAAAGGTGCTTGACGAAGCAGTGCCCAATCTGTCCAATCTATGTCAGATCTCACCAGTAGAGAGGAAGCTGTACCAGATACAATACGCTGTCCTGACAGGCTTGCTGGTGAAGCACTGCCTCACCCGGAAGGACTGTTTGGGACTCTGAATGGAGGTGGGAGAGGATGAGTAGGGGCAGGTGTAAGTATCAGGAGGGATATCAGTGGGAAGGGATGAATGGAGAAGGGAGTGACAGAGAGAGCAATCCCTATGGAAAGCGGAAAGTGGGGTGGGAGGGAGGGAAAGACGCACTTCGTGGTAAGATCCCATTGGAAAAGGTAGAAGTTATGGGGAATGATGTGCTGGATATGGAAGCTCGTGGGTTGGTAGGTAAGAACAAGGGGATCCCTCTCACTTATGATGGCAGGAGGATGGGTTGAGGGCAAATGTGCAGGAAATAGAGGAGACATATGTGAGGGCAGTACTGACGGAAATGGAAGGGAACCACTGTTCTTTGAAAAAAGGAGGTTATCTCATATGTTTGAGATTGGAAAGCCTCATCCTGAGAACAGATGTGACAGAGACTGAGAAAGGGGACAGCGTTTTTACACGTGACAGGGTAGGAAGAATGTAGGTTGATTTAAAAAAATATATCTGTGGATGGACTGTCTCCAGAGTAGGAGGGAGAAGGGAGTGCTGCCTAACTTCTTCAGTCCCTCAGAAATTTTGTGTGTGTTGTTTAATATTTTCTGGTTATTAAGGGAACAAATGGTTACGGGGGCAGTGCTAGAAAATGGCTCTGGGGATTGAAAATAAGCTGTGCTGATGAAGTTTACTCCAGTCTGTTTTTGTGATATTGACACCAGAGTACTCTTGTTTCCCTTAAACAAGCAGCATGCAGTTTGTTTTAATGTCCTTTCTGAGAACAATACAGGTACATCCAATAGTCTCAATGCTTCACCTACACTGTCAGCTAGGAACATGTTGATAAAATGGAATTGTTGTGTCACCCATGACATCTGACTCAGCAGGCTACCCACCAATGTGAGTAAGAGGGTGAGGCAAAGAGCAGATTCCAGCTTGGACAGGGCTGACAATCGAATTCTTCTGTTGCAAGTTGCCTGAATCACATACTCAACCGGTAGAGTTTTCACAAAGGCTGACTAATAAAGAGTTAAAACCTAATTAGTATCCAGCAACATGCCCCGTAAATCTCGGAGGAATATGACAGTCATTTCTAGTTTTTATCAACAGAGCAATTCCATCACTTAATTACTCAAGGTCAACAGAGTGAGTAAAATGGAATGAGAAATTTGCACAAAGTTCTAGTCAGACAGCATCTACTGAGGGAAGTCAACAGTCAATGTTTTGGGCTTGGAGCCTTCATTAGGACACTTGAGGGATTCCTGAATCTTGATGAAGGGTTTTGGGCCAAAACGTCAACTGTTCATTCCCCTCCATAGATATTGCAAGACCTGCTGATTCATAAAACCATAAGATATAGGAGGATAATTACGCTATTTGGCCCATCGAGTCTACTCTGCCATTCAATCATGAGTGACCCATTTTTTCTTCTCCTCAGCCCCACTCCCCGACCTTCTCCCTATAATCTTTGATGCCATGGCCAATCAAGACCCATCAATCTCTGTCTTAAATATACGTAATGACCTGGCCTCCACAGCTACCTGTGGTAACAATTTCCACAAATTCACCATGCTCTGGCTAAAGGTATTTCTCCACACCTCTTTTTTAAATGGCTGCCCCTCTATCCTGAGGCTGTGCCCTAGATCCCCCATCCACAGAATACATCCTTTCCACATCTACTCTGTCCAGGACTTTCAACCTTCAAATGGTTTCAATGAGATCCCCCCCTCACCCTCCTGAATTCCAATGACTACAGGCCCACAGCCATCAAATGTTCCTCATATGATAACCCTTTCATTTCCAGAATCATCCTTATGAACCTCCTCTGGACCCTCTCCAATGCCAGCACATCTTTTCTAAGATGAGGGGCCCAAAACTGTTCACAATACTCAAGGTGAGGCCTCACCAGTGCCTTATAAACCCTCAGCATCACTTCCCTGCTCTTATGTTCTAGACCTCCTGAAATGAATGCCAACATGGCATTTACATTCCTCACCACTGACTCTACCTGCAAGTTAACCTTTCAGGTGTTCCGCACTAGGACTCCCAAGCTCCTTTACATCTCAAATTTTTGGATTTTCTCTCCATTTAGAAAATAGTCTGCACATTTACTTCGACTACCAAAGTGCATGACCATGCATTTTCCAACATTTGCCACTTTTTTGCCCGTTCTCCTAATCTGTCTAAGTCCTTCTGCGGTCTGCCTGTTTCCTCAACACTATCTGCCCCTCTACCAATCTTGTTTAGGATTTACAGCATTTGCAGAATCTCGTGTTTAAGACATTATCAGAGTGCTGGGCAGGGCAGACTTAAGGGCCAAGTGACCCTTGGTATCGCTGTTGTGTTCTGGCAACAGTGGAAATGAATCTCACTCAGAGGAAGCCTCCCCATCCATAACTTGTCCAGTCAAATATGACAAACAAGAGTAAACGTGCAGACGCTGGAAACCCGAGCCACACACACAAAACGCTGCTGGAACTCAGTAGGCCAGGCAGCATCGATGGAAAAGAGAACAGTCGATTTTTTGGGCCAAGGGAAAAAGACGAGGAGTCAGAGTTAGAAGATGGAGAGGGGAGGGAGAAACACAAGGTGATAGGTGAAACCAGAAAGCAGGGGAGGGGTGAAGTAAAGAGCTGGGAAGTGGATTGGAGAAAGAGATAAAGGACTGGAGAAGGCCATGGAAGAAAGAAAAAGGGGGGAAAGGGGGGATGGGCAGGCAAGGAGATAAGGTGAGAGAGGGAAAAGGAGATGGGTAAATGGGTAACAGAGAAGGAGGGGGTTACCCAGATGGAATACAAGGTGTTGCAAGACTACGCTGTTCCATCGACTACACTATGTTCCAAGCCTGCACCGGTGACTGTCCCCTGCTTTTCCTATGCTACATCAACGACTGTATTGGGGCTGCTTCCTTCACCCATGCCGAGCTAGTTGACTTCATCAACTTTGTCTCCAACTTCCACCCTGCCCTCAAATTTACCAGGTCCATGTCCGACACCTCGCTCCCCTTTCTCTATCTCTGTCTCCATCTCTAGAGACAGCTTGTCCACTGATGTTTATTGCAAACCCACGGACTCTCACAGCTACCTGGACTATACCTCTTCCCACACTGTTACTTGTCCTCCTTCAAAGAAAGGGCTTCCCTTCCTCCACTATTACAGTCATAGTCATAGTCATACTTTATTGATCCCAGGGGAAGTTGGTTTTCATTACAGTTGCACCATAAATAACAAATAGTAATAAAACCATAAATAGTTAAATAGTAATCTGTTAATTATACCAGTAAATTATGAAATAAGTCCTGGACCAGCCTATTGGCTCAGGGTGTCTGACCCGCCAAGGGAGGAGTTGTAAAGTTTGATGGCCACAGGCAGGAATGACTTCCTATGACGCTCTGTGTTGCATCTCGGTGGAATGAGTCTCTGGCTGAATGTACTCCTGTGCCCACCCAGTACATTATGTAGTGGATGGGAGACATTGTCCAAGATGGCATGCAACTTGGACAGCATCCTCTTTTCAGACACCACCGTGAGAGAGTCCAGTTCCATCCCCACAACATCACTGGCCTTACGAATGAGTTTGTTGATTCTGTTGGTGTCTGCTACCCTCAGCCTGCTGCCCCAGCACACAACAACAAACATGATAGCACTGGCCACCACAGACTCGTAGAACATCCTCAGCATCATCCGGCAGATGTTACAGGACCTCAGTCTCCTCAGGAAATAGAGACGACTCTGACCCTTCTTGTAGACAGCCTCAGTGTTCTTTGACCAGTCCAGTTTATTGTCAATTCGTATCCCCAGGTATTTGTAATCCTCCACCATGTCCACACTGACCCCCTGGATGGAAACAGGGGTTACCGGTACCTTAGCTCTCCTCAGGTCTACCATCAGCTCCTTAGTCTTTTTCACATTAAGCTGCAGATAATTCTGCACACACCATGTGACAAAGTTGCCTACCGTAGCCCTGTACTCAGCCTCATCTCCCTTGCTGATACATCCAACTATGGCAGAGTCATCGGAAAACTTCTGAAGATGACAAGACTCTGTGCAGTAGTTAAAGTCCGAGGTGTAAATGGTGAAGAGAAAGGGAGACAAGACAGTCCCCTGTGGAGCCCCAGTGCTGCTGATCACTCTGATAGGATCTTTTAAGAGACTTTTGGATAGGTACATGGAGCTTAGAAAAATAGAGGGCTATGGGTACGCCTAGTAATTTCTAAGGTAGGGACATGTTTGGCACAACTTTGTGGACTGAAGGGCTTGTATTGTGCAAACACGAGGAATTCTGCAGATGCTGGAAATTCAAGCAACACACATCAAAGTTGCTGGTGAACGCAGCATGCCAGGCAGCATCTCTAGGAAGAGGTAGTCCTGACGAAGGGTCTCGGCCCGAAACGTCGACTGTACCTCTTCCTAGAGATGCTGCCTGGCCTGCTGCGTTCACCAGGAACTTTGATGTGTGTGGCCTGTATCATGCTGTAGGTTTTCTGTTTCTATGTAACTCCGATCTATTCACATAACTAAAGTTCTCCATCTCTGAAATTATTTTTGTAATTCTTTTCTGTATCATTTCTAAAGCTTTCACATCTTTCCCAAAGTGTAGCACCAGAACGTGGACAAAATAAACTGGAGTTTTACAAATGTTTATCTTGATGTCCTAGCTTCAGTACTCCTGTGCGTCAGGATCCAGTCTGCTCGTTAACTGTTTTCTCAACCTGCCCTTCCACCTATAACGAATAATGTATGCACTGATTCCTCGTCATTAGGGACCTAAATAATTAGTCATTTGTAAAAACACCTCCTATTGTGCCACAGATTTCCTATGACTTTCTTCTTGGAACGGACCAGTACTTCAGCGCCACATAATGGCGTAAGTCTGCAGCTGCAGGTGTGATTGAACATGTTCTAAAGGGTAAATTGACTGCCTCCAACACAGAAAACATTTTTTACACCCTAATTGTGAGCTGCAACCTTGCTAATTTTAAATGCCCCTGAATGTCTTTTGTGCCCGAACTGATGTGTGTATTTACCAGCTTCCACACCTTCCTGGTCCAGAGACACCTCAAGTTCAAAATTCTCCTTTTTTTTGGTTCTTAAAGACTTCCACTGCCTTGGAACCTCACAAGTCCAGCACACCCGGGTCCCCCTGAAATGTCTGCAGTTCCCTGATCCCTCATTTAATTGCACCATTATTAGCTCTAGTCCTGAAGAAGGGTCTCGGCCTGAAGCATTGACTGTTTATTCATTTCCATAGATACTGCCTGACCTGCTGAGTTTCTCCGGCATTTTGTGTGTGTTGTTGCTTACCATGAGCTCAGTTCCTTACCAGAGCTCTGGAAGTGCCTTCTGATACTGTTCCAACTGGTTTTTGGTCTTTAAGACACACCTTGAATTCTTCCTCTCTGACCTAATCTTTGCTCACTTGCTATGTTATCTCCTTCAGTTCAGCATCTAGTTTTGTTCACATTTGCTCCTTAGTAGAGAAATGTTGAAATTAGGAATGGATAGCCCCTGAGGTGCTCTGTTTTCCATAATTCTTTATCAACAAAGTGTGTAACCTCACAGTTACCATCACTATAATGCGTCTGCCAAACACTTGCCCACTTACTCAGCTGCCCAAATGGTTGCCTGCATTCTCCTCACCAGTGACCCAGTTCAATTTGCCGCGCCCTCGAAGGAGTTTGTATGTTCTCCCTGTGACCGCGCGAATTTCCTCCAGGTGCTCCGGTGTGTATGATGTCACTTGCGGGCTGCCCCCAGCTCATCCTTGGGTGTGTTGGTTGTTAGTGCAAGTGATGAATTTCACTGGACAGCACTGTGCAAAAGTCTTCCGCACATAGAGAAAGCCAGAGCGCTTCAGGCCTTCACACAGTACTGTAGTAATTTTATGCTTTGCACCATTCTGCTGCCTCAGAAAAACAGATTTCATGACCTGTGTGAGTGATGATAAACCTGATTCTGATATGGGACTCTATTGTGGTCTGAGACTGGGAACGGGAGAGGGAGAGGGGAATTATATTTGGGAAAAGGGGAAGGGAGAGAGCAAAGAGTAAGAAGCATCAGAGAGACATTGTGTAATAATCAGCAATGACTTGTTCAGAATCAAATGACCTTGCCTGGTGTCTCATGGCTGGGTGTGTCTGTACCCACCCCACCCCTGGTACTCCTTCTCTGCCACCTGTCCCAAACCCCTCCCACAACACTCTACCCTCACCATTCCGAACAATCTTTGTTCCCACCAGATTTACAAACTCGCTCTCTGCTCCATGTTTACAAATACAATACTGTGTAAAAGAATTAGGCACTATAGCTTATATGAATGTGTTTGTGTGTGTGTTTTTGTGTGTAATGGTTGTCCATTGTGTCAAGAGTTTTTAAAGTGGGAAAGCTGTTGCACTGGGGCAGATCCACTCTCTTGACCTCAGAAGTCCTGGTCCGTTGGTACGAACAGTTGTCATGAACTGGGGTCTTCCTTGGTTGCAGGGCATCTTCTGTGCCTTGTCATGCCCTTCGCTCTCCACGGGACGCTGCAGAACCATCTTCCTGGCCGTTGGATCTCACTGTAGATCTCATCCGCCCAGACTGCTGGAGCTGGCGCTGTATGCTGGGACAGGCATGTCTCTATCTCACGGGGGCACGAGGCCACCAGAGACCCTCACCTGGTCTAGTCCCCTGTCAAAGTGGTGTACCAGGGTGTGGCAGAATTCAAAGGGGATTCCTACACCATGTTGTTTGTGATATGAGTCATTTTAATTGTTTTTTTTAATTGCTTGACAACCCTCTCGTAAATAGATAAACATGCATGTAAACATACCTACATTCATGCATGTATGCACGCACACGCACACACACAAGTGCGCATGCGCGCGTACATGGAAGCACTTTTGCCCACAAAAGTATATTGTGGTATATTTTGTGTGTGCGCATGTGTGTTTGTGCACGAACGCAGGTATCTGTATTTGTAGTTATGAGAAGGTTGTCAAGAAATAAAAACACAATTAAAATGACTCATCTCACAAACAATGTGGTGTGGGAATCACCTTTGAACTCTGTTACTTCCACTCACATAGTTCTGTTCTTACAGAGTAACTCAGTGCAAATATGAATAATTTTGTAATAATTGAACATTATGAGGGGCCCTGACCAAAATCTTTATGCCCTCTCCAACCACAGGACTCACAAGCAGCTAATGTCCTTTCTTCAAGAAGGGGAAAGGGGATAACTCAAAATTATAGACCAGTGACTCTATAAGAAATTGATAGAAAGGATTATTTTAGTAATAAGGCATATGGTATGGTTGCCTTTATTAGTTGAGACATTGAGTTCAAGAGTTAGAAAGTTACTTCGCACAGGTATAGAAATATCAGAAGAGAAGTAAGAAAGAATAAAACAGTAAGTTACCTCAAACAGTCTAGCAGGAGGGGTCATCACTTCCCCAGCTATAGGTTGACTCATTATAGAGGCTAATGGCCAAGGGTAAGAATGACCTCATAACGCTGTTTGGAGCAGCGGAGTTGTCTTAGTCTATTACTAAAAGTGCCCCTCTGTTCAGACAAGGTGGCATGCAGAGGGTGAGGAACATTGTTCATAATTGCCAGGATTTTCCGTAGGGTCCTTTGTTCCTCCACAGACTCCAGTGTGTCCAGTTTGACTCCTATAACAGAGTCAGCCTTTCTAATTGGTTTAATGAGCCTGTTGGCATCACCCATGTTGATGCCATTGCCCCAGCACACCACCACATAGAAGATTGTCCTGGTGACAACAGACTGGTAGAACATGTGAAGGAGAGGCCTGCGTACTCCAAAGGACCTCAGTCTCCTCGGGATATAGAAGCGACTCTGGCCCTTCTTGTACACAGCCTCTGTGTTGGTGCTCCACTCACATGGTTATCCAGGTGCACCCCTCCCCCCCACCAAGTACATGTAGGTCCTCAGCACATCCATGTTCTCACCATCAGTAGTAACAGGGAGCGGTGTAGGCTTAGTCTTCCTAAAGTCCATCTCCATCTCCTTTGTCTTACTGATGTTGAGCTGCAGCTGATTCAGCTTGCACCATTTGACAAAGTCCTCCACCAGGGCCCTGTATTCATCCTCCCATCATGCACCCAACTATTGCTGAGTCATCAGAGAATTTCTGCAGATGACATGACTCAGTGTTGTATCTAAAGACCGAGGTATACAGGGTAAACAGGAAGGGAGCCAATACAGTCCCCTGTGGGGCCTCAGTGTTGCTTATCGCCATGTCTGACACACAGCTCTGAAGCCGCACAAACTGTGGTCTGCCAGTCAGGTAGTCCATTATCCAGGATGCAATGGAAGTGCCAACCTGCACTGAACAGAGCTTTTCTCCCAGCAGTGAGGGCTGAATGGTTTTGAAGGCACTTGAGAAATCAAAAAACATGATGCTCGCAGTGCTGCCCTGCTTATCTAAATGGGAGTGGACTGTTTATTCAGCAGGTCGATGACAGCATCGTCAACTCCAATGTGCTCCTGGTAGGCAAACTGCAGGGGATCAGGAGTTGATCTAACCAGGGGTCAGAGGTGAGCCAGGACCAGCTTCTCTAGGGTCTTCATGATGTGTGAGGTCAGGACCACTGGACAGCAGTCATTCAAAACCTTCATTTGGCCCATCTTGGATACTGGGACCATACATGATATATTCCACACACTCAGGATACTTTCCAGGCTGAGACTCCAATTGAAAATGCGCTGCAGAACTCCAGACAGCTGCTCAGCATGCTCCTTCAGGACCTTGGGGTTCACACCCTCTGGTCCCAATGCTTTGCCGTGTCTGAATTTCCCCAGAGTTCTCACCTGCTCAGTAGTGAAGGTGAGTCCATGATGACTGGGGAGTTGGTGGAAGGTGGGAGTTGGGGGAGGTGAAGAGCAGGACAATAACAGTTGGTACATGGAGGTGTGGATGGTAGGTGCAGGGGAAGGAGGGGGTGTGGACAGTGGTAGCCTGTATTGTTCATCCATGTGTTGAACTGGAGGAGGGAGCAGGGAAGGCATCGGTGCTGAGGGAGCATTAGGTGGCTTAGCATCTGGACTGGTGTTGGTGGGGGGGTGAACAGGAAGGCAATTGTCAAACCTATTGAAGAATTGGTTTAACTCATTAGCCCATTCAGGGCTGCATTCCAAGGCTCTACAGCTAGGCTGATTGAAGCCAGTAATGTTCTTCATGCTTCTCCACACCTCCCATATGCTACTCTGCCCTAGTTTTTTCTCCAGATCTCTCCTGTATTCCTCTTTAGCCTCCTTGATCTTCTCCTTTAGCTCCCTCTACACATGTTTCAATTCCTCCCTGTCTCCTGATCTAAAGGTTGAATACATATTATCTAAAGACATATTATCAAAGTACGTATGCAGTATACAACCCTAAGATTCATCTTTCCCACAGACCGCCATGAAACAAAGAAAACCATGGAACCCGTTCAAAGAAAAACATCAACCCCTCACACCATGCACAAAAAAAACCAAATCACACAAACAGCAACAAAAAAAAACATAGTCTTACGTAACCGGCAACAATGAATATCAATCGAGACAGGTTATATAAAAACAACCAAACATTTATAAAACACCGATAAACGATAAAAAAAAATGAAAACCTTAACCGGAAATTAACCGCTATGCAGCCGTTCAACAAAACGTCACTCGGCATTGGTTATTAAAGCGTTAAATGCAAAAACAGTTCTTAAAGCGGTAAAGTCATATATAGTTCATAAAATGGTAAATTCGAAAGTCCAACAGATTTATATGTTCAATTGGGAGAGACTTCTCTGGAGAAGGATTTCTTCATAGACGCGACTTTCCTGCTGGTTCTGTCCAAAGGATTCACGATGCAGTAAATAAACAGTTTAAAACAACTGACCTTAAATTTTAGAGAGAGCAAACCTTGCATGAACTCTTTCCTCGTTAGGCAAGAGTTATCTTCGATGCAGGTCGCTACTCCTTCAACGAAGACTCAATAAGGTCGATCCTTTGTTAAACTGCCGACGATACCGACTCCTCTCAATCCTTTGGGTCCTGCACTTCGATGAAGTCTTCACTGCCCCGTACTACTGCTAGAATAAGGTACATCAACACATCTAGAAAAACTTTGGTCCGGCAATATTGTACCTTGCAACAGAACGTAACAACCGTTTAAAAAAATGAAACTGCGTCA
Source organism: Mobula birostris (assembly GCF_030028105.1). Classification (NCBI taxonomy): domain Eukaryota; kingdom Metazoa; phylum Chordata; class Chondrichthyes; order Myliobatiformes; family Myliobatidae; genus Mobula; species Mobula birostris. Next base: position 95,303,943 of record NC_092374.1, read on the forward strand.
TAAAAACAAATACGCAACAGAAACGGAGACACAGTGCGTTCTAGCTGGAAATCTAAAAACTAAAAACTAACTGCGTCATCTGAGGTCTTCCCTTATATACCCGTGGTGCACATGTCATCACGTGACCTCACATCAGCAGGAAAATTACAACAGGTGACCTCCAAAAGACCATTACATCATTCTCACAAAAAAAATCACAGATCTCCTTGAGTCATGTAACACCTCCCTCCAAAAAAATTTGGTCTCTTTGAGAACAAAATTTTAACAATTAACAATTTATACAAAAAAATACAAATTTACAACATACACAATATATACAGTCTTATCTTTCAGCACTTTACAAACTAATGTACAGTAGGAGTGTTACAAATTTTAAAATACCACTCCATAAATAAACAAATAAACACAGATCTCCTTGAGGCATGTAACAATAGAATGTAAAACACAAAATTGAAGGAGTCCAGGCATATTCAGTTCAGCTCAGTGTTAATTATCTGCAACCCGCCCCGATCAAAATTGCCCAAAATTGCAACAAAAAAAGGAGCAACCAGAAACCAGAAACACATCATAACGTGAACCACACTGCAGACCCAGAACTTCATCACCATCCTTTGACAGCATTGAGGGAAAGAGAGAGAGAGAGAGAGAGAGACCATTCAAACACAGGGACCATCACTCAGGAGCAGCAAGCGAGAGGGAGGGAGAGATAGACCATTACATGCAGACACCTTCTACCGACAGCAAGATGCGAGAGGCTGGTAGACGGCGTTAAACACCCACTAGCCTTTCGCTCATTCCTCAGTGAGCTCAATCCATTTCAGCTCTTTCACCACAAGATCGGCAAGAAATAAATTTGATCATGGGCTCCAGCCCTATCTCCAGGCTTCCTGGCCACAAGGCCACTCGAAGCTTCACAGAACCCTCTTGGAGACAGCAAAGCACCTGATCGCTCAATCGGCCAGAAAACACACACCACAAAAATGTGGGTCACAGGCTCCAACAATAGCAGAACCACATTTGAAAGAAAGAGAAGACATAAAAGAAGTGACAGAAATAGTTTTGTGAACTGGTCTGGAGGATGTTGCCCTTGGTCACATTGTTCACTGGCATCAAAGGAGATGCACCAGACAAGCTCCTTACACAGGAAGTGATAGATAGCAGGAATGCACTGCCAGGACCAGTGGTGGAGGCAGGTATGACTGAGGTGTTTAAGAGGCTCAAGAAAGGTAATAAGAATAACCCTAGGAATTACAGACCAGCAAGTCTTACGTCAGTGGTGGGTAAGCTATTAGAGAGGATTCTTGGAGACAAGATTTACGAGCACTTGGAGAAACATAGTCAACATGGCTTGTGAGAGGCAGGTCATGCCTCTCAAGTCTGATTGAAAGTGACAGAACATAACAATGAAGGTAAAGCAATGGACGTGGAGTACAATACATGTAAATCTGTACATATTTATCTGTACTTCCGGTTCAAGATGGCGTTACTGAATGTGTGCAAGAGCTCACTGGTAAGAAATTCAATTAAAATCATAACTAATAACACCTTTTCTGAAGTAAATTGTGGCAAATTACCACCTCAAACGTGGGAGGCAAGTGAAGATGAAGCAACTTTGAGTGATGAGCTGTGCTGGTACACGCAGATGGAGTGAGCCATTCGGAGAGGAGAAGTCGGGGCAGAGGATTTCCATCTGGCCCGGGTGTGAGGTTAGATTGCTCTGGGCGCCGAGCCAAGTCGGAGAAATCGAGAGCGGCTTCAGGCTGGCCAGTGAACTCTGGGCCCAGAGCGAGCCACTGGGCAGCATGGTCTACGTCGGACGCCCCTCGCTGCAGTGGTGCCTGGGTCCAAGTCCAAGGTAGGACAATTGCTGTTTGCACAATTTTAATGCTGGCCCAGATAGACAGGATCGAAGGCTAGAGCCAATTTTGCTCGTTCTTTCCATGACGCTGAGGCTATGAAGACTGCCCTTGCTGCTGTGCTCCGTACCCGATAATATGATGAACTGACACCGCGGCTCTGGGCCTGCTCCAGGCTGCTCTGAGGTTCAGATCTGAGGACTCATTTTCGTTTGGAATGATGCTCGCTAGTATAGTTTGCATGATTTGTTTTTTTTTCCTCTTTCTCTTCACATTGGGTGTCAATCTTCATTTTAAATTGGGTTTTTTCAGGTTTCTTGTTTTGTGGTTGCCTGTAAGCAAACGATAAAAATAATTGCAACAATGATAGTGCTACCAGAAAGGAATAACCATCGTTTTGATAGTGTAATGCTGACGTTGATAGTGTAAATGAATCTGTCAATCTAATTGCAGGATAATGTAGATAGTACACACTGCTGCAACTGCTCATTAATGGTGGGGGGATTGGATGCTTCTGGAAGGGGAACCAATCAAGTTGACTGTCTTGTACTGGATGGTGTCAAGTGTTTTGAATGTTGATGGAGCTGCACTCATCCAGGTGAGTGGTAAGTATTCCATTACACTCCTGACCTGAGCTTTGTTGATGGTGGACAGGCTTTGGGGGGTCAGGAGGTGAGTTACACACCACAGGATTCCCAGCCTTTGACCTGCTCTGGTAGCCACGGTGTTTATATGGCTAGACCAGTTCAGTTTCCTGTCAATGGTAACCCCCAGGATGTTGATAGGGGATTTAGTGATGGTGATGCCACTGAAAGTGAAGGGATGATGGTTAGAGCCTCTCTTGTTGGAGATGGTCATTGCCTGGCACTTGCTGTAGTGAGAATGGCTCCAGGGTCTGTGTGTGAGTTGTGGGATTCTGGGAGACCTCCAGCTTCCGAAGTAACTACATATGCACCAGGTGCACTGAGGTGCAGCTCCTCAGAGAACGTTTCAAGGAACTGGAGCTGCAGCTCAATGACCTGACGGGAGACTGGGTAGGAGCCACAGGGAGGCAGTCACCCCTAGGTTGCAGAAGTCAGGTAATGGGGTGACTGTCAGGGGAAGGAAGGGAAATGGGCAGTCAGTGCAGAGTACCCCTGTGGCTGTTCCCCTCAATAATAAGTGTACAACTTTAGATATAGTTGAGGGTTACGACCTACCAGGGGAGAGCTACAGTGACCAGGTCCCTGGCACTGAGTCTGGTGTTGTGGCTCAGAACAGAAGAGAAGTGAAGAGGACTGCAGTAGAGATAGGAGATTCCATAGTTAGAGGAATAGAGACAAGATTCTGTGGACATGATAGAGGCACCCAGATGGTATGTTGCCTCCCAGATGGAAGGGTCAGGAATGTCTCGGACTGGGTCGGAAACAGATTTTACGGAGCCTGGTAGAAAGCTAAAAAGCAGGACCTCTGGGGTAGTAATCTTTGGATTGGTGCCTGTGCCATGCGCCAGTGAGGGTAAGAATAGGGTGATTTGGCAGATGAATGTGTGGCTGAGGAAGTGGTACAGTGGGTAGGGCTTCAGATTTCAGGACCATTGGGATCCTTTCTGGGGAATGTACAACCTGTACAAAAGGGTTGCGTTCCACCTGAACCAAAGAGGGACCAATATCCTTGCAGGCAGCTTTGCAAGGGCTCTTCAGGAGGGTTTAGACTAATTTGGCAGGGGGATGGGAATGGACTGAGGAGGTTAAGGATGGGGCAGCTGGTTTACAAACAGAGGCAGTGTGTAGTAACACTGATAATTGGGGAAAATTGCAGTCAACGGATGAGTTGCAATGTAAAAGGTGGACAAAATCAAAAAAGGGTGAAAAATACAGGAATGAAGGTGTTATATTTGAATGCACGTAGTATACAGAATAAAGTAGATGAACCTGTACCTCATTTACAAATCGGGCATCACAGAATCATGGCTGAAAGAAGATTATACAGTGCCTATAAAAAGTGGTCTGAATTGCTCACAAATACAAAACTCAAAATAATTGATTGTATAAGTATTCACCCTCTTTAATATGACACACCAAATAATCACTGGTGCAGCCAATTGGTTTCAGAAGTCACATAATTAGTTAAATGGAGATCACCTGTGTGCAGTCAAGGTGTTTCAATTGATTGTAGTAAAAATACACCTGTATCTGGAAGGTCCAACTGCTGGTGAGTCAGTATCCTGGCAAAAACTACACCATGAAAACATAAGAACACTCCAAGCAACTCCATGAAAAGGTTGTTGAAAAGCACAAGTCAGGAGATGGATACAGGAAAAATTTCCAAGTCACTGAATATCACAGTTAAGTCAATCATCAAAGAATAGAAAGAATATAGCATAGCTGTAAACATGCCTCGAGCAGGCTGTCCTCAAAAACAGAGTGACTGTGCAAGAAGGGGATGGGTGAGGGAGGCCACCAAGAAACCTATGAGAACTCTGGAGGAGTTACAAGCTTCAGTGGCGGAGATGGGAGAGACTGTGCATACAACAACTGTTGCCCGGGTGCTTCACCCGTCACAGCTTTATAGGAAAGTGGCAAAAGAGAAAGCCACTGTTGAAAAAAAAACTCACATGAAATCTTGGCTAAAGTTTTCCAAAAGGCATGTGGGAGACTCTGAAGACAGCTGGAAGAAGGTTCTATCATCAAAAACACATCATCCCTTCCATGAAACATGGTGGTGGCTGCATCATGCTGTGGGGATGCTTCACTGCAGAAGGCCCTGGGAGACTTGTGAAGGTTGAGGGTAAAATGAATGCACAAAATACAGGGAAATCCTGGAGAAAAACCTGATGTAGTCTGCAAGAGAACTACAACTTGGGAGAAGATTTGTTTTCCAGCAAGACAATAACCCCAGGAATAAAGCTAAAGCTCTACAAGAATGGTTTAAAATCAACAAAGTTAATGGCTTATTGTATATTGGTGGGACCCAATATAGATCGGGAGACTGCTTCGCCAAGCATCTACGTTCTGTTTGCCAGAACAAGCAAGATCTCCCAGTGGCCACCTATTTTAATTTTACTTCCCATTCCCATTCCAATATGTCCATCCATGGCCTCTTCCACTGTCAGAATAAGACCACACTTCGGCTGGAGGAACAAAACCTTGTATTCTGTTTAGATAACCTCCAACCTGATGGCATGAACATCGATTTCTCAAACTTCCAGTAATGCCTCCACCCCCCCCACCCCCCCCCCACCCCCCTGACCTTCACTGTTTCCCATCCCCTTGTCCCTCTCTCATGTTATCTCCTTGCTTGCTCATCACCTTCCCCTGGTGCTCCTCACCCACCCACCCACCCCCCACTTTCTTCTTTCTTCCATAGCCTTCTGTCTCTTTCACCAATCAACTTCCTAGCTTTTTGCTTCAACACTCCAAGTTTCACCTATCACCTGGTATTTCTCTCTCCCCTCCCCACAGGGAACATCCTCTCCACGTTCACTCTGTTTAGGGCTTTGCCTCTGCCAAATCACCACCCCACATTCCATTTCTGTTGAGGCCTCAGACAAACCTCCCCTCTATCCACAAGCCCTCCACCATGTCATCTGCAGCTTAATTTATCTTAAAAGTGACCGCAGCAGTTCGTAACGGCAAACAGCTAATCTGCTGTTTCAGCTGGATAATATACTCCGGGCACAAAGGTTGCTGTTGTGCACGGTGATTTGCTTTTATGTAATTTGCGATTTTGAAATAAGGCTGATCACTTGTCAATTTTCTATGTCCTCAGCAGTTGGATTTGAACAAAATCGAAACACAATTTTGTTAATTAACTAAGATATTTAGAAAGTCGGCAAAGATAATATTTGGAAAGTCAGCTAAGGGAGTGTATTGGCATTGATTTACACCTCTTGTGGAATAAACGGGGGAGGGATATCAGGCAGTTCCCTCTGGGAAGATGAGTTTTGCAGAATACAATCTGCTGAGCTAAGAGATTTTGAAGCACTGATAACTCATGTTGCATCTCTCTCTGGTTAGACACTGTTGGGCTCTGCAGAGATGATGTCATCGCAATTTGTAAATGGGCTGATCGCATAACGCACTGCATTTTCAAAGTTGCATTGAACCCAGGAAAATGCTAGCACACTACCCTTGCGACTGGCAACTGGTTGGATCCAAACATAGTTAATTAAATAAAATTGGAATAAAGAAGCTAATATGATTTGTGACTAGAACGATGCCACTGGATTGAAACCTCTATTCCTTCCACAATCTCCTTTCGATGAGGAGATTGCTGTCTTTACCAAATATGCTGTAGCAAATGACTTCTGGCCCACACAGAGTGGTTGACTGTCAGTTCCCCCAGCAAACCGAAGGGCAATTAGGAATGAAAAATAAATGCTGGTCTGGTCAATGAAACACACATCCTGTTGATAAATGGATATAAAAGCCTTCCAATCAAATTTATAGTCTGCCCAAGGATCTCCTTCTCACAGTTTTTCAGCTCAGTATTAATAGCTTTTTTGAATATTAGTTGAGTGTTATCATATACTTTGCAGCGTTCCTTCATACCAAAACGACAGTACTGTTTACTGACCTCACTTTACATTTTGTAATGGTTTATGGTTACTGGTATATTAATTACTACTATATTGATTCTTGTACATATTAATTACTACTATATTGATTCTTGTACATATGTTATATATTGAACTCCTTAACTTGAGTTTTCCTCAGACTGAGCTTTGCTCCTGGACCCCCTCCCCCAACTCTGTGGAATATCATGCAGGTCAGGGAGCAAGAGATTTTTTTTTAAAAAAAAAAGGAGCTCATATGGGATTTCAGCTTTTTTCGGTAGTACAGTCACGATTCTTTAGCAAGGGCAAATAAAAATAAGGCAGTGGAAAACAGACTGGCCATTGTGTGAGTGGGCCAGCGTTAGAGTGAGGAGGATTTGACCCATCAGGATTCGACCCATCAGGCTTCAGCGAGAACGGACTTGAGCGAGGCACATATCTGGTAAGTTTCTTCTTCTTCATTCTTCATCTGTCAGTCATAATTGGAGTGGTGGGGATGGCTCCTGGGGCTGTGTTATGTTGTTTGTGTCAGAAATGGGAATTCTGGGAAACTTCCACATGCTCCAAACTGCAGCTCCTTGAAGAACACGTTGAGAAACTGGAGCTGCAGCTTGATGACCTACTCATACGGGAAACTGATGAAATGGTAGATAGGAGCTACAGGGAGGTAGTCAACCCTAAGGTGAAGGAGGCAAGGTAAATGAAAGACTGTCGGGAGAGGGAAGGGAAAGGGCAGCCAGTACAGCACCCCTGTGGCTGTTCCCTTCAATAATCAGAATTCCATTTTGGATACTGTTGAGGGGGGACAACGTGCCGGGGGGTGAGGGGTGGAGAGGAGCAGTCACTAGGTCTCTGGAACTGAATCTGGCTCAGAAGGGAAGGAAGAAGAGGACTACAGTAGTGATAGGAGATTCTACAGTTAGACAAGTAGACATGAGATCCTGTAGACACAATAGATACACTGGGATGTTTAGTTGGTTCCCTGGTACCTGGGTCAACATATCAGGTCCACGACATTCTAAAGGGGGAGTGTGGGCATCCAGAAGTCTTGGTACATATTGCCACCAATGGGATAGGTAGGAAAAGCGAGGGGGCCCTGAAGAGTGAATTTGGGGGTCAATGTAGAAAACCTCCAGGTTAACAATCTCCAGATTGCTGCCTGTGCCGAGCATCAATGAGGACAAGATTAGGATATGCGTGGCTGAGGAACTGGTGCAGGAGGCAGGGTTCAGATTCCTGGATCATTAGGGTCTCTTCTGGGGAAGGTATCACCTGCACAAAGAGGAGGGGTTACTGATCAACTGAGGGGGACCAATATCCTTGCAGGCTGTTGCGGAGGGTTTAAACTAATCTGACCAGAGTGACGGGCCTGTTGCTTTACAAACAGAGGCAGGGTGTAGTGACTGCTAGGAAGGACAGGCAGATGACAGGGCAAAATTGAAGTCAGTGGGATGAGTTGCAGTGTGAAAGGGAACAAAATCGAAAAGAACTGATGGTGTTATATTTAAATGCACGCAGTGTACAAATTACAGTAGCTGATCTGGTAGCGCAGTTAGAGATTGGCAGGTTTGAAGTTGTGGGCATCACTGAGTCATGGCTGAAAGAAGATTACACTTGGGAGCATAAGATCCAAGGATAGACATTATATGGAATGGGCAGGTAAATAGGCAGAGGGGGTGGGGTGGCTCTGCTGGTAAAAAATGAAATCAAATCCTTAGAAAGAGGTGACAAAGGATCAGGAGATCCTTGTGGGTAGAGCTGATAAACTGCAAGGGTAAAAGGACCCTGATGGGAGTTATATACAGGCCTCTGAACAGTAGCCAGGATGTGGGCTACAAGTTACAATGGGAGATAGAACAGTCATGTAAAACGGGCAACATTATGATAGTCATGTGGGATCCTGATTTGCAGGAATATTGGGAAAATCAGGTTGGTGCTGGATCCCAAGAGATGAAATTTGTAGTTTGCCCATAAAATGGCTTCTTAGAGCAGCTTGTGGTTGAGCCCACAGGAGAATCAGCTATTCTCTTAGGAAGCAGGGATCATAATATGATAGAATTCACCCTGCAATTTGAGAAGGAGAAACTAAAGTCAGATGTATCAGTATTACAGTGGAGTAAAGGAAATTACAGAGGTAGGAGAGAGGAAATGGCCAAAGTTAATTGGAAGGGGATACTAGCAGGGATGACAGCAGAGCAGCGATGGCTGGAGTTTCTGGGAGCAATTCAGAAGGTGCAAGATAGATACATCTCAAAGAAGAATTAGTATTCTAAAGGCAGAATGATGCAACTATGGTTGACAAAGGTAGTCAAAGCCAACATAAAAGCAAAAGAGAGGTCATATAATACAGCAAAAGAAGTGGGAAGTTAGAGAATTGGGAAAATTTTTTAAACCAGCAGAAGGAAACTAAAAAATCCATGAGGGTGAGAAAATGAAATATGAAGGTAAGCTAGCCAATAATATAAAAGAGAATACCAGAAGATTTTTCAGATATATAGAGTAAAGAAAGGCGAGAGTAGATCTTGACCTGCTGGAAAATTAACCTGGAGAGTTAGTAATGGGGAACAAGGAAATGGTGGACAAACTGATTAAACATTTTGCATCAGTCTTCGCTGTGAAGACACTAGCAGTATGATGGACATTTGAGAGTGCTGGGGCAGAAGTGAGTGCAGTTGCTATTACTAAGGAGAAAATGCTTAGGAAACTGAATGGTCAGAAGGTAGATAAGTCACTTGGAACCGATGGACTACACCCCAGTATTCTGAAAGAGGTAGGTGAAGAGGTTGCAGAGGCATTAGTAATGATCTTTCATGAATCACCAGATTCTAGAATGGTTCTGGAGGACTGGAAAAATTGTAAAGATCACTCCACTCTTCAAGAAGGGAGAGAGGCAGAAGAAAGGTAATTATAAACCAGTTACCCTGACATCAGTGGTTGGGAAGATGTCAGAGTCAATTGTGAAGGATGTAGGTTCAGGGTACTTGGAGGCACATAATAAAATAGGCCAAAGTCAGCATAGTTTCCTTAAGGGAAAACCTTACCGGACACATCTGTTGGAATTCTTTGAGGAAATAATAAGCAGGATAGATGAAGGAGATTGTGTACTTGGATTCTTTGAAGGGCTTTGTCAAGGCAATGCCCATGAGGCTGCTTAACCAGAGAAGAGCCCATGCTATTACAGGAAAGATATTAGTATGGATTGTGCATTAACTGATTAGCAGAAAACAGAGTGCGAATAAAGGAAGCCTAGCATCTAGTAGTGTTCTGCACATGTTGTTGTTGGGACTGTCTCTTTTTACGTTGTACGTCAATGGTTAGGATGATGGAATTGATGGCTTGTTGGCCAAGTTTGCAGATGATACAAAAATAGGTGGAGAGGTAGGTAGAACTGAGGAAGCAGAGAGGCTGCAGAAGGGTTTGAGCAGATTAGAAGAATGAGCAAAGAAGTATTAAATGGAATACAGGGTCATGCACTTGGGTAGAAGGAATAAAAGCATAGGCTATTTTCTAAATGGGGAGAAAATTCAAAAGTCTGACGTACTCATTTCTATAGTGATGAAGTCTAGGACCAGAAGGCACAGCCTCGGAATAGAGGGATGTCCATTTAGAATAGAGATGAGGAGGAATTTCTTTGGCCAGATTGTGTGAATCTGTGGAATTCATTGCCACAGGTGTCTGTGGAGTCCAGGTCATTGGGTGTGTTTATGGCAGAGACTGATAGGTTTCTGATTATTCAGGGTGTGAAAGGTTATGGGGAGAAAATGGGGTCGAGAGGGAAATGGATCAGCCACGATAAAATGGCAGAGCAGACACGATGGGCTGAATGGCCTAATTCTGCTCCTATGTCTTGGGGTCCATGCTGCTACATTCTTCCAAGGTTCTTCAATTTTGTGGGGGTTTTTGTGAGATTCCCTGTTGGTCTACTAAACTCTAACAAATAAAAGTCTAATTGACCCAATTTCTCTTCTTATGCCACAAGTACATCTGGTGAACGTTTTTCTGAACTCCAAGAACACTCTTCTACACATAAGGAGCCAAAACTGCACATATAACTCATGGTGTGCTCTTACCAAGACCCTGCATAACCGCAGCAAGACATTCCTGCTTGTATATTGGATTCCCCTGCTTTGGCAGAAGTTTTAATTTAAGAATGGGTTTTTAATATTCCCCTTTATTCTGAGGCCTCCGTTGGTCAGAATGTTGCGTCCTAGCTGTATGCAAGCAAGAAGAATACAATATGGGGAGCTAGCTGTTCCCGCTCTCCACGCATCCGATGAACCCAAAGGAATGGCAGAGACCCATGCTAGTTTGGCACTAGCAGCGTCGTGGCAGCCAGCATTGAACTCAACGTGTGGACTCCAGCTTCGGATTTTCCTTTCGGGGTTTACTCCCGAAGCTGTCCCTGTGAATGGGTATGGCCGCAAGGTAGAGAAGGTTTGAGATCAGAGTTTCCTTCTCCTAGGTGAGCTGCCAACCACGGCTGAAGCGCCCGGTTTTAAGACGCCAGTTACTCTCCTTTGCCCTCCTCCTGTCAGTAGAAACGGTTCCGCCGGACTAAACCATACGTGAAGGCCAGGATTTGGATTTGGTTGTTGGAGACTATTTGGGAATATTTAATGGGTAGTGAGAACCTATCCCTGTTTCCTCCCCCGGCTAACAACCTCAAGGAACCCACCATCACCATTCTATACAGAACGTGAAATTAATTACAAATTTCAGTTTAATTGGTAACTATTTTAAAGTCTCCCGAACAGGGCAATATCTTCTGCTTGCGCTAGGAATTGAACTCGAATGTGATGCCAGTGCAGTCTTTCCTCTCAGGCGGAAGGTAGATCTCAGCTCGGGGTTCAGGTACCGATTTCACACAGGCTCCCGACTTTCGGTCTGCAGCCCTGGCATAAATGCGGACATTCGGCCCTGCACTGTCTGAGCAAACATCGCGAGACTCCTCCGCTTATCATCGTTCCACCCCCACCCCTCCCCACTCCATTCCTTAAATACACACAACCTTGGCTCAGACGTAGACGCCAAACAAGGTTTGTAGTCTGTGCGATTCAGTTTATCGCTGATAGCGCGGTCACCTGTATCCAGTGTATTGCCCAGCTACATACAGGTAAAGCCTCTGCCTCTTCTCTCCCGTTTATTTCTCGGCTCTGCAGCGAGTCCGTGCAATTAGCGGTCGCTGGTGTTTTATCTAGTCTATGTGATATCTGCCTTCCGTTATTTTCAATGCATCGATTTCAGGGAGGGTACCGTAAAACTGACAGCGGCAGTCGGCATGTAGGGAGATTCGCAGAACTGTTTCATTGTGCGTGTGTGTCTTTAACATATTTTGAAAGGGAATCGTGGATTCCTGCAAGCGATTCCATCGGTACATCCATTTGAGTTTTTAAAAAAATGCATTGCATCACCTTGTAAGAGAGAGACAGGAAGCAATCGATCCCCCTCTGTGCCCATGACAACGCCATAATAAGTCGCCTGGGCTATTTATGGTTTGTTTTTTTCCCCTCTGGCAGTGATATATAAAAAGCCTCCAGATATGTTTATTATTTTAACCCCTGTCAGGTCTAGATATAGCAGGTAATGAATGCAAGATATAATCCAGCACGTTTAAAGGGCCCACGCTCTGTGGATAGCACTCCTCTCGTTATGTGGAGGACGGGGAGGCGGGTGAAGAGTTCTGGTACAGGGATCGATGATCTGATGGCTGGATATCTTCTCTGGATTTATTTCTGACAGGGATTTCCAGTGGTGCGTGGGACGTGGTGTCGAGTGACTGTTATAAAGGTAGCGCTCCAGGGAGCCACTCGGCCCTTACCCATGTTGTACTGATGACGTGTTGGGGATGGTTCAGCCTCTGGGTGATGTTGGTCAGTAACATTCTGCAGCAATTGATCAAAGATGTGCTCTCTGTTCGAAAGCTGCTCAAACACTACTGGTGATAGATTGGGGAATTCAGCAGACTCATAGAAACAAGTCCCTCAATCCTCCGAGTCCACACCAACCAAACGTCGCAAACTTGGGGAATGTTTTCTTTTGAAGTACCCATGAAGGTTGATGAGGGCAGGGTGGTAGATGTGGTCTATATGGACTTTGGGAAGGTTCTGTATGGTATGGAAAGTTGGGTCATGTGGAATCCAGGAAAGCTGGGTCATTTTATACATGATTGGCCTGATGTGACAACCAGAGGGTGAGGATGGGAGGATTTTTTGATTGGACTTGGCCAGGTCCCATGAGTAGTGGTACTCACCAGTGCTCGGTTACTATTTGTCATTTATATCAGTGATTTGTACCAGAATGCACAAGGCATGGTTAGTACGTTTGTAGGTATCACTAAAATAGGTGTTGTTTTAGGCCGTGAAGATAATTGATCAGCTGTGTAGGTGGGTTGAGGAAGGGCAAATGCAATTGAATTTGAGGTGTACATTTTGGGAAGACCAATGAGGGTAGGACTTTCACAGTGAATGATGGGACCCCCGAGAGTGTTGTAGAACAGAGCCACCTAGGAATATGAATACATGATTCCTTGAAAATGAGGTCGCAGGTAGTCAAAATGATGAAGAAGGCTTGTGGTGCACTGGCATTCATCATTCAGGGCAGTGAGTATAGAAGTTGCAATGTTATGTTGTACTTGTACAAGATGTCAGTGTGGCCACATTTGGAATGAAGATGTATATACACTGATCAACAGAGAAAAAAAACACTTTTGTGTCAAAGAGAAAACAGATCTCTACAAAGTGATCTAAATTAATTACAACTATAAAACACAAAATATTTGATTTCATAAGAATTGACCCCCTTCAAGTCACTATTTAGTAGATGCACCTTTGGCAGCAATTACAGCTTTGAGTCTGTGTGGATAGATCTCTATTAGCTTCGCACATCAGGACACAGCAATTTTTCCCCATTCATCCTTACAAAACTGCTCAAGCTCTGTCAGGTTGCATGGGAATCGTGAGTGAACAGCCCTTTTCAAGTCCAGCCACAAATTCTCAATTGGATTGAGGTCTGGACTCTGATTTGGTGGTCACTCCAGGATATTAACTTTGTGTTTTTAAGCCATTTTTGTGTAGCTTTGGCTTTATGCTTGGGGTCATTGTCTTGCTGGAAAACAAATCTTCTCCAAGTCACAGTTCTCTTGCAGACGGCATCAGGTTTTCCTCCAAGAGTTCCCTGTATTTTGCTGCATTTATTTTATCCCCTACCTTCACAAGTCTTCCAAGGTCTGCTACAGTGATGCAGCCCCACAGCATGATGCTTCACGGTAGGGATGGTGTGTTTTTGATGATGTGTGGTGTTTGGCTTGCACCTTGGCTTACATCTAACATAGCGTTTAGTCTGATGGCCAAAAGCTCAATTTTGGTTTCATCAGACCATAGAATCCTCTTCCAGCTGGCTTCCGAGTCTCCCAACACGCCTTCTGGCAAAATCTAGCAGAGATTTCATGTGAGCTTTTTTTCCAACAGTGACTTTCTCTTTGCCATTCTCCCATTTTTTTCTGTTGATCAGTGTCAAAAAAGTCAAATTAAATCCACTGTGATTCAATGTTGTAAAATATGAGAATTTCAAGTTGGGAGTGAATACTTTTTATAGGCACTGTATAATACATAGGATCTTCCGACCTTTCAAGCCACACCACCCAGCAAGCCTCTGATTTAACTCTGGCCTAATCAGTTATACAGAGAGGTTGAACGAGCTGGAACTTTATTCATTGAAGCAGAGGTGACCTTACAATGGTTATAAAATCATGAGGGGCAGAGATAGGATTGGTCTTTCCCAGGGTTGGAGAACCAAGAACTAGAAGGTTTGGAGTGAGAGAGGGGAGATTTAATAGGAACCTGAGTGGCTGCTCTTCCATCTGATGGTTTATTTCTCAGAGAAACTGGTTAAGGCAGATACATCAATAACATTTAAACATTTAAATTTAGATGGCAATCTCAGTCACTATGGACCAGTTGGATTGAAGGCTCTACTTCTGTATTGTGTGACTCTCTGATGCCATTGACATTAATCCTATTATATTCTGTTCTCATCAGCATGAGCATTTCCCCCACCAGGCCTTGCCCACACTGTGCACTAGCAGCCAATGAACCTACCAAGCTGAGCACCTCAGATATGGGAAGAAATGGGATTGAATCTGAATAACTCTGTGAGGCAGCAGCTCTCAGTGTCATTGGGCAGATGTTGCATCTATTATGTCACTGAGTAAGAGTGGGGTGTGGGGGGGAATCTCTGAATAATTGCCCACTTTACGAGAAGCCTTGTCACTACTGCAGGAGCAAGTTGGTTCACGATCACTTATGCAACTCTCAAGAATTATTTATAGTCATTTTGGTGCCAATAGTGAGTGAACCACAAAGGGAGTTGGCAACTAATGTTCCCAGTCCAGAGGATGCCAAGTATGTTCCTCTCCTAAACAATCAGAACCATGGGAGGCCATTCTAGCCCTTAAGTGTCAATTCCAATTTGGCTGCTTTATATCCTTGTGTTCAGCCACTGAGTTATACATGGGGCATGCACTGGATTCTAACAAAACTAAGAGAGCGGACTTCAGTTTAGTTGTTTGTGTGAGCATTTCTGTTGGTTCTGGCCCAGTTATTGGAGATGAGCAGGCCATTGTCGGAAACATCACGTCTTGGGAGACAGTGCCTTTAAGTTGGAGGACAGAAGCAAAATGTGGGAGGAAACTGTAGCACTCGGAGGAAACCCACATGGTCAGAGCACAAACTACTTACAGACAGTGGCAGGAATAGCACCAGTATCGGTGATCCCTGGCATTCTAGTACTGCTGGGCTAGCTGTTACCATGTCACTTGTGACGTAATTTGTTTTCAGATTGCTTCAGGTAAAAATTGAATGGAGAGCCAGAAAAAACAACCTGTGAGGATAGGTGAAGTTAACAGACCATTGAGGACTTGAAGTTGAGGAAAATTTGGGATGGAGTTTGCAAGGATGGGTGACTCTTGAGTTCTGTCGTTGTGGCAAGATGGAAATGCCCACGAGCATACCTTTGCCAGAAAACAAGGAGTGTGTCCTTCCAAGGAGAAGCGATGTCGGTGGTAGAGTCCACAGCTCAGAAAGGGCTGAGGAGAGGTGCCATGTAATGTTCTGGAGATGTTAACAGTTTGTGTTGCAACTCCAAGGAGCACAGCTTGGTTTCTGCCAGATGATCTGATCGTCTCCCTCATCTCAATTGGCAGCTGTAAGTTACCACTTAGTGTAGATAACTGGCTGAAGAATTAGTTAATAGGCGTGCTAGTGAAAATAAGTTGGGGGCTTCAGGCAAATAAGGAGATGGAACAGAAATAGTGGGATTGCCCTCCTGGAAGCCAGCATTAACTTGGTCATTACCTAATGGCATGATAGTCAGATATGTTTTATTTTGGGGTATATGATTTGTATTAACCATATCAAAATTGGGTAAGTGAAACAGTGCACAATTTGTAAGTATTTTTCTTTAATTTGTGGGACATGGACTTTGCTGGTAATGCCTGTTGCTTACCTTCTGCTGTCTCTGGACTGGAATGCTGAGCCGCCTGTTTGAACCTTCTGATGAAGGGAATCCCGTGGTGCTCTTGGGTGGGGAGCTCCAGGACTTGGGTCCAGTGATGAAGGAGCCACAATACACTCCCAAGTCAGGGTGGTGTGTGCCTTGAGGAATCTGCATATGGTGGATTTTCCTTGTCCTTCTGGGTGGGGATTGTAGCACTAGGAATTGCCGGTGGTCTTGGTGGGTTGCTGTAGTGTGTGATGCACTGGTGGTGGGAGTGAATGTTTAGGGAAGCAGGTAGCTGCTAATCATTGGTCTCAATGATGAGTTTCTCAAGCAGTATTGCAACAGCACTTATCAATGTTAGTGATCTCTTCTGCAGAGAGGCTACAGATCTACCTCTTGCATCCGGGATCCCTTCAGCATCCTCTTAAGAAATAATTAGGTTACCTTTCCTGGTGCCTTCTTTGACTTGGTATCCCTTTTGCCTGGTTATTCATGTAAAGGGCCTTTGAGTTTGATTTTATTCAAGGCACTGTATAAATGTTGTAAACTACAGACAGCCCCAATTTTATTTCATGAATTGGAGTCATAGCTAGTTCCGGGTAATGAATAGAACATAGAAGAGTAAAGCACAGGAACAGGTCCTTCAGCCCACAATGCTGTGCTGAACCAGCTAAAAAGTAAATCAAATGAATCCCTCCTACATTCACAATGTCCATATCCCTCCATCTTCCTGTATTCATGTGCCTATCTAAATGTCTCTTAAAGCCTTTAATGTATTTGCCTCTACCACATCAGGAAACACATCCACCACTCTGAGTTAAAAAAAAAAAAAAAAAAAAAAAATCTTGGCCCTCACATCCCCGTTGAACCTACCCCTCTCACCTTCAATGCATGCCCTCTGGTATTAGACATTTCTAATGGGTAACAGATACTCCGTCTACTCTATCTATGCCACTCATAATCTTTTAAACCTCTGTCAGATCTCCCCTAGCTTCTGGCGTTACAGAGAAATCAACCCAAGTTTATTCAGCCTCTCAAGATACCACTGCCTTGTCTCCAGACTGAAATTGGAGAACTTCTGATGAATCTTAAACTCAACCACTTAATGAGAATGGAACAACCTGAAATGGATGGTACTGTGACTCGCATCCTGCGGTGAAATGTGCTCCATAGGATCTGGTGTTGGGAGAATCATGCAGATTCTCCACATATGAGAACACTTTTTTTTTTCTCTCCGTGACGGGCAGAGTAACTGGGAATATAATTACCCCACTGGGAAACCTAATTATGGGTGTTCACCTGTTCTCTTTCTGAGAGAATTAGGGAAGTGACTTCATAGAATTGCAAGGGGTACAGCATAAGCTTTGGATAATTTTCTTCATTGATTTTGTGGTTAAACAGAAGGTTGTAAAAGACAAGATGTCCACATCCAGATGCCAACATTTTATATGCCATGGACCCCTACCATTAACCAAGGTGTCTGTAGACCCAAGGTGGGGAACCCCTGATTTGGTCTACAGATGAAAGCAAGGTGCGCATAGTGGAATTGACCAGATTGTTTGATTGAAGGTTTAGACCAGGTCAAGATAGTGCTGATACAAAAAGAGAATTCGGAGACAGCAGACGGAAATAAGTGGAGGCCCTTTCTCCCTCAGTAGGAATAAGCCTGGAAACCATGAGTTTGTAAGCCTTGTACTGGTTGTAGGTAATTTGTTAGAGAAGACTGTGAGGGGCAGGATTTCCGTTCACTTGGAAAGGCAGTGAGTAGTAAAAGGAGTCAGCCTGGTTTTGTGCAGGGGTAACTTACCACACAAATTAACTTATTTGAGGAAGTAGCTAAGAAAATTGACGGTAGAATACTGGACATAGTTTGCATGGACTCCACGCCTTCTGGTAAGCTCCAGCATAGTCCAGAAGTTAAAGGAAGAAAGAATCCAAAGTACACTGGCAAACTGTATTTAAAATTGTCTTGGAGATGGGGGGGGGGGAGGGTTGGTGGGCAGAAGGTGGTGGGTGAGCATTTTTCTGACTGAAAATTCAGCAACCACAGGGATCCATACTAAAACCTTTGGAATATATAAAAATTACGTGGATAAGAACAAGCAGGTGGCCTGCATCATACGTTTGCAGACAACACAATTTTGTAGAGGTGTTGATTGTTCTTGGATCAGCCAGGGAGTTGGGTGGAGTGGTGGCAAATTTAATCTAGACAAGTGTGAGGTAAGGCATTTCAGGAGGTTGAATTTTGGTGGGACATGGAGGAATTGGCAGGGAACCTGGGAGCATTGAAGTAATGAGAGACCCAACTCCCTGAAAGTGGCCACATGGGTAGAGAAGGTAATGAGAAAGGCATTTGGTATGCTTGTCTCAACTGGCTGAACAGTTGATTATGAGACTTGGACAAAACAATGGAGTTTATCTATTTTGGTAGAGGAGAAATACATAATTAATGTTTTTCTAACATGTTTTTCTTGCACAGATGACTCTGCTTTGTATTAGAGAAGGTTGTGTTGCTGCTTGCGTTTTAGAGTAAACTAACATGTGGGTCGCCTGTATTTTGTAGCATTTGGGTTGCCACTGTATCAGAAGGATGTGGGAGCAATGGAGAGAGTGCAGAAGAGACTCCCCAGATGTTGTCTGGAATGGAGGGATTGGATAGGCTGGGTTTATTCTCATTGGAATTTACAGTGTCTTGTAGAAGTATTTAGCCCCAAGTCTTTGCTGACATAAGTGAATATTACAACCAGGGATTTTGATCAAACTAATTGAGAATTTTTATTTGATTTGCATGATCTTTTTCCATAGGAGAGCCCAAAGAAACAGGAAGCTGAAGCATGAACAACTAAAAATTCAAAAGCCGAAATGTCAGCAGTTTAAAAGTATTCATCCCCCTTTGCCAAGTACTTAGCTGATCCAGTAGTCTTTTTGGATAAGTCTCTGTTAGCTTTGTACAACATGCTGGAACAAGGTATGTCCATTTCTCCTCGCAAAATTGCTCAAGCTGTGCCAGGTTAGTTGGGGAGCAGAGGTGGATAGCAATCTTGAGGTCTTGCCAGAGATGTTCGATTGGGTTTAGGCCAGGACTGACTGGGCCACTCAAGGACATCAATTCTCTTCATTTAAAGCCACTCCATGGTTGCTCTGACAGTGTGCTTTGGCTCACTGTCCTGTTGAAAGTCGAACTTCCTCCCCAATTTAACCGTTCTGGCAGAGACTAGCATGTTTTTATCCAGGATCCCTTTGTATCTTGCCATCAATCCTGAACAGATTTCCAGTCCCTGCTGCTGAAAAGCATCCCCATGGCACGATGCTACCTCCACCATACTTTACAGTAGGGATGGTGTTATTAGGTTGATGCACAGTGTTAGATTTGCATCACATGTACCACTTTAGTCTTATCCAACCACAGTTAGAGTGTATGAGGTGTCAGGGAGGGGTAGCACCTCTGGTGGGGGAACATGTCGCATCCTTTTCAGGATGGTTTGTCCACCTTTGGTCTCCACCTGGCACTTAGCTCTCACCTGTGGCTCCCCGTAGCTGTTTGCATGCGACAGCGGCCACACCCCGGGCAACGGCTTCGACAAGCCGGCTAAACCAGGTGAGGGTAGCCGATGGGTCTCAAACCCTCAGTGAGATAGGGAGTTGCCTATCCCAGCATGTGAAGACAGACTCCGGCAGATTGAGCAGACGAAACCAATGGAAGGTCCAATGGTTAAGAAGGCAGTCTTTGCAAGCGTTGTGGAATGCGTAGAGCACGACAAGACACAGAAGACGTCCTGGTCATCCACTGTACCTAGTCCCATCTCCAGCCATCTTGACTCTTGTCTTGCCACTGGATCCAGATGGGAATTGGGAAGAGAGAGTGAGTCTGATGCTGCGCAGCTCTCTCTCACTTAAATCCAAATCTAGCGCTAGTCTCGGCACCATAGCCGGCTGGTGGCACAGCGACATCAGCAATGGACTCCAGGAGTGAAGGTTTCCGAGTTCAAATCCAGTTGAGCCGCTCCCGGGCACGCTTTCCATCTGTGTCCGGTTGACTGTCGATCTAGCAACTCGACCTCATAAAAAGTACTAATGGTGTCGAGGTCTTCATCGATGATGATGGACGAACCTTGATCCAACCACAAGACCTTCTTCCATACCTTTACAGTATCTTCTAAGTGATGCTTTGCAGAAACTTTAATGGGCAGGGGTATGTGTCTTTTAAGCCAGGGCTTCTTCCTTGCCACACTTCCATAAATGCCCTTTTTGTGCCAGGCCTTCAAGATTGTGGAGACACGAACTTCATCTCCAGTTGCAGCCACTGACTTCTGCAACTGACTCGGAATGACTGTTGGCATCACAGTAGCCTCTCTTACAAGTACCATTCTTCTCCGGTCACTGGCTTAGAGGGCTAGTCTGACCTAAGCAGTGTGGCCATGGTTTTACAAAGGACTACACTGAAATCCAAGGCAAGTCCAGTGCCTTTGAGATGGTCTTATACCCTTCCCCGGATCTGTGCTTCTCTATTATCATTTCCTGACTTGTCTGGCATTCTTCTTGTTGTCATTTTGGTTTGGTCTGCTGAAAATCTACCTTACAGAGAGAGAGGGGGTATTTATTGTTGTGCAGTAATTGAAAACATGATCCTCCAATTTTCTACATCAATAAGTTGATGGTAATACTGTATGTTGCACCTGGGGAAAGTTGGTTTTGTAATTACAAGTGAGACGAATACTTTACTTTGATTTTTAGTAAATCATTAGCAGGTTTGGGAATTTTATTTTTACTTTAACATGATGCATAATATTTTGTAGACTAGTTCAAAAAATCCTACTTCAATGTATTTTAACTTTAGAAAGTGAGACAGGAAAATATGAGGGGTGCGGGGGACTGAATACTTTTTCTAGGCACTGTAGGAGGGCAAGGGCTGTCCTTGAAGATTTTTTTTAAATAATGAGGGGTATATCTAGAATAAATGGTCAAAACTCTTACTAGAACTGAAGTCAAGAACAAGAGGCATGGTAGCAATTCGAGTGCCAGCTACCTGAGTTCAACTCCCATCACAGTGGTAAGGAGCTTGCGTGCATCTCAAAGTGTACACGTTAGTTGTGGGCATACTGTGTTGGCACCAGATGCAGGGTAACACTTACGGGCTGCCCCCAGCACATTCTTGGACTGTGGTCGTTGACACAAATGGTGCATTTCACTGTATGTCTCAAAGTACATGTGATAAATAGTGCGAATCTATCTTTAATATTTAGAGGGCACAGATTAAATGTGTAGGAGAAAAATTTTAAAGGGAATCTGGGGGGCAGGTTTTCCACACTTAGTGTGGGGTTGTGGCTTGCTGAAACAAACTACCAGAGGAGGTGGAGGAATCAGATGTAATCCTAACATTTAAAAGGCATTCAGACAGCACTTGGATGGTGGGATATGGGCCTAACGTAAGCAGATTGGCATTGTGGTCAGTGTGGATGAGATGGACCAGAATAGCCCATTTGGGTTGTACTGTTGTGTGATTGTGTTTTTTTTCCAGAGAGGCTCAGTGTTACTGAACCTCTGCTGTGTGTGTATGTGTGTGTGTGTGCGCGCGCGCGTGCGGGGGGAGAGGAGAGAGACAGAGACCTACACTCTTGTTCAAAGTAAATTTATTACCAAAGTGTATATACGTCACCATATACCACCCTGAGATTCTGTTTGTGGCCATAATAAATCTATAGAATAATACCAATAACGGAATCAACCAGGGTGCAGAAGACAACAAACTGTAATAATAGAAGACACAAAGTAGTAATAATAATAAAAATAAATAAATATCGAGAATATGAGATGAAGAGTCCTTGAAAGTGAGTGCACAGGCTGTGGGATCATTTCAATGATGGAGCAAGTGAAATTGAGTGAAGTTATCCCCTCTGGTTCAAGAGCCTGATGGTTGAGGGGTAATAATTGTTCCTGAATGTGGTGGTGTGGGTCCTGAAGACCCTGTACCACTTTTCCTGATGGCAGCAGCGATAAAAGAGCATGGCCTGGGTGGTGGGGGTCTCTGCTTTCCTGTGACAGTGTTTCATGTAGATGTGCTCAATGGTGGAGAGAGCTATATCCCTGATGGTCTGGACTGTGTCCACTACTTTTTGTCAAATTTTCTGTTTAAGGGTATTGATGTTTCCATACCAGGCTGTGGCACAGCCAGTCAATATACTCTCCACTACACGTCTATAGAAGTTTGTCAGAGTTTTAGATGTCATGCCAAATCTCCACAAACTCCTAAGGAAGCAGAGGTGCTGCCGTGCTTTTTTGTGTATTTGCACTTGTGTGCTGGGCCCAGGACAAGTCCTCCAAGATAATGTCCGCTCAAGGCAACACACACAGAGTGCTGGAGGAACCCAGCAGGTCAGGCAGCATCTATGGAAAAGAATAAACTTTTGGACCAAGACCTTTCTTCAGGACTGAGAGGGAAGGGGGTAGACGCCTGAATACAAAGGTGGGGGAAGGGGAAGAAGACTAGCTAGAAGGTGATAGGTGAAGCCCGGTGGTTGGGAAAGATCAAGGGCTGGAGAAGAGTGGACTATATGAGAAAGGGAAGGAGGAAGGGACCCAGGGGAAGGCGATAGGCAGGTGAGAAGAGGTACAAGGTCAGAAATCTGTGGGGGGGGGGTTACGGGGGAAAATGTCTACTCATTCTTCCATACATGCTGAAACCCTCTGTTTGGCTGCTTTGAATTTTACAAAAACACTTGCAAGAAGAGCAGTGTAAGCCAAGTCGTAGGGAGAAACAGCGTGGAAACGTGACCTTTTGCCCCATCTGGAATCACCAAGTCGTAGAGGGAGACAGTGTGGAAATGTGACCTTTTGTCCCTCTGAGTCCGTGCCAATTGTCAACCACTTACACTAATTGTTCGTTAATTACGGTTTTCTATTCTTCCCAGACTGTATACACTGGGGTGGGAGTGATTCTTTGCAGTGACCAATCAGCCTACCAACCCACTCAATTTTGACAAGTGGGAGGAAATCGGATGGTGCGGTGACTGGGACAGGAGTGAGAGTCCACACAGACATCACCAAGGAGGGGCAGGGGATCAGGTTTGAACCTGTGTCTCTGGAACTGTGATGCTGAGGCTGCCCCAGCTGCTGCTCCATGCTGCCCCAATTGGGACACCCTCGTGGAACTTTATTCCTTTAAGTCATGATGCAGAGCTAGAAAGTAGCAGGTTTTCCTCAGTAAGGTGAGGGGGCTGGGGAGCTGGATTTGCAAAGGACCCCTTATCACCCAGGACATGCCCTCTTCTCATTGCTACCATCCGGAAGGAGGTACAGGAGCCTGAAGACACACTCAGTGATTCAGGAACAGCTTCTTCCCCTCGGCCATCCAATTTCTGAATGGACACTGAATCTATGAACACCACCTCTCTGCTTTTTTGCACCACTTATTTAATTTAACTATTTAATGTATATACTGTAAGGTCAAATTTGTGTCCTGCTGCTGCCGGTGATGTTCGACCTGATTCTGAAAACTTAGCGTGAGATGGTGATTCTGTACATGCAGCCTGAGGAGGGACAGCTGCTTCTGACCCAGTGCACTCGGTGTCAATGACATCCCATGCCGCTAAGTCACCGGAAAGAATTTGCTCAGAAAGCTGCAACGTTCTACTTTTACCTCCCTCTGCTTCCTTGCCGATTATAATTAGCCCTGGCCGTTTACTTCTTGGTAAATAATGCTAATATAACTCATTAAAGAGAGTTGTGAGAAGGTTGGCCTTGCATTAGTTCCTGTCTCGTGGTCTACTGCGCAACAGTGATCACAGCCTTCCTGAAGATGCGGATTACCTACAGTAGGCAGCAATCCTGACACTGCAAAATCTTCCTGATCCAATGACAGGGTAAGTGAATCTCTCCCGGGCACCATTTCCATCACTGGGGTTCTGCTTGCTTAATTATATGACATCTGTAATCGTGTATCAGAGAGCAGGCAGATCCTCCTTTAACACTGTCGTATTCCTCTGACACTGCAACTGTGCTTTGGTATAGGCGTCATGGTAGCATAGTGGTTAGTGTCAGGCTTTACAGTACCAGCAACCATGATTGGGGTTAAATTCCAGCACTATCTTCAAAAGGTTTATATGCTCCCCCCGTGACTGCACGGGTTTTCTGGCACAGGCCAAAGGACATGCAGGTTAGGGTTAGTAAGTTGTGGGCACACTATGTTGGCGCCAGACGCCTGGCAACACTTGCGGGCTGCCCGAGCACATCCCCAGGCTATGTTGTCATTGTTGTAAGCGATGCTTTTCACTGAATGTTTCGAATTGCATGGCAAAGTTAATTTTCTAATCTGCTGGGATTCGTCAGCCTAGATTACAAGGTCCGAACACAAGGACCCTGAGTCTTTGACGCAAATTCTACCCTCTCAAGGTGGGTGCCACTAGATTTGCCACTTCTGCCAGTGAGTCGATAATCACTAGCAGAATATCGAGGGCTGGTCAAAAACAAAATAACAGTTTCTTGAAGGTCCAGTGGTTCCATTTAATATCAGCGAAGGTATACAACCTGAAATTCTTACTCTTCACAGACATCCTCAAAACAGAAGAAAAGCCCCAAAAGAATGAATAACAGGAAAAAGTTAGAGCCCCAGAGCCCCCCCCACACACAAGCTGCAGCAAAGCATCAACCCTCCCCCTACTTATTCTAGCAGAAAGTATCAACCCCCCCACCCACCATGCAAGCAATCACAAAGTCCCCAAAGAGAGCATGATCGAGAGTCCATCAGAAAACACTGTTCATCCCAGCAGTTCGACATCCACAGGCTCTCTCTCAAACAAGGGAGAGAGAGGTATTACTCTGGCCTCAGGAAGAGGGAGGCCAACAGCTAATTAGGCTGTACCTAATCCCTTATTTCTAAAATCCTAGAGAATAGATTGTGACTGTCAACCAGACTCACAGATTACCCTTATCAAATCAGAAAGCAAAAATGCAGTGCTGCAGACCAAGGTCAAACCTGCAGGGGAGAGAGAAACAAACAGATCAGTGGTAAACATATTGGAAATCTGCTTGTATTTACTCAGTATGGCCAAGCGCTAATCTGCCTCATGTTAACTGAACTGAATTGAAGGAGAATGGCTAGAAGGGATAGTTGAAGCCATGTGGGTGGAAAAGGCAAAAAGCTGGAGAGGAAGGAATCTAAAAACGCGAACAGGAGGAATTCTGCAGATGCTGGAAATTCAAGCAACACACATCAAAGTTGCTGGTGAACGCAACAGGGCCAGGCAGCATCCCTAGGAAGAGGTACAGTCGATGTTTCAGGCTGAGTCAGTTCGTTCTGACAAAGGGTCTCGGCCTGAAACGTCGACTGTACCTCTTTCTAGAGATGCTGCCTGGCCTGCTGCGTTCACCAGCAACTTTGAGGAAGGAATCTGATAGGAGAAAGGGAAGGAGGGGAGGACCCCAGAAGGAAGTGATAGGCAAGTCAGAGGCCAGAGTGGGGAAGAGAAGAAGGAGATTTTTTTAAAATGTAAAGAGAGATGGATATTCATTGTGCCATTGGCTGCCTGAATTCCTAAATTCCTTTCGTGTCCTTGTCTTCCCCCCACCCCCCGCTTTGTTTTCATATTCTCCTGAAACCTCCATTTCTAACCTGACTTTCAAAATGTGAGTTTGTCTACGCTCTTATTCTGTTAAGCTGTATAAATGGAAATTGTTGTCAGAGAGAAGAAGAGAATGAGAAGGAGGGCAAAGGAAAAAAACTACAGAGAAGTAAGCACTGTAGCTGGATACAATCAGATCGATTAGTTGAGGCCTGAGACACAGTCACAAATGCTGTGGTACAGATCTGTAGCAAACACCTAAATCAGGGGTTCCCACCTATTTTACGCCATGGACCAAAACCACTAAGCAAGGGGTTCATGGACCCCAGGTTGGGAACCCTGCTCTAAAGTTTCCAATTAACACCTTGACTCTGGCCAGTCGGCCACTGTATAATGAATTTAAATTATCTAATTGTATAGCACAGGAATTCTCTATGTTAAAATGCCAACTATCAATCGATACTAATCCTGTACTGGCCCTTTGTCTGCACATCCCATATTGGAAGTGGAGCACATGGGCATCTCTGATGAGAGAAGTTTGGTCATCAACTTGTGATGGCCTGTACAATCAAATAGCATGCTGGTGTAAAATGTCAAGGTTCTCAGAAAAATACTTTATGT
Organism: Mobula birostris; assembly: GCF_030028105.1. NCBI lineage: Eukaryota > Metazoa > Chordata > Chondrichthyes > Myliobatiformes > Myliobatidae > Mobula > Mobula birostris. The sequence continues at coordinate 95,330,009 of NC_092374.1, forward strand.
CTTGCTGCAGTTTTCCCCTGTGCCTGCTTGGGTCAGATGGTATTTGATCCCAAAGTGAACTATCCAATCCCAGTCTCTTCATTATCAAAGACACTTTCCTTCCCTCTGATTCTCTGCTCATGCCAGTGCCCCAGGTGCAATGCAGAGGTGATAACACAGTCAGTTATATCAGCATTGGATGACTCTTCTAATTGAGATACCCCATGGTGCTATTGGAAGAGGAAGGGAGTTCTCCCAGCTTTCAACAATATTCGCACTTGATCTTGTTGTCCTGCAGTGCACAAATCAGTTAACAAACTATCCATCTCCATCATGGCTTAGAGGCATAGCATTTTGCGGCACAGAAACAGACCCCTTGTCCCTACTTGTACATGCTGACACAGATGTTACCTAAGCTAGTCCCATTTGCCTGCATTTGGTCTATATCCCTCTACATTAGGCATTCTCATCCTATGGACCAATGCTATCAAGCAAGGGGTCCATAGACCCCAGGTTGAGAACTCCTGCTCTACAGTCTTTCTACCTATGTACCTGTCTAAATATCCTTCGGATGTATCCAGTCTATCACATCCCGTGGCAGCTCATTCCATAAAGGCACCATGTCTGTCTGGGGAAAATGCTGCCCCTCCACTACAGGAAGGATGCTGAGGCTTTGGCGAGGGAGGATGCTGCCTGGTTTAGTGGGCATGTGTTATCACGAGAGACTGGATTGTTTACTCTGGGGCAACACAGGCTGAGGGGAGATCTGATAGAGGTTTATAAGTTTATGGGAGGCATACAGAGAGTAGATAGCATATCTGTTGCCTGGGGTAGAAATGTCCAACACCAGAGGCCATTCATTGAAGGTGATGGGGGCAGGTTCAAGGGGAATGTGAGGGGTACATTTTTCACTCAGAGTGGTGGATGCCTGGAATACTATGCCTGGTATGGTGGTGGAGGCAAATACATGAGAGGCTTTTAAGAGATGTTTAGACAGGCATGTGGATGTGAGGAAGGTGGAGGGATATGGACATGGTGTAGGTAGAAGGGATTAGTGTTTGGGTGTTTCTGATTTTCTCTTTAAGTGGCCTGGCACAGCATTGTTCCTCTGCTGTACTGTTCTGTGAGTACTCTTTAAATCTTTGTATCTCTGCCATCTGGCTTTGGATTCTCTTGTCCTGGGAGAAAGAACACTCACACCATCTAAATCCCTTGAGTTAAACCTCAGCCTCATGCACTCTGGAGGAGGGGTGGGGGAAGCCCCATTCTCAATAAAATCCATTTTGCTATTTCCTTAAGGTTGTTACTTTAATTATTAAAGTAATTTATTATTTAATAATCAATGTTAAATCAAGTCTTTACTTTGAAAAACAAGGCTATCGAATGTGTATGAATGATATTATTCCTCAGAACACCAGCTATGATTTGCCATTTTAATAACTTCAGCGGACACTTAATTAACAGGCAACACTGAAATGTCACTGACCATTCGATGTAAGCGGTCAGGAAAGAGTTAAAGTCACCGGGTTTTTAATCGGTGCTCCATGATCATAAGACAGTGTCTCTTTAAAAAATCTCTGGTCATGGGGCCCGCACACCCCCTGAGAGTGAAGCATTAAATCACCCCAGCCTCTAACAGCAGTGCACAAGCCTTTGGTGTCTTCCTGGTGGACAGCTGCAGCCTTTAAATAGCATCAGCTAGTTGGGGAGGGGCAATTTGTCTCGGGCAGTTGGCATCGATGCATAAAGTGTGCCACCTCATGTATTTTTGTGTTGTCTTTGTTTTTTTTTCGTGAGGGGGAATGCAGCAGATATCTGGGTTCTGCAGGGGTTTGATGAAGGGCGTCAATATTATAAAGTGTCTGATGGAACAGATACAGAAAATGTCCTGTCACTGGTGAAAAGCTTGGGCAGTACAGGACATCAGTTTTAGATAATGTTGTCAAAGGAAACCAGGACAGGTATTTCTCCTTGTGCACAGCAAGCTGGAATGTAGTGCCAAAAGGGCAGTGAACGTGGGTTTAAAAGCTTACAAAACAGAACTGAATAATAGCTTGGGTAGAGCTGGGGTTCCATGGACCCCTTGCTTAATGGTATTGGTCCGTAGGATAAAGAGGGATGACTACATTGTCACTGCCCTGAGGTTCCTTCTTTAACCCTGCGTCTAAATCCTAACTCTCCCTCCTCTCAATGACTTCAGCACAAGGTTAGAGCTGCTTGTCTGTGGAATTCATTACCACAGGCGGCTGTGGAGGCCAAGTCATTGGGCATATTTAAGGCAGAGGCTGACAGGTTCTTGATTAGTGAGGCTGTGAAAGGTTACAGGGAGAAGACTGGGATTGAGAGGGAAATGGTGGAGCAGAGTTGATGGGCTGAATGGCCTAATTCTGCTCCCTTGTCTTGTTGTCTTATTCCAAAGATGTACGGGTTAGGGTTAGTAAGCTGTGGGCAAGTCGTGTTGGCCACAGAAGTGTGGCAACACTTGTGGGCTGTTCCCAGCACAATCCTTGCTGATTTGATTTGACATGAATGATGAACTTCACAGTATGTACAGGTATAAAACTATTCTTAAAGGAGATCCCAAAGCACTCTCCCATCATCATTGTGATCATGTACCGTTTCATGTGATATGGGCGATAAGGGTCCCGTAACCACCACAATTGTTCTTGGCATATTTTTCTGCAGAAGTGGTTTGTCATTGCCTTCTGGGCAGTGTCTTTACGAGAGGGGTGACCCCAGCCATTATCAACAATCTTCAGAGATTGCCTGGCATCAGTGGCTGCAAAACCAGGACTTGCGATGTGCACCGGCTACTCGCTCGACCATCCACCACCTGCTCCCATGGCTTCACCTGACCCTGACTGGGGGCTAAGCAGGTGCTCCACCTTGCCCAAGGTTGATCTGCAGGCTAGTGGAGGGAAGGAGTGCCTTACACCTCCTTTGGTAGTGATGTAGCTCCACTCTGCCACCCACATAATTACGTATATTAAAATACTTATTGATCTTAGTTGTGGCTTCAGTTGTCTCCTTCACTAAGGCCCAAAGCTGCTATTTTTTTTTTTTTTTTTTTGAGGATAGTGTACATGATTAAAACAAGTACGACCTAGTACACTATACCAACCAGGAGGTGGCCAAGTGTGCTGTTAAAATTTTTATTTCACAAGTGTTTAGTCAAAGCTTACAATAAAACTGGCTTCACATCTGTGGTCTTGCGTTGTTTTTCTGGCTTTGTGTCTACGGTCCTGTGCATTTACTCAGCTCTGTGATGAACTGTGGCTGCCTGTTGCCTGCTCGGGCTGCAGTGATGTCTGGCTTTGTCTTTTGTAAAACTTCAGTTCTGAGTGCTATTTTGTCACTTTCATTGTTGGCACAATTTGTTTTTTTTTTATCTCTGCACATTGGACGTCTGATGGTCTTTGAGGTTTCTTTGTTTTATGGCTGCTTGTAAGGAGACAAATCTCAAGTTTATATACTGTATATATACTTCGTTAATAAATGTACTTCGAACTTTGAAGACTGCTGCCATGTCATACGTGGGTCAGATCTTGCTAAAAAGAAGCTGGGTATGAGGTAGGTTTGCATCTCAGCACCACCCAAGACAGGCTTTTAAAAAAAAATACCACAATTCTTGCAACTGATTATATTGCAGAGAATCTTCTTCACTGACATAAGTGAGGTAATGGTATTTCAACAGAAACTTGGGCCTGGGGAGGACCAATCTGCAGAGTAAAGGAAATTATAAAAAACAACAACAAATGCTTTCAATCTCAAATCAAAAATGGCAAACTGTTCTGCCAGTCTCTTATCTGAAGCTTTAATTTTGCACCAATGCTGCCTGCCATGCAGAGGTTTACCAGCAGTGTCTGCCTTTGCCGCAGAGTAGAGGAGCAGGACGCTAGTCATCTCGTAATGAACTCTGGTGCCATTAGTCAAGCTGCCAACTCCCATATATTCCACTGACATTCAGCAGCAACGATAATAATGTTTGGGATGTAACTGTGTGAGTGTTGCTTTGGAAATGAGTCTCTGGAGGTCCCATCAATCACTCACTGGCCACTCTGCTTCAGAATGCCTGGCATTTCAGATCCTGCAGCTTGAGGAAGTGAAATTAAACCACGGGCGGCAGTGAATCGGATACCCACCTTTCCGCTCCCAGGGTCACCACAAAATAGTGGAAGATCCCCACTGAAATAAATGGCACTGCCTGAGACAGGATTCTCTTTGCTGTGTTTTCCCTGTTTCACTGAGGGTATAACAAACGTTTATTCACACTTGTTCCACAGTGCTGCCTTTTCATACCCATGGGGAGCCCCAAGGACCATCGGGGAAAATGAACTATTTCTGTACATGGGCAGGTTTGGTGGCCAGCTTGTGCACTTTGAGCTCAGAGTAAATGAGGTGACCAATCATGATCACTTCCTCTCTGAGAGGGAAAAGGTTTGTCCAGGGTCACCGGAGAAATCTTTGCAAAGCAGGCAGTTTTAAAATTTGCTAAAATATATATTGCCACTTCCAGATGAACTTCCCCTGAACACTCTTTAGAGACATAGAAACAGGCCCTTCTGCCCACCTATTCTGTGCCAACCATTTAAACTGCTCATTCCCATCGATTTTTATTTATTTCAAGCTCAGGACGGTAACAGACCCTTCAGGCCTGACGAGCCCACACTGGGTAAACCCTAAACACAAAATACTCTGCAGATGCTGGGGTCAAAGCATCTGCTGAGTTCCTCCAGCGTGTTGTGAGTGTTGCTGGGTAAACCCTTGCGACCAATTCACCTTACTAACTTGTGTGTCTTTGGAAATGCATGAAACCAGAGCACCTGGAGGAAATCCACACGGCCATGACCATGTACGAACTCCTTACAATGTCCATTTAGAACAGAGATGGTGAATCTGTGGCATTTGTTGCCACGGGCGGCTGTAGAGGCCAAGTCATTGGGTGTATTTAAGGCAGAGTTTGATAGTTTCTTGAGTAGTCAGGGCCTGAAGGGATACAGGGAGGGGAGAAGGCAGGAGATTGAGACTGGGAGGGGAAAATGGATCAGCCATGGTGAAATGGCAGAGCAGACTCAATGGGCCAAATGGCCATATTCAGCTCCTATCTTGTCATCTTATGGTCTAATTGAACCTGGATCACTGGAGCTGTAATCGGGTTTATGCCGACTGTTAAGCTAACGTGCCACCTCTCCTTCTTCACTGTGGTCTTTAACAGTTATTGTTGCCTTGTTGACGAGGCCTGATAAAGCCCAGCAGTGAGGTCACTGTGCTCTGGAGCAGCCGTAGTGCGGGTATGCCACAGAGCTGAGGGGCATTGTTGAGGAAGCATCTTGCCCTCGGAGAATCAGTGAAGAGTTCACTTTTTCTTTAATTCTACGTTATAACAGTAGCTTGTTGATTGGAGTACTTTGCGATGTTTTGATGAGACATTGAAGCTCCCGTGGAAAGGAAAGACGAGCAGATTTTGACAAACACCTAATTGCTGTCTTTTTTTTTCTCTCCCACAGCAGTTGGCTGGTTTACTAAGTAGCTGGCTTGTTTCCAGATATCTGTTTTATTTGTTAATTTATTTTTTACATTAGACCAGAAGATATAGGAGCGGAATTAGGCTATTTGGTGCATCGAGTCTGCTCCACCATTTCACCATGGCTGATCCATTTCTCTCTCAGCCCCAATCTCCTGCCTTCTCCCCATATCCCTTCATGCCCTGACCAATCAAGAATCTATCAACCTCTGCCTTAAATATATCCAATTACTTGGCCTCCACAGCTGCCTGTGGCAATGAATTTCACAGATTCACAACCCTCTGGCTAAAGAAATGCTTCCTCATCTCTGTTCTAAAGGGACGGCTCTCTATTCTGAGGCTTTGCTCTCTGGTCTTAGACTTCCCCCACCTTAGAAAACATCCTCTCCACATCTAATCTATCTAGTCCTTTCAACATGTGATGGATGGATAAATATTTATTTACTTAGAGATACAGCATGGCCCAACGAGCCTACACTGCCCAATTAACTTTCTAACCAGTATGTCTTTGGAATGTGGGAGGAAACCAGAGCACCCAGAGGAAACTTGTGTGGAGAATGTACAAACTTCTTACAGAGAGCAGTGAGAAATGACTTGGGCTGCTGGGTTCCCCATTATAAACTAAAATGTGGGTGTGTGTTTGGGGGCTTTTCCTCTAAAACCGGGCATGGAGACTTGCTCAGTCCAGTGTCCAGCCAACCCTGCCAGCTCCAAAGACTGTTCTCTGATTCAATCTTCTCAGTATCTGTTTGTATTACTTCTGTGGGATTTCCATGATGTAGTCATCACTCCCGTCCAAGAGGACCACAAACTTGTTGTTGGGTTTGGAGGCGTGCGTGCTTCAATGACCTGGAGAGCTATGTTTGCTGGACATACCTCTTGGGCTTTGTGCTTTGGCGCGTGGTAGGGTCACCCATGTCAAACAGGTCAAAGGCTAAAGGCCAGACTAAGAGTGGTCCACCACCGGTCCTCCAGGTTCCAGGGCTCAGGTCAGGGCTAACAACCCTGACTGGTCAAACAAAGCAATTACAGAAACAACATGAAGAATCCTTCTACATCGATGTGAACAGACGTAGATGGAGGACCTTTCATTGCTGCCCTAAACACCAGTGGCATAATAGGCAGTAATTAAATCATCCCTCCACACATCTCAAAGGGCCTTTGAGCTGATGAAATGCAGTCACTGTCGACCCAAGAGGTGAGACCTTCGCAGTACAGCACCTCCTCAGCACCACACCAGTAACTTTAATTGGTGGTGTGCTCCAGAGTCTCAAACGTTTGACCTTAACCCTTAGCCTCCTGGTTCAGGTGGTGTCAATCAGTGTGGAGACGGGGGTATAAAATTTAAAACCCAGCCTGACTCGCCACCCCCTTCCTTAGAAGCACGGCTGAGATCAAGGGCCTGCCCGGGAGCTATGCAGAATCCTGGCACCGGCTCCCTTGTCCCAAAGTTGTAGGACCCTGTTCAGGCCTCCAGCTACATTTAATAGTGTGTTTATTTATAAAGTGGTGCAATTATTTATAGTCTTGAGCCTTAGTGCATTTATTTATAAAGAGTTGGCCCAGTGACATTGGACACAAGCCCAAGGACTTGCGGTTTTATCAAAGGGTGCCCTGACTCGAAGCCCGCCTGCTGTCCTGCGCGGGTGGGGTAGCTGAGCTCCAAAACAAAGGGCCACAGCCGTGGGCAAGGCTTTTTGTTTGTTGATTATAAACTTCTGAACGCTGAAGGAAAATTAAACGAGTTCCATCCAATTGATTCTGGTTTGCAGGTGACTTGCTCTCGAAGCCGGTGAGCTTTCTTGGCTGCGAGCTGCTGTTTTCCACTCCAACGTATCGGAGATGGGGTGGTGGACAATCGAGTCTCAACAACTGTGAGCAACTGTAAGTCTCACCCCTCTGCAAATGTACCCTAGCACTTGCCTGTATCTGTAAACAATGTGCTGACTGGCCTCCTGTAGAGAGGGAACACCCTGGCAGATTTATTTAATACCAGGGGCACGGTAGTGTAGTGGTTAGCACAACGCTTTACAGTACCAGCGACCCAGGTTCAGTTCCTGCCACTGCCTGTAGGAGTTTGTGCGTTCTCCCAGTGACCATGTGGGATTCTTCAGGGTGCTCCAGTTTTCTCCCACAGTCCAAAGACCTATGGGTTGGTAGGTTACTTGGTCATTGTAAGTTCTCCCGTGGTTAGGCTAGAGTTAAATTGGGGTTGCTAGGTGACGCAGCTTGAAGGGCCAGAAGTGCCTGCTCCACACTGTACCTCAATCAGTACGTGGAGCAGACTCGATGGGCCAAATGGCCTAATTCTGCTCCTATGTCTTGTGGTCTATTTTGCTGGGGCTCCAGCAAAACCCAGAATCAACATTGTCTTATTGTTAAAACCGTAGTCAGAATTTTGATTTTATTTTCTTTTTAAATATTTCCCTGAGAATATCTAAAGATAGGAATAGTTCTCTTTGCCACTCAAGTCTGCCCACCAATTAACAATCATGGCAAATCTGCTCCTGGCCCTGTGTCCTTTCCTATGCAAGTTCTATAAGCCCTCGATTCCCTGATCTCTCAAAATATATCATCCTTCTCTTCAAAGTACGTACTGTAAACATTACCATATGCTACCACAAGATTCATTTTCTTGCAGGCATTTACAGGAAAACAATAAATACATTAGAATTTACAATGTATACGTGACCAGAGACTGACAAGTTCCTAATGTGCAAAAGCAGACAAACTGTACAATAAAAAAAATGAGCTGTGGAGCCCTTGAAAGTTGGGCTCTAGGTCATAGAATCAGTTCAGTGTTGAGGTGAGAGAAGTTATCCACGCGGGTTCAGGAGCCTGATGGTTGTAGGGTAATAACTGTTCCTGAACTGGTGGTGTGGAACCTACAGGCTCCTGTACCTCTTCCTGAAGGGCTGTAGCAAGAAGAGAGCAAGGCCTGGATGGCGGGAGTCTTTGACGATGGATTCTGATTCCAGTGGCAGGACTCCTTGTAAATGTGTTCAGTGGTGAGGAGGGCTTTGCCCGTGATTGACAGGGCTGTATCAACCATGTTCTGTAATCTTTTCCATTCCTGGGCATTGGTGTTTCCATACCAGGCCATGATACAAACAGTCAGGATACGCTCCACCCTGCATTTATAGAAGTTTGTCAAAGTTTTTGGTGACTTGCTGAATCTACACAAACTGCTAGGAAAGCAGAGGAGTTGCTGTGCCTTCTTTGCAACGGTGCTTACATGCTGGTCATGTGATATATTAATGCCAAACACTTTAAAACTGCTGGCCCCCTCCACCTCCATTTCCCTAATCAGGACTGTCTCATGGACCTCCAGCTGTTTCCTTCTGGAGATGATAATCAGCTCTTTATTTTACCTGAGGTTGAGTGAGAAGATTTTCATACTGCCTTCTATCTGCCCCAGTAATCCAGTAGGTTGTCTGTCTTGTGTCGTGTTCATATTCACTACACGAACATCAAAACTTAAAATGTTTGCTCAGCAATGACCAATACAGTTTGAGATTATGCTTCCAATGCCAACACAGCATGCCCACAACTGTATGCTCTTCGAAAGTGAAGGAAACCGGAGCACGTGGAGGAAACCCACAGGGTTACAGGGAGAACGTACAAACTCCTTACAGGCAGTGGCGGGAATTGAACCCTGAATGCTTGCACTGTAAAACGTTGCACTAGCCCAGGGGTTCCCAACCTTTTTTATGCCGTGGACCCCTACCATGAACTGAGGGGTAGCCGCTTTGCTACCATTCACATGTTTGTTCTTGCAACATGGCGCAGCAAGTGAAGGACAGTTGGTGGTGCAATCCCATCAGTCACATTTCCCCCATGTTTCCCAGTAACCTCTTCTCTACCCCCCCCCATGCCTTTTTACTCCCCTGACTCCCTGGCAGAATTCGCAGTGGCCAACTAACCCACCAATAACCCCGCCACTGCCTGTAAGGAACTTGTACGTTCTTCCCGTGACAGCAATGGGTTTCCTCCCACAGTCCGAAGATGTACCGGTTGGTAGTTTAATTGGTCATTGTAAATTGTCCTGTGATTAGGCCAGGGTTAAATCGGGGGTTGCTGGCAATGTGGCTCAAAGGCCCTGTTACAAGCTATATTTCAATATCTCAATAACTAGGGGATTAGTTAGGGATAAAGAATGCAAACAACAGGAATTCTGCAGATGCTGGAAATTCAAGCAACACACATAAAAGTTGCTGGTAAGAGTGAGTAAGAGCTTACTCGCTCTTCCTTCAGTTAGTCCTGACGAAGGGTCTCAGCCTGAAACGTCGACTGCACCTCTTCCTAGAGATGCTGCCTGGCCTGCTGCATTCACCAGCAACTTTTATGTGTGTTGCTAGGGATAAAGAATGTCTGGCTAAAGTTTACAGATCATTCAGTTAGCAAACAAAGTGGTTGCTCACTGTACAGTCAGCAGGACTTGTGAGGAGGGACCCAGCAGCCAACCATTGGCAGGGAGGGGAGGAGCAGGGGATCACGTGATGCATCCAATCAAAGGACACAAGATAGTGGGGCTCCCAGTGCATCTGTTTGTTTTGGTGAGTTGTCTGTAAGCTTCTGAGGGAGACCTTGAGATAATACTCATCTCAATGATTAACAGCCCCTCTGCTGTCTGGTCCCTGCCCTCTCCCCAGCACCCACTCTGTATAAAACACAGAACATAGATTAGTATAGGTCCTTTGGCCCATCATGTTGTACTGACCTTTGAACCAACTCTAAGATCAATCTAGCCCTCCCTCCTCACACAGCCCTCAATTTTTTCCCCAGCATCCAAGGGTCTCTTAGATGTCTTTAATATATTTGCATTTATCACCACCCTGGCAGCGTGTTCCATGCTTCTACCACTCCCTCTGTTTTTAAAAAGAAAACCTGACTTACTTCCAATTGCCTTAAAATTATGCCCCTTCATATTAGCCATTTTCACCCTGACGAAAAAGTCTCCGGTATCCACTCAATCTATGCCTCTCAAACACGAAAAAATCTGAAGATCCTAGAAATCCAAAGCAACACACACAACATGCTGGAGAAACTCAGCAAGCCAGGCAGCATCAATGGGAAAGAGGCAGGAGGAGAAGATGGCGGTGTGACGCAGCGCGCGCAGCTCTCTGGTGAAATGATATCGTATTTGTAAGTAGGGGGCCGTGCACAATTCTGATCTGATGGAGACAGATGTGAGAAGCACAGGAACATCTGGAGAAACTTCTGAAATGCCCGGTTCGCTGCCGCTGCTTACTGTGCGATCGAGAATCTCTGAAGGATAGGCCCCAAAATCCCCGGCTTTGCCTGCTGCTGGCGACCGGGGCTGGGGTCGAAGCATTCGGCAGAGATGGTGCTCGGTACTCGGTGTCAGAGGGCTGGTCAGAGGCTCGAAGTTTTCGGACGACTCAGGGTCTGACCATGGTCGGGCATGGCAGGGGAGTTTTCTTCCTTCTCCCGTCTGCATGAAATGTGGGACTTTTGAGAGACTTTGAACTTTTGTTACCGTGCCCATGGCCTGTTCTTCATCAAGTTATGGTATTGTTGCACTGTTGTAACTATATGTTATAATTATGTGGTTTTTGTTAGTTTTTCAGTCTTGGTCTGTCCTGTGTTTCTGTGATATCACACCGGAGGAATATTGTGTCATTTCTTAATGCATGCATTACTAAATGACAATAAAAGAGGACTGCGTGTCCTCATAGCCTGAAATGTCAACTGTTTAGATTAGATTAGATTGAGACCCTTCATCAATCAAAGATGGGGCTCATTTGCTCATTATTATCATTTGAGTTGATTGATATAATTTTTCCATGATCTAATTGTAAATTCTTTTAGTATATTTTCTTGCTGGAGGTTTGATGTTTATTTTTAGGAGCTTTTTGTATGACGCATGGCTCCGGGGTTGTACACCTAATGGGTTCTCTTTTTTTTTCTCTCACTTAGTAGGTTTTTTTTTTGTTATCACAAAATTTTGTTTTCAATCTTTAAGATGATGGGTTTTTTTTTGAGGCATTGTAAGTGTTGTTACTTCGATGTACTCATGTTATTTTTTCCTATATATACAATAAAAAGATTTGAAAAGAAAGAAAGACTTCATCAATCTAAGCCTCTTATTAACTTGTACATCTCTATCAAATCACCATTCATCCTCCTCCTCTCCAAAGAGAAAAGCCCTAGCTTTCTCAACTTACCCTGATAAGACATTCTCTAATTTAGGCAGCATTCTGGTAAATCTTTGCACCCTCTCCAAAGCTTCTACATCCTTCCTGTAATGTAACGACCAGACTGAACACAATACTCCCAAGTGTGGTCTAACCAGCGTTTTATAGAGCTGCAACATTGCCTCACAACTCTTGAATTCAACTCCCTGACTAATGACACCATACACCTTATTAACCACCCTATCAACTTGTCCATAGGATTGGCCAAAACTAACTGGGATGAGCTCATTCCTTCCTCTGTGATAAGAATCCAGAGAAACTGCATCATGGTTTGACATGGAGATTGTTAACAGTTTGTCCAATTACCACCTTTGCAGTACCACGACATAGAGCAGAGGCTGTTCTAACCTATGCACTGAACAACCTAGAGACTCCTACCTGCCCTCTGTCTCGATGGTATCAGTAGTAGTTGAATAAGTTGCCCTTCTTGTCCAGTTCCAGAGACTCCAGCAACTATCTAAACTGGCCCTCCAGTACTGGGGAATACTGCACCACTGGAAGAAATATCATAGAGAAGTACAGCACAGGAATAGGCCCTTTGGCCCATCTAGTCCATGCCTAACCATTTAAACTGCCTACTTTCATTGACCTGCACTGATACCATAGCCCTTCATTCCCCTACCATCCATGTACCTATCCAAACTTCTCTTAAACATTGATAGCGGGCTTACATGCACCACTTCTGCTGGCAGCTCGTTCCACACTCTCACCACCCTCTGAGTGAAAATATTTCCTCATGTTCCCCTTAAACTTTTCACCTTTCATCCTTAACCCATGGCCTCTTGATAAATGTTCTTTGGATACGTTAAATCTTGGCCCTTTTTTTTATCAATGTCAAGTGGATTTTCATTTTTAAAAATTCCCTGGCATCATAACAGTCAACATCAGAAATCGATGGATTAGAACATAGAACAGTACAGCACACTGAAGGCCCTTCAGCCCACTTTATTGTGCTGACTTTTTAACTTACTGTAATATCAATCTAATGCTCCCATGCCATTGTAACCCTTCATTTTTGTACAGCCCATGTGCCTATTGTGCATGGTGTGATGGCATTCATCACCTGTGGGATTGAGCTCAAGAACCGAGAAGTAATGTTACAGCTATACAAGACCTTGGTCAGGCCCCCTTGCAGTACTGTGCTCAGTTCTGGTCGCCTCACTACAGGAAGGATGTGGATACTATGGACAGAGTGCAGAGGAGATTTACAAGGTGTTGCCTGGATTGGGGAGCATGCCTTATGAGAATAGGTTGAGTGAACTTGGCCTTTTCTCCTTGGAGCGATGGAGGATGAGAGGTGACCTGATAGAGGTGTATAAGATGATGAGAGGCATTGATCGTGTGGATAGCCAGAGGCCTTTCCCCAGGGCTCGAATGGCTAACGCGAGGGGGCATCATTTTAAGCTGCTTGGAAATGGGTACCGAGGGGATGTCAGGGTAAGTTTTACACAGAGAGTGGTGGGTGGGTGGAATGCACTGCCAGCGACAATAGTAGAGGCGGATACAACAGGATCTTTTAAAAGACTCTTAGATAGGTGCATGGAGCTTAGAAAAATAGAGGGCTATGCAGTAGGGAAATTCTAGGCAGCTTCCAGAGTAGGTTACAGGGTCGGCACAACATTGTGGGCCAAAAGGCCTGTAATGTGCTGTAGATTTCTATATTCTACTGAAGTCTCTTAAATGTTCCTAATGTATCTGCTTTTCCCCCACCTCTGTCAGTATGTTCTACACACCTCCTACTCTCTGTAAAAACCTACCTCGGACCCTGTCCCCATACTTTCCTTCAAAATGATGGCCTTTTATACTAGCCATTTCCACCCTGTCAGTAAGGTGCCAGCTGTCCAATCGACCTGTGCCTCTTAACATCTCGTAGTGCAATCACTCCAGTCCAGTATAATGTCCTCCTAAGGGTTGTGTATTGGTGGGTCCTTGGGTGGCTGCAGAGGCCAATCCAGGATCCACATATTCTGGTGCAGAGTGGGCACGGGGAAGTGGTGGCTGTGGTTAGTGTTGGGTCTTTTGGTTGTTCAGACTCTTCTTTAGCAGCTGCCGCTTGTTCTCTGTGGCACAGCGGGAGGTCGCTCTCACGTAGCGCAGCTCCCGCTGGAACAGATTTCTCCAGGTGTACCTATTGAGTCCAATCTCTTCCCAGTCATTAGATGTAATGTTCAATTTCTTCAGGCTGATTTTGATGTTATCTTTGAAACATTTCATTTGTCTACCACGGACTTGCTGATCTTCATTCAACTGGGAGTAAAGTTTGGGGAGATGCAAGTTAGACATCTGGGTGTCGGAGTTAATGATGCTTTATCGTGGTGGAGATGCTGTTCCTGTTGGCCTCTTCCAATACTAAGTGGTACTGGTGGAGCCTATGCAAGATTAAGGAAAAGAGTCTTTGAAGGCCGCGACCTACGGGTCCAAAGGAAGTTCTTGGTCTATAGAGCAGTCGTCCTTCCTACACTACTGTACGGAGCGAGTCACGGACCACCTGAAAGCCCGGGAACAACACCATCAAAGATCCTTACGAAATATTTTGAGGATCAGCTGGAAGGGCTGACAGAGTAACAGCAGCACATTGAAGAAGGCCAACATGATTGATTTATGTTACTCGTTGGGGGCTTTTGCTGTGCACAGACTGGCTGCTATATTTCCAATATTATAACATCACTTTTAAAAAGTACTTCAGCTGTCTAACTGGGGCTTTCTGATGATGATAAATTGCTATAAAAAATGCCATCATCGTGGTACGTCTTTACCACAGGATGTGGAAGGTGCTCCTCCCCTCCACTAGCCTGCAGGGCCCCCTTGGACAAGGTGTAGGGCCTGCTTAGGCCCCCCACCCCCAACTCAGGATCAGGGTCATGCGAAACCATGGGAGCAGGTGGTGGATGGTTGTACGAGCAGCTGGTGCACATCACAAATCCCGGTTATGTGACCACTGACGCCAGGCAGACAATTACTGAAGAGTATTGAAAATGGCTGGGGTCACCCATCTTGTAAGGACACTGTCCAGAAGAATGCAATGGCAAACCATTTCTGTAGGACAATTTGCTAAGAACAATCATGGTCATAGAAAGACCATGATTGCCTACATCATAAGACATGGCACATAATGAACAAATCTGTGAATGCTGAGTGAGAAGGAGTCCCTTCCCTGGCTCTGTACAATCATTAAGGAATAATATGCCTGCATTGCAGGCTGTTCAGAGCAGGTCACTGGAATGATTATGGAATAAAAAGGTTGAACAGATCAGCTTGTGCTCTCTGGAGCTCAGAATGGGAGGGGATTTTATTCAAATTGTTAGTTTTCTAAGAATTGACACTGTTTTCCTGCTGGAGGGACCTAGAACTGCTGAGTTGTACTTAGAAGCTGAAATGAAAAGGAATTTCTTTTCTCAGAGGGATGAGAATGCTTGGAATTCGCAACCCCCTCCCCCACCACCTCAGAATCACAGAGCAGGACTTTTGTTCTCTAGAAGAGTCAGGGTTAATGGGGATCAGTCAGTGAAGTTATTTGGAGAAGTACTACTGGTCCTTTATCTTTGCTGGGTCTAAATGCAGGAACTTTTTAATTAGCATTTCAGCACAGGAACAGTCTGTTCAACCCATCTAGTCCATGCCAAACGATTAATTCTGCTTAATCCCATTGCCCCACAGCTGGACCATAGACCCTCCCATCCATCTACTTACCTATACTTCTCTTAAATATTGCATTCAAACCCATGGCTACCACTTCCTCTGGCAGCTCGTTCCACACTCTCACCACCGAGTGAAGAAGTTCCCCCTTTAGGTTCCCCTTAAATATTCCGCCTTTCACCCTAAACCTAAAACCTTCACTAGAAGGGACTGCGGCAATTCAAAAAGCAGACTCCCCACACCTTCTCCGAAAAATGGGGGTGGGGCATGAACCGCCACCTTGCCAGCAATTGCAACTTTTCAGAAAGGGTGACAAACATGTTTCACAGTGTGACGAATGGAAAGATTTGGATACTTTAGGTACAGGTGAATGAGGAGGATCAATTATATTGGGATTCTCTACAGTGGGAGTGGATTTGACTCTGGGCACTATCCACTTTCAGTTCCTCTCAACTAACTGTCAAACTCCCAAGTATTTTTGGAATGGGCGGAGTGTTTTCTCAGTCCAGCCAAGAGAGTTGGCTAATGCTCATACTGTACCCCCTTCTGGAACAGATTAGAATGGGCTTTAATTAGCAGT
Source organism: Mobula birostris (assembly GCF_030028105.1). NCBI lineage: Eukaryota > Metazoa > Chordata > Chondrichthyes > Myliobatiformes > Myliobatidae > Mobula > Mobula birostris. The sequence goes on from NC_092374.1 coordinate 95,345,946, forward strand.
TTGAATGAGGAGCAGTGTCATTCCCCCAGTGATAGCTTTCTGCTCCTCAGAATGACTCTATCACCGTGTTAATGAAACGGTTGCCCTCTGTGAAAAACCAAGAGCTGGTTCTTCAAGACTTGTATTAATCTGCATCTTCAGATGATTCACTAAGTTTTCTGAATTCGGTGAAACAGAGCTATTATATTTGCCTTGTCCTGGCTGCTCTTGGCAGTGATTGTAGTGTAATCACTCAAGACGAGTATGATACTCTGCTGAGGAGTTATTCCCTTCTTGGAGAACATCTGTGTGTGAATTTGTTTAATGTAGTGAGGTTGATGCATGGGTAGCCACCACGAGGACTTTGACAGATCAGGGTCAGGGTCCGGTGACATGGAACGCAAGATGACTAGGGACCCTTCACTGTCACAGTCTTCCTCCTCCTTCACTGCTGTTGTGATGTGTCACCGTCATCTTCCTCCATCTCCATCGCTGAGATCTTGGTTGGATCACACTTTGTCTGGATCCTCGCCTTTGACCTCACCGTTATGGGTGACCCTACCAGGAGCTAAGCTCAGGCCAGCTTTGCTCTCTGGCTCTCAGGAACTCACAAGCCTCACCACCACCACCAGGTGATGATCCTCGGCGAAGGATCTGTTGCTACAGAACTGGCTCGGGAGATGTAGCAGTCATTTTCCGTGTGGCCAATCTGTTAGTTTTTGTGCGAGGGAGGGGATGGGGGTTTGGAGTTTGCAAGTTTTTGTCTTGTTTTGTTTTGTGCTGTGCTGGGGAGGGTTGATGTCTTTTCTTTCAATTACGTCTATGGTTTTCTTTTTGTCCCGTGGCTATCTGGAGAAGACTAATCTCAGAGTTTATTGTGCATACGTAATTTGATAATAGGATGAACCTTTGAACGTCTGACCCTTTGGAATTGGTGACAGTGGTGACCCACTTACTATAACACAAGACCACTGAGTTCATTTTAGCTCCTGATAGAATGATACCATTGATCTCCTTTTCCTCTGTAGTCTTGCAAATTACTCTGTCAAAAGCCCATCAACTTCCCTTCATTGCTTTACCTCTTGTGTTTAATATGACATCAACCCACTTTCCCCTCACTCTGACATTAAGAATATCGGTGTTCTCTATAGTAGTCACCATCTGGTGATCTTCACTGACCTAAACTGATTTCCCATCTTGTCAATGAAAACTCTAAACTGTAGATGTTCGAAACTGGACATAAATACCAGAAAAGCTAGAAATATTCAGTAGGTTCGGCAGGACTAGAATTAATCTTTCAGGTCAAAGATCTCTCTTCTGAACTGGAAAAGAGAGGAAACTATTGTGTCTTGAGTAACACACACAGAATGTTGGAGGAACTCAGCAGGTCAGGCAGCATCACAGTGAATGGCGGCGCTGGCTCGAAGGGCCGAATGGCCTACTCCTGCACCTATTGTCTATTGTCTATTGTCTATCTGTGGAAATGAATAAATAGTCGACGATTGGGGCCAAGGCCCTTTTTCGGGACTGGAAAGGAAGGGCGAAAGATGCCAGAATAAAAAAAGAGGGGGAGAGTGGAAACAGGATAGTCAGAAGGTGATCGATGAAGCCAGATGGGTGGGAAAGGTAAAGGGCCGCAGAGGAAGGAATCTGATAGGAGAGGAGAGTTTAATTGGAGTAAGGGGAATTATGAGGCTATCAAGCTCCTGCTTGGAAGCATAAATTGGGAACAAATGTTCTCAGGGAAATGTACAGTAGAAATGTGGCAAATGGCCTGGGGATATTTGCGTGGCGTTCTGCATAGGTACATTCCGGTGAGACAGGGAAATGATGGTAGGGTACAGGAACCGTGGTGTACAAAGGCTGTTGAAAATCTAGTCAAGAAGAAATGAAGTAAATGAGGTAAGACTCACTGGTCTATAATTTCCAGGGCTATCTCAACTCCCTTTCTTGAATAAGGGAACAACATCCGCAACCCTCCAATCCTCCGTAACCTCTCCCGTCCCCATTGATGATGCAAAGATCATCGCCAGAGGCTCAGCAATCTCTTCCCTTGCTTCCCACAGTAGCCTGGGGTGCATCTCGTGCAGTCCCGGTGACTTATCCAACTTGATGTTTTCCAAAAGCTTCAGCACATCCTCTTTCTTAATGTCTACATGCTCAAGCTTTTCAGTCCGCTGTAAGTCATCACTACAATCACTAAGATCCTTTTCCGTAGTGAATACTGAAGCAAAGCTTTTTGTAGTGCATTGGCCTTCATCAATCTTGGGATTGAGTTTAAGAGCCGAGAGGTAATGTTGCAGCTATATAGGACCCTGGTCAGACCCCACTTGGAGTACTGTGCTCACTTCTGGTCGCCTCACTACGGGAAGGCCGTGAGAAGCCATAGGAAGGGTCCAGAGAAGATTTACAAGGATGTTGCCTGGATTGAGGAGTATGTCTTATGAGAATAGGTTGAGTGAACTCGGTCATTTCTCCTTGGAGTGGCGGAGGATGAAAGGTGACCTGAAAGAGGTGTATAAGATGATGAGAAGCATTGATCGTGTGGATAGTCAGAAGCTTTTTCCCAGGGCTGAAATGGCTAACACAAGAAGGCACAGTTTTAAGGTGCTTGGAAGTAGGTACAGAGGAGATGTCAGGGGTAAGTTTTTTATGCAGAGAGTGGCGAGTGCGTGGAATGGGCTGCCAGTGACAGTGGTGGAGGTGGATACGATAGGGTCATTTAAGAGACTCCTGGATAGGTACATGAAGTTTAGAAAAATTGAGGGCTATGGGTAACCCTAGGTAATTTCTAAAGTAAGTACATGCTTGGCACAGCATTGTGGGCTGAAGGGCCTGTATTGTGCTGTAGATTTTTCTATGAGAGTGGACCAAAGAAGAAACGGAAGGAGGGGACCCAGGTGAGAAGAGGTAAAAGGCCAGAGTGGGGAATAGAGGAAAAGGGGAGGGGGAGGGATTTTTCTTTATCGGAAACTGTTGTGTCTTGAGTTGCAGAGATAAGTGGAGAACAGAGAGAATGTCTCTGTTAGGATGGAAACAGAGATTGTCCAAGTGATATTATTTGAATGAGAACATCTTGAAGCAAATGAAAATGCATAGAGTAGAAATCAAAACCGTTGGCAACACCCAGTAAATTCAGGAACTTTGGTGAAGAGAGAAAAAACTGAATATTACACGCAAATGATCTGCACCAGAACTGGCCATTCTGATACAAACTGGAATGGCTGGTTATCTGAAATTTCAAACCAGTAGATGGAAGAAATTAAGAAACTTCAGATGCCACAAGTCTGATATCTATTAACTTTTTTTTTCTTTCTCTCTCTCCCTCTCCCTCTCTCTCCCTCCACAGATGCTGCTCAACCCACTGTATATCTTAGCTCTTTGTGCTTTCATTTCAGATTTTCAGCATCTGTATTTTCAGCTTGCATCTCATTCACTGGAAGGTTCCATGGCACCATGACATCATTAAATTAATAAGGAACCTTAGGACAAGTTGGGCCATTGACAGCTTTTGTAGTGTGATGATAATGAAGGCGTGGCAGCTCATTTCTGCACAGCTAGCTCCTGCTAACAGCATTATGTTGACAACCAGATCCCACAATTTGTGTTAATTAAAGGGCAGCATTGTAACGTAGCTATGGCAGTACTGTGATAGTGCAATGGTATCATAGCACCAGCAACCCAGCTTCAATTCCCACTGCTGCCTGTGAGGAGTTTGTATGTTCTCCCCGTGACCGCGTGGGTTTCCTCCGGGTGCACCGGTTTCCTCCCACACTCCAAAGACATATGGGTTAGTAGGTGAATCAGTCACATTGGCAAGTGTAATTGGGTAGCATGGGCTCGTTGGGCTGGAAGGGCTGAATCATAGAAACGTAGAAAACCTACAGCACAATACAGGCCCTTCAGCCCACAAAGCTGTGCCGAACATGTCCTTGCCTTAGAAATTACCTAGGGTTACCCATAGCCCTGTATTTTTCAGAGCTCCATGTACCTGTCGTATCTGCCTCCACCACCGTTGCCAGCAGCCCATTACACACACTCACCACTCTCTGCGTGTCTTTTTTTTAAAAAAACGACTTACCCGTGACATGTCCTCTGTACCTACTTCCAAGCACCTTAAAACTGTGCCCTCTCACGTTAGCCATTTCAGCCCTGGGAAAAACCCTCTGATTATCCACACGATCAATGTCTCTTATCATCTTGTACACCTCTATCAGGTCACCTGTCGTCCTCTGTCACTCCAAGGAAAAAAAGCCAAGTGCACGCAACCTATTCTCATAAGACATGCTCCCCAATCCAGGCAACATCCTTGTGAATCTTCTCTGCACCCTTTCTGTGGTTTCCACATCCCTCCTTTAGTGAGGCGACCAGAACTGAGCGCGGTACTCCAAGTGGGGTCTGACCAGGGTCCTATATAGCTGCAACATTACCTCTCAGCTCTTAAACTCAATCCCATGATTGATGAAGGCCAATACACTGTATGCCTTCTTAACCACAGAGTCAACCTGCGTAGCAGATTTGAGTGTCCTATGGACTCGGACCCCAAGATCCCTCTGATCCTCCACACTAAAAGTCTTACCATTAACACTATATTCCGCCATCATATTTGACCTTCCAAAATGAACAACCTCAAACTTATCTGAGTTGAACTCCATCTGCTACTTCCCAGCCCAGTTTTGCATCCTATCAATGTCCCGCTGTAACCTCTGACAGCCCTCCACACTATCCACAACACCCCCAACCTTTGTGTCATCAGCAAATTTACTAACCCATCCCTCCACTTCCTCATCCAGGTCATTTATAAAAATCACGAAGAGTAGGAGTCCCAGAACAGATCTCTGAGGCACTCCACTGGTGACTGACCTCCATGCAGAATATGACCCATCTACAACCACTCTGCTTTCTGTGGGTAAGCCAGTTCTGGATCCATAAAGCGATGTCCCCTTGGATCCCATGCCTCCTTACTTTCTCAATACCTTGTCAAATGCCTTGCTGAAATCCATATACACAACATCTACTGCTCTACCTTCATCAATGCCTTTAGTCACATCCTCAAAAAATTCACTGCAGGTCGTAAGGCACAACCTGCCTTTCACCAAGCCATGCTGACTCTTCCTAATCATATTATGCCTCTTCAAATGTTCATAAATCCTGCCTCCCTGGATCTTCTCCATCAACTTACCAACCACTGAAGTCTGGTCTATAATTTCCTGGGCTATCTCCCTTTCTTGAATAATGGAACAACATCCACAATCCTCCAATACTCCGGAACCTCTCCCGTCCCCATTGATGCAAAGATCATCGCCAGAGGCTCAGCAATCTCCTCCCTCACCTCCCACAGTAGCCTGGGGTACATCTCGTCTGGCCCCAGTGACTTATCCAACTTGATGCTTTCCAAAAGCTCCAGCACATCCTCTTTCTTAAATAAATCCTTAAGTAAATAAATGAAACTAAATATTAGACCGGTGTGTAATCTTTAGCATAAGAAGACCAAAAAGGTTGCAGCAGAATGTCAGTTTAATGTGAAGTAGTGTACTATCTCACAAACAGAGTGGTAGTCCTTTGGCAATGCCCCACCCACAGCACTGCAGCTCTCGCTTGTAACTGGTGGCAAAATAAAACGTTATAGGGAGGGTAGGTAGAGGTTGATGGGTAGTCTGTGTGTGGGGATTGGTGGGTGGGAGGGAGGAATGGGCTTGTTTGTCTGTTTTTGCTTGTTGTGCTCTCTGTTCTGCCGAGCATTGTGGCCGTGATATGTTGACACCGGAATTTGTGGTGCTGTGTGTGCTTTCCCCAGCACGTCCCTGGTGGTGTTAGCTGTTAACACAATCGACACAATTCTCTGTATGTTTCAGCAAACACTGGATAAATAAATCTGAATTTGAAAGGGTGTGATTACATGTGTCCAGTTGGTAGATTAACAAGGGTAGTCAGAGCAAGGGGAAACGGAAGGGCTACAAAAGCTCTGACACACAGAGGGGAGCTGCTGTTAAGAGATGGATCCAAATGCAGAACGCTGGAAAACCACGGCAGCTCGAGCAGTGCCTGTGGAGAGTGAGAAGAAAGCTGAGTTATCAGTACAGGTGGATAGACTTGCAGCAGAACTGACCCGTTCCAACGCAAGGACAAAACGTGAGTTCAGTATTGAGTCTTGTTAGTCTGAAACCTGTACTGAGTGTGGTGGGGCCATTGTGGCGTCTGCAGCAAAACCATCTAGGACCCTGGATGGTGGGCACAGACAATGTAAAAGAGCCACTGTTTCATCTCCTGCAGTCACTGGAAAGTCCTGCCTTCACTCCCTTTGGAGAGATTTCCTTCATCTGCCCCTCTTTATCCCCACTCCCTCTGCAGCTCTAACTTTGCAAGTTCTGATAAATGATCTTGTGCATAAAACGTTGGCTTTATATTTTTTCTTTTCTCTCTCTCTACAGATGCTGCCTAACCTCCAGCATGTTCTGCTTTTTATTTCAGACTTCCAACCCTGGCAACTTCTTGATTTCTTTCCGAACTTCAGGAATTGTTTCTATTCCGCTCTGCCCTCACTTCTCCTTTCAGGGCCGAAACGGCCGCGAGAACAATGAATTTGCTCGTCACCACTGTGCTGGGGTTGCTTCTGCACTCCTCCATGTGTCAGTCACAACAAAACTCCGAGCTCCTTGTCAACACCCTGTCAGGGAAAGTGAAGGGAACAAGAATACCCGTCCTGTCCAGCCACATCACCGCCTTTCTCGGAATACCCTTCGCAGAAGCTCCAGTGGGAAACTTGCGGTTCCAGAAACCCATGGCCAAGAAGCCCTGGGCTGAAACCTGGGACGCCACTTCCTATCCCAAGAACTGTCAGCAGTATGTTGATAACCAGTACCCCGGATTTCCCGGTACCGAGATGTGGAATCCCAATAGGGAGATGAGCGAGGATTGCTTGTACCTCAATATTTGGGTGCCTTCTCCAAGACCCAAGAATACAGCTGTCATGGTCTGGGTCTATGGAGGTGGTTTCTACAGCGGCTCCTCGACGCTGGACGTCTACAACGGGAAGTATCTTGCTTACACCGAGAAGGTGGTGGTGGTCTCCATAAACTACAGGGTGGGTGCTTTGGGGTTTCTTGCCCTGCACGGCAGCGAAGAGGCACCCGGGAATGTGGGCCTTCTGGACCAGAGGCTGGCTCTGCAATGGGTGCAGAAGAACATCCGGTTCTTTGGTGGCGACCCGGGAACGGTGACCATCTTTGGAGAGAGTGCGGGCGGTGCTTCTGCTGGTATGCACCTGCTGTCCCCAGACAGCAGAGGCCTGTTTCAAAGGGCTATCCTTCAGAGTGGCTCACCGAATTGCCCGTGGGCCACCGTCTCTCGAACCGAAGGACGCAGGAGGGCAGTCGAATTGGGAAGGCTCCTTAATTGCAACATCAAAAATGACAGAGCATTAATCCGCTGCCTTCGGGCGAAGAAGCCCAAGGAATTGATTGACCAAGAATGGAATGTCCTCCCCTACAGTAGTATCTTCCGATTTCCCTTCGTTCCCATCATTGACGGAGACTTCTTCCCAGAATCCCCAGACGCCATGATAAGCACGGGCAACCTCAAGAGAACGCAAGTCTTGTTAGGAGTTAATAAGGATGAGGGTAGTTATTTCCTTTTGTATGGAGCACCAGGTTTCAGCAAGGACTCTGAGAGCACCATCACCCGCAAAGACTTCATGTCAGGAGTCAAGCTAAGTGTACCTCACGCCAGTGACTTGGGGTTGGAAGCTGTGGCCCTCCAATACACGGACTGGATGGACGAGCACAATGGTGTAAAGAACAGAGACGCCATGGATGACATTGTGGGGGACCACAATGTCATCTGCCCCTTGATACACTTTGCCCACAAGTACTCTGAGTTTAGCAGCGGTATCTACATGTACTTCTTCGACCATCGGGCCTCCAACATCGTGTGGCCAGAGTGGATGGGGGTGATCCACGGCTACGAGATTGAGTTTGTGTTTGGGCTGCCGCTGGATAAGAAGTTAAACTACACACAGGAGGAGGAGATGCTGAGTAGGAAGATGATGCACTATTGGTCGACGTTTGCTAAAACTGGGTAAGATTAAAAGAAAGCTACCAAATGCATTAAAGACGAAAAAAAAAAGCCCTTTCAAACTCTCCAGATTCACAAGCATTTTACAACCTACAAGTCTTTAATCCTGTTCATGTATTATGTAGGGACTGTGTTTTATGCAAATGACTTCCACTGACAACCATGTGATGATGACCAGGTACTAGAAAACCAAGCTAGATAACTCTTTTATTGATTTATTAAGATACAGCCTTTTGAGCCATGCCTCGCAGAAACCCCCATGTTAACCCGAACCTAATCACAGGACAGATTACAATGACCAATTAACCTGCCAACCGGTACGTCTTTGGACTGTGGGGGGGAACCGGAGCACCCGGAGGAAACCCCCGCGGTCACGGGGAGAAGGTACAAACTCCTTACAGACTGCGGCGGAAATTGAACCCCAGTCACTGGTGTTGTAACGTGGGGTGCTAACCGCTATGCTACCAGGCAGCATTGTAGGACAGTGGTTAGCACAACGCTTTATAGTGCAGGCAACCCGGGTTCAATTTCCGCCGCAGTCTGTAAGGAGCTTGTACCTTCTCCCTGTGACCATGGGCGTTTCCTTCCACAGTCCAAAGACATAGGGGTTAGTAGGCCTATTGGTCACATGGGTGTAATTGGACTCATTGGGCAGGATGGGCCTGTTACTGTGCTGTATCTCTAAATAAAATAAATTCTCTTAGTTTAGATGGAATGCATTCCAGGTTCCTGAAGGTAATTGGGAAAGAAATTGCAAACACCCTGACTGTAATCTTTCAACGTATTGGTTCAGGGCTACTGTTTGGAGACTGGGAAAAGTGATACTGTTACACCTTTGGTCTGTAATTACGGTTTTTTTTTGCCCTTCTATCCTTTTTCCTGGACAGTCCCTTTAACTGTGGGGTGAGGAAGTTTCAGATACAGTAATCATGGACAGAATTAGCATTCACTTGGACAAGTGTGGATTGGTTAGAGAAAGCTGGTATTTACCAGCTGGTATTTACCAACGGCACATTGTGCCTGGCTAACCTGAGTGGTTTTGATTAAAATATCTAAGAGTGTCAACAAGCTATATAATAAGGTGACATGCTGAAGGTTGTGGCATAGAGCGATGAGCAATTCAGCATGGATACAGGCCCTTCAGTTCAACAATCAAATCAAATCACCCAAACCATACATAGATACAGCTAAACGCAACAGCATTCCTCCTGGGACCAAGGTTCAAAACATTCAAAATAGCAAGCAAACATTCAAAAATTGCAAGTAACATAATTCAAAATATCGAGCAGAGAAGCATATTCACTCTAAAAAAAAATATATATATATGTAGTCCAAGCTCTGAGCAACAATGTCCAGCAATCGATGGTACAGTCTCTTGGCAGTGTACAGGCGCACACCATCCAGCCTGTCACTCCACCGCTCGAACATGGGAGGGCTGCACTGACAGGCGAGGGCAGGCTCCAGCCAAGCTCAACCACACTGACCAGATGACTTCTGCATCTCTCGCCTGGTCTGCAGCAGCAGGCAAACCCGAGGCTTGAGGCCTAGTTCTCGTTACAACCGAGGCTACACAGCTCCCATGTCATCTGTCCATCCACCAGACAAGGGTAACAGCCCTGTGGCAACTTGTGTTATCACTGCCAACAGAGTCTTGCGATCGCAAGTGAAATGCCTGAGACAATCTCCCATGGTTATACTGCACCAACTGCGATGCTTCTGAGTAGGCAGCAACAAGCCCTTACCGTTGACAGAGCCCACCCACCAGCATTTGTCCCTTCTCCCTCCTACCCCTCCTTGTGCCTGTCCAAGTACTTCATAAATGATACAATTGTACCTGTTTCAACTACTTCCATATTCTTACCACCCTCTGCGTGGAAAAGTTGCCCCTTAGATCGCTTTCGAACCTTATCCCCATCTTCCCAACCCTCTGCTCCCTAAACTCTCTATCTTGGGCAGGAGACCTTATCCATCTTATCTAAGCCTCTCATAATCTTGAACATTTCTGTAAGGTCACCTATGTATTAAGACTTAGCCCAGCTGACCTCTCCATAACTCAAGCCCTCTGGTTCTGGAAACATCCTAGTACGAGGGGTGATTGATAAGTTCGTGGCCTACGGTGGAAGGAGTCAATTTTAGAAAACCTAGCACATTTATTTTTCAACATAGTCCACTCCTACATGTTCACACTTAGTCCAGTGGTCGTGGAACATATGGATCCCTTCTTTGTAGACGTGGTCCACAACGGGGGGGGGTGATTGATAAGTTCGTGGCCTAAGGTAGAAGGAGATGAGTTATACAGCTCTTGTTACATGCACGTGCAGTTCAACTCTTTGAGTGGAAATGCAGAAAGTTTGAAGTTAATAACTCATCTCCTTCTACCTTACCATGAACTTATCAATCATCCCTGCGGTGAACCACTTTCTGGAGGTCCAAGACGCCGACCTCTACAAAGAAGGGATCCGTATACTCCACGATTGCTCGACTAAGTGTGTAAATGTAGGAAAAATAAATGTGCTAGGTTTTCTAAAATTGACTCCTCCTACCTTAGGCTACAAACTTATCAATCACCCCTCGTAAATCTTCCCTGCACTCTTTCCAATTTAGCCATGTCTTTCCTACAATATGGTGACCAAAACTGCCCACAGTACTCTGAGATAACACATTAAAGAGGCTAGTAGAGCTCTGTATACTCTGGATTTTGAGCTTCTGCAGAGTATCTTGTGTCCCAGCTCCTATATTCGGTAATGCAATAGGCTCTGCAGATGCTGGAAATCCAGATCAATGCACACGGAATGCTGGAGGAACTCAGCAGGTCAGGCAGCATCTATGGAAAAGAATAAACAGTTGTTGTTTCAGGCCAAGTCCCTTCATCAGGATTCTAAATCTTTTTTTCAGCACTCTGTCTGCCTCTGATGCTGTTTTCAATGAACTCTGCACTTGTACTCCCGTTCCATTACACGCCTAATGTCCTATCATTCAAAGTATAAATCCTGCTCTCGGTTTCTTTTCCAAAATGCATCACCTCACACTTCTCTGTCTTGAAATCCATTTGGCACTCCTCAGCCAATTTCCCTAACTGGTCAAGAACCCTCTGTAATCTTGGATAACACTCTTAACTATTGATAACTAATTTCATCTCATCCACAAATTCACTCATCTGGCTTTGTGTATTGGCATCAAAAGATAATGAGTCCCGATATGGATCCCTATGGGCATAACTTGTCACCGACTTCCATTCGCAGAATCAACTTTCACCCACCACCTGCTTCCCACTTCGGAGCCAAATTTTGAACCTACCTAACTAGCTTTCCCCGGATTCAATGAGACCTAACCTTGTACTCCAATAGTGTCTACCGGGACCTCCTCTCTCCCCAGCCACCCTTTTAATCGTTCTATAGCTATAGAACCTCTCGAGATTTTCCTTAACCTTATCATCCAGATCCATGCATCCCTCTCTTAGCCCTCCTGATTTCCGTCTTGAGTCTTTTCATAGTCAAGTCAAATTTATTTATAAAGCACATTTAAAAACAACCCATGTTGACCAAACAGGTAGCTAAAATCACAAATATAAGAAACACAGATATAAACAACAAGGCACACAGCTTATAGGCACAACATAAACAACACACGAGCCTAAGCACAAGCCAAAAAATCAGCCACATCAGGAAGATTCAAACGCTAGTGAATAAAGGTAAGTTTTAAGCCTGGATTTAAAAGAGTCAATGGAGGGGGCAGATCTGATAGGGAGGGGAATGCTGTTCCACAGTCTAGGGGCTACAACAGCAAAGGCGCGGTCACCCCTGAACTTAAATTTAGATCGTGGGACAGCCAGGAGCCCCAAGTCAGCCGACCTGAGGGACCTGGAAGGAGAATAAGGGGTTAGAAGGTTTGTGATATAGGAGGAGGCCAGCCCATTTAGGGCTTTAAAAACAAACAGGAGAACCTTAAAATCAATTCTAAACCATACTGGTAGCCAGTGGAGAGAGGCCAGGATAGAAGTAATATGGTCCCTCTTCTGGGCACCTGTCAGGAGCCTGGCTGCGGAGTTCTGGACCAGTTGCGGACAGGACAGGGACCACTGACTATTCCCAGTATACAGGGAGTTGGAGCAGTCCAAGCGGGAGGATATAAGGGCATGGATGACTTTCTCGGGATCGTTGAAAGAGAGAAACGACTTGATTTTGGCAATAGTACGAAGCTGGAAAAAACTGGCTTTTACTACTGCAGTAACTTGCTTGTCAAACTTAAAGGCGGAATCAAATATCACACCAAGGTTTTTGACGTGGGGTTTGACAAGGGTGGACAGGTTACCAAGACTGTTGGTAATCACTTTGACGGAGTCAAAGGGGCCAAATAGGACAACTTCAGACTTGCCTTCGTTCAGCTGTAGGAAGTTTTGTGCCATCCAACACTTTATGTCCTCAAGGCAGTTCATGAGGCTGACTAGATCTGACTGGTCATTTGGTTTCAAGGGGAGATAAAGCTGTGTTTAACAATGGAAGGAAATGTCACGTTTTTGAATGATCTGGTGGAGGGGAAGCATGTATATGGAGAAAGGAATGGGACCTAGGATGGAACCTTATGGGACCCCGCAGGAGAGACTAGCTGGAGAAGAGGAAAATTTGCCTATGTTGACGGAGAAGGTTCTATTTTTGAGGTAGGATATAAACCAGTTCAAGGCAGTGCCATCAACACCAACCCCATACTGGAGACGGTCTATTAAAATGGTGTGATCCACAGTATCGAACGCTGTGCTGAGGTCAGGAAGAATTAGAATGGCAGAGTCACCTGAGTCGATAGAGAGGCATTGTACACTTTCAGCAGGGCAGACTCTGTGTTATGATAAGCCTTAAAACCTGACTGAAATCTTTCCAAGATGTTGTTTTGGTGTAAGTGGGGCAGCAATTGACTGAGAATAACCTTTTCAAGAACCTTTGACAGGAATGGAAGTTTGGAAATAGGTCTGTAGTTACTAGGTAAGGTAGGGTCTAAGGGGTTTTTTCAGGAGGGGCTGGACCATGGCGCGCTTGAAGCAGGTTGGAACGATACCAGTGGCCAAGGAGCTGTTGATAATATAGAGGATGGGACCGGCTATGTCAAAGACATCCGTCAGGAGGGCAGTGGGGACAATGTCAAGGGGGCAGGTTGCAGGTTTCATGGTGGAAACAATCTTTGTAAGGGAGGGTAGTGTGATGGGTTGGAAACAGTCCAGTTTAGATGAACAGACCAGTGAAACAGTTAGGTGGGGTGGGGAGGGGAATGTTCATTCTAATGTCTTCAACTTTGCTAATGAAGAATTTTAAAAATTCCTCGCACTTAGCAGGGGACACATCTAAACTAATACTGGGACATGACAAATGACAGGATTTATGGTACTGAATAAGACCTTGGAGTTATGAGAGTTGTTAGAAACTAGATCAGAAAAGTATTTTGCTCTTGCAGCCTTAACTACATCCTGATATTTGTGAAGATTGTATCTCAAAATTTCAAAGGAAATTTGAAGCTTATCACGCTTCCACTTCCGTTTGGATATTCTGCACTTCCTCCTCAGGGCTCTGGTGGTGTCATTAAGCCAAGGCAGACCTTTAGGCTTAGGCATTAGTCATCAATGGTTTCACTCAAATCCAACCTCCTAAAACCAAATGATCTTTCCTTTTCCCTGTCCTTGATGCAAGCCTTAATATCCCTTGTCAGCCAAGGTTCCCTAAAATTACAAGGTTTGTCCCTCACCCTGACAGAACATGCTGACCTTGCACTCTCGATATCCCACTCTTGAAAGCCTCCCACTTGACATTCATTTTTTTCCCTTCAAACAGGCTCATGCAATTGTCATCAAGATTTTTAGAACAGTACAGACCCTTCAGCCCACAATGTTTTGCTGACCTATTGGTCTACTCTAAGATCAATCTAACCCTTCCCTCAGACATAACCTTCCATTTTCAATCATCCATGTGCCTATCTGAGAGTTTCTTAAATGCCTGTAACGGATCTGCCTCTACCACCACCTTTGCAGGGCGTTCCATGTGCACAGCACTCTATGCATTTTTTTAAAAATAAATAAATGAGCTCGGACATCCACCCCATACTCTCCTCTAATCACCTTAAAATGATGCCCTGTTGTATGAGGCATTGCTGCTCGGTGGTGGGGGGGGGGAAGAGAGAAGGTGCTGGCTGTTCACTCTATCAATTCACTTCTCATTCTCCTTCGCTCCAAAGAGAAAATCCCAAGCCCACTCAACTGCTATCTAATACAGGTAGCATCCTGGTAAATCTCTTCTACATGCTCTTTGGCCAACCTTTTACATTCCATGCGTCAATTTTTTCACGCACAAGTTCAGATGCGTCATACAACTCTTGTACCCCCATTCAATTCTTGTAAAAGTATGTTAATTTTAACATGATATATTGATTTAATATAAAAACAAGATATGCATTACTTACATTAATGAGACTTTTGAGTCTGTTTTGATTTCACCAAGCTTTTAATGTTTGGAGTTAAATTAGTTACTGAGAGCAGCAGAGAATTCTTCAAATTTGAATCAGTCAATCGCGACCTCGTTTTGTTTTTAATCAGTTTCATGGCTGAAAATGTTTGTTCACATCTGTATGTCGTTCCGAAAGGACAGATATAACTCTGGGCAAATTTTCTTAGTTCTGGAAAATGTTCACAGGGTAATAATCGCCAGAAATTAATCAGAAGCATTTGGGACTGAGGAAAGCAAATCAAATTTCATGTACAATAATGAATTTGTTTTCATGTCAATAAGATCCATTTGTATGTTACTAGGCATGATTTTTTGTTCACTAAGTGAAAATGGATTTATAAATGCAAGTATGCAGTCTTTTTCTTTAGCAAAATCACGAAAATGACTTTCAAATGACTCTTGCAATAACCTAATTTTTTCAATATATTTTGTAAATTTGCCATTACCTTCAGCACATTCACTCTGCTCTTTTAAGTGCAGAAACTGGCTCAAATCCTCATTTTCTAACTGAGAGGTGAACAGTTTTAACTTCATCTTGAATGCTATTTACTAAGCTAGGAAACAAATTGCCTGGAGTTTCAAATTTGGATCATTGAGATGGCTGGTAACATCAACTAAAAATGCTAAATCAAATAGCCAATTGTTATATCATAAAAGGACTCTTTCCTCAAGGAGCTCATTGGTCTCTTCTAGAAAATTATGAATAGTATTTTTCAGTTTCCAAAATCTACTCAGAACCTGTCCTCTAGGAAGCCAGCACACCTCACAATGAAGGACGAGATCGCCATATCCCAAATCTAACATTTCACAATATTCTCTGAATTCTCATCTGTTTAATCCTCTTGCTCTAATTTTATTCACGCATTTCACAACCAGTAACATAACATGCTGCAAATTTAAAGTTTTTCCACACAGTGACTCTTGGTGTATAATGCAGTTATATTTTAGTAGAGGACAACCTAAAAAGTTTTCAAGCAAAGTTGTAGTCCCAACGGCTTTACCTATCATTGACGGCGCTCCGTCAGTACAAACACCGATGAGTTTACTAGAATCTAGATGTATATTTTCTAGTCATGATTTTACTTTGTCAAATATGTCTGATCCTCGTGTTTTTCCATGAAGCGACTCAAGACCAGTAAGTTCTTCAAAGACGCTAAAATGATCATCAATTCCTCTTACAAAAATGCTTAACTGGCCTACATCACATATGTCAGCAGATTCGCCCAAAGCTAAAGAAAAGGAAGTATAGGCATGGAGAAGGCCTTTCAGTTGCTCAGATACATCATGACAGAGTTCTTTGGTGCGTCTCGTATCTGTTCGTTTTGACAGAGCAATTTCATCTACTTTCCTTTCGATATTTTTATCACCAAGACATCTTGCAAATATTTGGAGACGAGGCTTAACAAATCTTCTCCATCAGAAAAAGACTTCCATTTTTTGGCCAACGCTAAAGCAATTTCATAAGATGCTTCTGTCATTGCCAAACTTTCACAACTTCTTTTAAGAAATATATTTTGCCTTCTTTTGATTTCTTCCTTTTTCTTAATCACATATTCTTTCCGTAACTCAGACCCAAGCACTAGCTTCAGTTTTTCTTCTATTTCAGTCTGATGTTGTGTTTTATAGTGTCTATTAAGATCACGTCTTCGATTACGTGAGAAAGTGTTTTCACAAACAATGCACAACGGTTTTCCTGACGGACCCTCTATAAATGAGAACTCATTTTCCCACTGTTCATTGAATTCATGCTTACTATCACTTTCTGCTTTTCTTTTGCTCATTTTCTTTTGCACTGTGATGGGTAACTGAATGTAAAAACAAGGCTTAATTTTCGAAAAAGTACAAAACTGCAAATGTTCACAAAGGACGAACAAAGCACAACTCCGTAGCGCACGAGTGTCAGTTGTAAACTGACGGGCAAAAACCTGTGACGCATCGCTGGTGCAGACGCCTGGCGCCTCAGGATCAAACAAGTATCAAATGTGTGTTGAACAGTTATGGAACGACTGCAGAACAAAAGTCCTTCTTTCCAAGTTTGACTCATTGAACATTTTTTTAAAATTGAAAACAGATTAATATGAAAGAAGCAAACAACAGGAATTCTGCAGATGCTGGAAATTCAAGCAACACACATCAGAGTAGCTGGTGAACGCAGCAGGCCAAGCAGCATCTGTAGGAAGAGGTGCAGTCGACGTTTCAGGCCGAGACCCTTCGTCAGGTCTCGAAGGGTCTCGGCCTGAAACGTCGACTGCACCTCTTCCTACAGATGCTGCTTGGCCTGCTGCGTTCACCAGCAACTTTGATGTGTGTTGCTTTAATGTGAAAGAAGATAACATTCGCCAAAAGATGTGCACGAAATAATAAAATTGCTAAAAATAATTACGAAGTTTTAGCTTTATTCTCAGTAAAACCCATTTCTAGCTCTAAGCTACTTGAATTCCTGTTATAGATTTTTTTTCTACAAATCTGTTTTTGGTTAATAATTTTTGCATTAGTAGGCTTACCTTTTTATTATTATCATTGGGGTGCAATGCGCCACTTCTAATCATCCAATGCGCCACAGGTTGCCCATCCCTGCTCTAAAGCTTCCACATCCTTCCTGTAATGAGGAGAGCACTGTACTCCAAGTCTCGTCTAGTTAGAGTTTCATAGAGCTCAGGATATAAAGTTGACTAAATATCAGGAAACAAAGAATATTTCTGGAGGCAATTGCAGAGGAGAGTTGCCCCAGGGCTGTGTAGGATTACTGCTTCTCTTATTGTTTATTAAGTCACATGGAAATATTTGGGGCACAGATTTCCAATCTAGAGGCTAGTTGGTTGTGCAGAGAGCAACTACAGACTGGAGGAACGCAAGCAAAATGTGATATTGGGAAATGTGAGGCATTGCAATTTGGTGGCAAGAATAAGGAGAGGTGTTCAGCTCCAGAACTCATCGTTCTAGAGAAGTAGAGATATGCAGGTATTCAAAATAAAAGGTATGTATGCAGTCATTTGAAACTGTTCTCATTGGTAGAAGGATTTCGAAGCAGGGAATTAAAACCCAAGGCATTTGGAAAAAGACCTGGCGGTGACACGATGAGGAATTCATTTGGACAGTGAGTGACTGGGCTCTGGATTTATAGATAATTGGGCAATTTTCCAGGGAAGGTGGGACCTGTTCCAGCGGGATGGTTTACATCTAAACTGGAGGGGGACAAATATTCTTGCAGGTAGGTTTGCTAGAGAGGCTCCAGTAGATTTAAACTAGATATATGGGGGGAGGGGAACCAGAGTGTGGGAACAGATGTAGGGGAGAAGGAAGATAAAGAAAACAGTAAAGTTGTTTGCACCTTTAGTGATAAAGAGAGAGTAAAAGGTGGAAAATTTCTTAAATGCATTTATTTTAATGCTAGGAGCTTCATAAGAAAGGTGGATGAGCTTAAAGCATGGATTGATACCTGGAAGTATGATGTGGTAGCTGTTAGTGAAACATGGTTACAGGAGGGGTGTGAATGGCAACTAAATATTCCTGGATTTCATTGCTTCAGGTGTGATAGAATCGGAGGAACAAGAGGGGGAGGTGTTGTATTGCTTGTCAAGAGAAAATATTACAGCGGTGCTCTGGCAGGATAGATTAGAGGGCTCGTCTAGGGAGGCTATTTGGGTGGAATTGTGGAATGGGAAAGGTGTAGTAACACTTATAGGGGTGTATTATAGACCACCTAATGGGAGCAAGAATTGGAGGAGCAAATTTGTAAGGCGTTAGCAGATATTTGTAGTAAGCACAAGGTTGTGATTGTGGGAGATTTTAATTTTCCACACATAGACTGGGAAGCCCATACTGTAAAAGGGCTGGATGGTTTGGAGTTTGTAAAATGTGTGCAGGATAGTTTTTTGCAGCAATACATAGAGGTACCAACTAGAGAAGGGGCAGTTTTGGATCCCCTGTTAGGAAATGAGATAGGTCAGGTGACGGAGGTTAGTGCTGGGGAGCACTTCAGGTCCAGTGATCACAATGCCATTAGATTCAATATAATTATGGAGAAGAATAGGTCTGGACCCAGGGTTGAGATTATTGATTGGAGAAAGGCTAATTTTAAGGAGATGCGAAAGGATTTAGAAGGAGTGGATTGAGACAATTTCTTTTATGGGAAGGATGTAAAAGAGAAATGGAGGTCATTTAAAGGTGAAATTTTGACAGTACAGTATCTTCATGTTCCTGTTAGGTTGAAAGGAAAGGTTAAAAGTTTGAGAGAGCCATGGTTTTCAAGGGATATTGGAAACTTGGTTCGGAAAAAGAGAGACATCTACAATAAATGTAGGCAGCATGGAGTAAATGAGGTGCTCGAGGAATATAAAGAATGTAAAAAGAATCTTAAGAAAGAAATTAGAAAAGCTAAAAGAAGATATGAGGTTGCTTTGGCAAGTAAGGTGAAAATAAATCCAAAGGCTTTCTACGGTTATATTAATAGCAAAAGGATAAAATTGGTCCCTTAGAGAATCAGAGTGGACAGCTATGTGTGCAGCCGAAAGAGATGGGGGAGATTTTGAACAATTTCTTTTCTTCAATATTCACTAAGGAGAAGGATATTGAATTGTGTAAGGTAAGGGAAACAGGTAGAGAAGTTATGGAAACTATGATGATTAAAGAAAAGGAAGTACTGGTGCTTTTAAGGAATATAAAAGTGGGCAAGTCTCCAGGTCCTGACAGGATATTACTTAGGACCTTGAGGGAAGTTAGTGTGGAAATAGCAGGGGCTCTGACGGAAATATTTCAAATGTCATTAGAAATGGGGATGGTGCCGGAGGATTGGCATATTCCTCATGTTGATCCATTGTTTAAAAAGGGTTCTAAGAGTAAACCTAGCAATTATCAGCCTGTGAGTTTGACGTCAGTGGTGGGTAAATTGATGGAAGGTATTCCTAGAGATGGTATATATAATTATCTGGATAGACAGGGTCTGATTAGGAACAGTCAACATGGATTTGTGCATGGAAGGTCATGTTTGACAAATCTTATTGAATTTTTGGAAGAGGTTACTAGGAAAGTTGATGAGGGTAAAGTGGTGGATGTTGTCTATATGGACTTCAGTAAAGCCTTTGACAAGGTTCCACACGGAAGGTTAGTTAGGAAGGTTCAATCATTAGGTATTAATATTGAAGTAGTAAAATGGATTCAGCAGTGGCTGGGTGGGGGACACCAGAGAGTAGTCATGGATAACTGTTTGTCAGATTGGAGGCTGGTGACTAGAGGTGTGCCTCAGGAATCTGTACTGGGTCCAGTGTTGTTTGTCATTTACATTAATGATCTGGATGATGGGGTGGTAAATTGGATGAGTAAGTATGCAGATAATACTAAGATAGGTGGAGTTGTAGATAATGAAGTAGGTTTTCAAAGCTTGCAGAGAGATTTAGGCCAGTTAGAAGAGTGGGCTGAAAGATGGCTGATGGAGTTTAATGCTGATAAATGTGAGGTGCTACATTTTGGTAGAACTAATCAAAATAGGACATACATGGTGGTGGTCGGTGGGACTAGGTGAGAGTAAGAGTTCGGCACGGACTAGAAGGGCCGAGATGGCCTGTTTCCGTGCTGTAATTGTTACATGGTTATATGGTAAATGGCAGGGCATTGAAGAATGCAGTAGAGCAGAGGGATCTAGGAATAATGGTGCATGGGTCCTGAAGGTGGAATCTCATGTGGATAGGGTGGTGAAGAAACCTTTTGGTATGCTGACCTTTATTAATCAGAGCATTTAGTATAGGAGTTGGGATGTAATGTTGAAATTGTATGAGGCATCGGTGAGGCCAAATTTGGAGTATTGTTTACAGTTCTGGTCACCAAATTATAGGAAAGATGTCAACAAAATAGAGAGTACAGAGATTTACTCGAATGTTACCTGGGTTTCATCACCTAAGTTACAGAGAAAGGTTGAACAAGTTGGGTCTTTATTCTTTGGAGCGTAGAAGGTTGAGGCGGGGTCTTGATAGAGGTATTTAAAATTATGAGGGAGATAGATAGAGTTGACGTGGATAGGCTTTTTCCATTGAGAGTTGTGGAGATTCAAACAAGAAGACATGAGTTGAGAGTTAAAGGGCAAAAGTTTAGGGGTAACATGAGGGGGAACTTCTTTACTCAGGGAGTGGTAGCTGTGTGGAACGAGCTTCCAGCAGAAATGGTTGAGGCAGGTTCGATGTTGTCATTTAAAGTTAAATTGGATAGGTATATGGACAAGAGAGGAATGGAGGCTTATGGGCTGAGTGCAAATCAGTGGGACTAGGTGAGAGTAGGCGCTCAGCACTGACTAGAAGGGCTGAGATGGCCTGTTTCCGTGCTGTAATTGTTATATGGTTATATGGAAGGAAATGCCACAGGGCATAGTAAGGGCAGATTTCAACTATAGCTGAAAGAAGGGGTCTGGATAGGTGTCTGAAGGAGGTTTAGGAAATGGCAAGGGAGTGAAAAGGAGCTGGGGCTCTGCAGTAATCATTCTGTGTTTCTGCTACATTGTTGAAGGGGAAATGAAGAGGACAAGAGCCAGTCTCTTACCTCTGCGATAATGGGTCATTTATATCTGAGGCCACTCCACTGACAATGCTTCACACTCTGCCAGTCTGCATACTTGCTAAACTTTGTGAAGTGTGATACAGTTATCACCTCCTGGGTGGGTTTAGAGAGAACATCATCCACTGTATTGGCCCTGCTTTTCAATTCCCAGATTTTCTTTAAGAAATATAATTGAATTCTCACTCTGCGGTGATGGAAGCAGGAGAGACCTCACATTATTAATCCATGTCTAGATGACACCGCGTGTTTAGCAGCTTTAAAACCAAGCCTCCAATTTCTGTGAACAGGATGAATTGAATTAGACGTGGGCTCTGCCCAAAGAAAATGCGATCTAAACTCCAACAACTTCCACTTATTAGTCTCATGGTAAAAGCTAGAAATTCCTAGAAAGAGCTAGAAAGCCCAGGACATGCCCTCTTCTCATTGCTACCATCAATGTGGAAGTGCAGGAGGTTGAAGACCCACACTCAATACTTTAGGAACAGTTTCTTCTCCTCCACCAAATTTCTGCATGGTCCATGAACACTATCTCACTTTCTCTTTTTTTTTATTGTAACAGTAATTTATTTGCATTGTACTGTTGCCACAAAACAATAAATTTCATGACCTGGTTTGGGAAGTTTATTGTTTTGTGGCAGCAGATTCCGATTCCTCCTGTAAAATTGGGGATCGGCTCACAGTTAAGGATGAAATCTCCCAACTTGTGATTGGAGGAAAGGCTCGCATTCGGACTGCTGGGACCAATACCAATCTTTAGCCAGATCACCTGCCGTCACAGGCTTGGGTGGTGTTTGGTATGACCCGTTCATGGGGGTTTGTGGTGACTTGGTTCTTAAAGAAATGGAAAAAGACCTTTCATCTCACTGAGTCTACATCAACCATCAAAATCCCATTTGCACTAATCCTACACTATATTCATTTTATTCTCCCCAAGATTCCCTACTCTTTCTACCCATCTCTCCAAATTCTCCACTATTCCACACCAAGGGGTAATTTGCAGCAACCAATGAACCCAGCAGCCCACACCTCTAGGATGTTTAGCTGTTTACCTGGACCCTCTAAATGCAGTGGGTGTCTCTGATTCTTCTATTCATTACTGTCTTTAGGATCGGGATAATGGGGAAGAAATTGTTCCTCAGCTTCCCTCGAATTCTTCTACCAAACCAACTAAACTAGACTGATTATTTGCCTTGTGACCTGAGGGAAAGACAGAAACCCTCTCCCCCAACTCCATATATCCCTGCCCCTTAAGCCCCAACAAATTAAGTCCTTCTAACAGTCACGTCACCTTAAGTGTCTCTCTCTTTTTCTCTCTCCTCTGTAGAAACCCCAACGAGTTCCATGCAAAGGGGAATATTTGGCCTCCCTTCACCACTGGTGAGCAAAAGTTTATTGACCTCAACGCCAAGCCCGTCAAAGTCAACCAACGGCTCAGAGTTCAGACATGCGTCTTCTGGAACCAGTTCCTCCCCAAGCTTCTCAACGTCACAGGTAAGGTGTTTGCTTTCACCGCGCAGGACCTTCTAACCCACCTTACTGTACTGGTGCCCTCCACCTGTTCCTTCCTTTACAAAGATGCCAGGCTTGTACATCGCCAAAGAGTCCGGCTTCATCTCGACAGGCCCACTGCACCTCCCTGTGTAAGGGGTACAGCTCAAGGCACAAAGTACAATCGAGCATGTTAATTCCTCTCCTGCAGTGGCCCAGACTGGGATCAAGGGCAGTGCAGGGGTGCAGTTAGTAACTTAACTCCAACAGCCCGGAGTCATTCCTGCCCTCCTGTGCTGCCCGTGGGAAATTTGCAGGTTCTCCCTGTGACAATGTTATCTAGAACACAGAATGGTACAGCATAGGAACAGGCCATTCGGCCCACAATGTTGTGCTGAACCAGCTAAAAAGCAAATCAAAAACACCCAAACATTAATCCTTCCTACCTACACAATGTCCATATCCTTCCATCTTCCTTACATCTGTGTCCTATTCAAACATCCCTGAAAGACCTCTAATGTATTTGCCTCTACCACCACACCAAGGAGGACATTTCAGGCGTCCACCATTCTGAGTTTCAAAAAAAGCTTACCCCTCTCACCTTTATTGCATGTCCTCTGGTATTAGACATTTGAACCCTGGGAAACAGATACTCCCCGTCTACTCTATCTAGCCTCATAATCTTATAATCCTCTATCAGATCTCCCCTCAGCATCTGCTGCTCCACCAGAGAAAACAACCCAAGTTTATCCAGCCTCTCGTAATAGCACATGCCCTGTAAACCAGGCAGGATCCTGGTAAACCTCTTCTGTACGCTTTCCTGGGTGCCCTCTTTTCTCCCACGTCCCAACAACCTGCAGCTTGGTAGATTAATTAGTTGCTGAAAATTACCCCGGTGCACAAATAGTTACAGGTTCAATTTCCCTTAGCACCTTCATGTTAACACAGGGGAAGTTTGGCAAATCGGTGTGGGGTGGGTGCAGGTGAAGTTCAAGTTGAGTCATGGTGTGGTAGCCTGTTATCCAAAATCCTGTTGTCATTCATTGTCCAAATGAAGAGGGAAAAGGAGAGGTGTTGGCAGACTAAGTATTCTTTTGTGGGAGAATTGTGCTTTAACAAGCAGCTATTCCTAAGCCAGCCAGTGGTGTAGTGGCATCAGCACCAGACTTTCAGGTGAGTACTCCCAGGTTTCAATGCGGCCGGCTCCTTGCACGCTTTTCACCTGTGCTGGGTTGAGCACCGAGCTTGCAACTCAGCCTCATAGGAGAACAGACAAAATGCGAAAGGAACAGCAAGCTGCCACCCAACTTGTGACAAGGCATGGAGAGAAAGAACAACAAGCAGCCCTTCCTGCAAAATCGGGTTTGTTATCACTGACATACCTTGTAAAATTTGTTTTGTGGCAGCTGTATAAGAAATAATTACTATAGGTTACAATAAGCATTTTTTTTTAAGTGGGAAGAGAGAGCAAAATAGTGAACACAGGATTCTACAGATGCTGGAAATCTCAAACAACACACTCAAAATGCTGGGGAAACTCAGCAAGTCAGGTAGTATCAATGGAGGCTGAACAGTCAACATTTCCGGCTGAACTCTCAATAAGGAGTCCCTGATGAAGGGTCTCAGTACAAAACATCAGCTGCCTGACCTGCTGCATTCCTCCAGCATTTTGTATACGTTGAGGTGGCGTTCTTGGACCACTCAGAAATCTGATAACGGAGGGGATGAAGCTGCTTCTAAAATGTTGAGTGTGCTTCTTCAGGCTTCTGTACCTCCCACCTCCTCCCTCACGGTAGTGATGGTTGTCCATCATATCCAACGATGACAGGAGACCTGTGTGGGAGAACTTGTAAAGTGGAAAAGTTGTTGCACTGGGGCAGTTCCTCTCTCTCCACCTCAGAAGTCGGGTCCAGAGGTATGAACAAGCATCACAAACTGGGGTCTTACAGTGGATGACCTGTCACACCCTTCGCTCTCCACGGGACGCTGCAGAACCACCTTCCCGGCCATTGGATCTCACTAGATCTCATCCGCCCAGACTGCTGGAGCTGGCTTTGTGTGCTGGGACAGACATGTCCCTATCTCACCGGGGTATGAGGCCGCTGGCTACCCTCACCCAGTTTAGCCCTCTGTCAAAGCGGTGTACCAGGGTGTGCTGTCATGTGCAAACTGCTACTTTGTGCGACAAGTGAGAGCGAAATGTCCAGTCGGGACCAAAGGTGAGTGAGCTGCCCCAGCATGGACATGACAAACCCCTTCACCAGAGGTGCTAGACACTGTCAGTAGTAACAGTTTACTTTTTTAAAATAATGTGTTTTAATTTAAACCTTAAGTTAGCTTAATCCTTCTTCCCTATTTTATTTTAGCTTGTGCTGGAACACTGCAGCTCTGGGGCACCTGGTTGTAGGGGGAAGTTTCTATATTATTTTCAATTCTCTTTTTTTTAAATTACTAAGCAAAAAAATGTCTCCAGAATACCTGACATTCATCCTGCCGTGAGAAAGGTGGAGAAGGAGAGTTGTTGAAGAAGTGGATTTGGAATTGGCAGTTATTCAGCTGTAGGCCCAAGCCTCCTCCCGACATCCAGTCATGTATCCCCAAACCATATCCGCCAACCCCAACCTGGCACACACCAAATCAGCCCAAGCCCACAGATCCTCCCCTACCTTCCAAATGCCAAGCTCCTTACCTCCTTCAAACCTAGTCACGCCCTCCATCTCAAGTCCCTTTCTGTGAACAGCACTGCTCACTGTCTGATGACACATGGCCTCACCCACCGTCCATTAACCAGCTTCCGCGCTTGTGTTGCTTTTCTATCTCCGGCCTCAAAAATAAATCACTCTTTTTCCTTCCTTTCCCTGTTTCCCTCCACCAGAACTCCAGCCATGACTTCCTGGCCTTACTCCTGGAGTTTCTTTCAATTTTATTTAAAAAAAATTAAATTGTTTAACAAAATCAAAGTAGCAGAAATCTCCTTTTAAGTAGTAAGTTCTACTTAAGATTTATAATATTTTATAAACTAGTCAGACTAAGTTAACTTTTCAACTGCCTTTGTTGCATTTGGACACCGGGTGGCAGGGTGGATCTACGTCTCTACCAAACCTCCTTTGTTAAGGTGTTCCTTTCCTTCGCTAGCCTGCAGGTCACCCTTGGGCAGGGTGTCGCACCAGCTTAGCTGCCCCCCCCACCCCACAAGCCGCCTCAATCAGGGTCATGTGAAGCCATGGGAGCAGGTGGTGGATGGTCGTATGAGTGGATGGTGGATATCATAAGTCCTGGTTATGTGACCACTGACACCAGGCAGACAATCTCTGAAGAGTACTGATAATGGCTGGGGGGGAGTCACCGGTCTTGTAAAGACACTGCCCAGAGGAAGGCAATGGCAAACCACTTCTGTAGAAAAATTTTCCAAGAACAATCATGGTCATGAGACCATGATCGCCTACGTCATACAACACAGCACATAATGAACAAATCTCCACACAGCACTATTAGCAATGACGATACCATTATAGGCATCCGTTAGTCTCATGAGACCATGGATTTGCGCCTTGGAAGGTTTCCAGGGCGCAGGCGTGGGCAAGGTTGTATGGAAGACCAGCAGTTGCCCATGCCGCAAGTCTCCCTTCTCCACGCCACCGATGTTGTCCAAGAGAAGGGCATTAGGACCCATACAGCTTGGCACCGGTGTCGTTGCAGAACAATGTGTGGTTAAGTGCCTTGCTCAAGGACACAACATGCTGCCTCAGCCAAGGCTCGAACTAGCAACCTTCAAATCACTAGACGAAAGCCTTAACCACTTGGTCACGTGCCAACACATATGTTACCATAGGATGATACCATATGTTCCTAAAATATATTCTACGTCCTTGAACATGGTTCATGGTTGGACCCCAAGGACCTGAACTGTGTTCAGTTAACACCTTTAACTTGGTCCTGCTTCCCTTGCATCTGAGTGCATCCAGTATCCATTGCTGCTTTGAAAGTTTGGAGGAGGAGGGGGTGGCATGGCTGTGTAGCACTATTACAGTGCCAGCAATCGGGGTCTGATTGCCACTGCTGTCTGGAAGGAGTTTGTACATTCTCCCTGTGACTATATGACTTTGTTTCTATTGCTCTGGTTTTCTCCCACATTCCAAAGGGGTAGGAGGTTGCCAGATTAATTGGTTACATAGGTGTAAATTGGGCAGTGTGTCCTCACTGGGCCAGAGGGCTCCTGACTGCATACATCGCCAATAAATAAGCTTTAATGCCTTGTGGGTAAGTTCCATCCACAGCCGCTTTCCGCACCAGCACTGACCTGTTCAAAGGGCTTTCCTGGTAAATGTGAGCACGTTGATTCTTCCTTTACTGCTCCACAGTCACCATCTCTCTACATATCTGATTCTCTCCTTTCTGTCTCTTCTCCCTTTCTATCACTCTCTGCTCTGCCCCCTGCTCCCTTCTCTCGATCCACCAATCCAAATTACGTGTAGAATGAATCTACTAGTGCCCCCCCACCCCTGTTGAGTTCCTGTCCAACACTCCCCTTGTCTTGAGACAGATATTTCAATAAATACAATGGTGCATGCGCACCAACTTTAATCGTCTGCTCACTAGTGCATGGACAAGTATATCATAACATCCCCTTTTTTTTTATCAAAACAAAGAATAGGAACAATTGTATTAACAATTAAGCTCAATTTCTCTGAAGTCTGCTTTCCAGTGTATTTTCATGGAATTAACTTTCAAAGCATTCATTAACCATGCCTTGTGTCTCTTATGCCTGTCACAAATACATACCACTCATTATTTCCGTTTGTATGAGCATATACACAAAATATAAAACAATTAAAATTTGACTTTAACTTCAAACTACACAACCTCAAACAGGACATGGTCCTTCTTTGAGTATAAACATAACATTAAAATGCCAAATAGTGTCACAGACTTATTGTTCAATTGTTCATGCAATTACAATGTGGGACAAAGTTTTCTAGATAGTGTGGCCTTTTCACTGTGCGGCCAGAACGAGTTTTCACTGTTTTGACCGAATCCTGTTGTTTGTTATTTGCATGTTTCAACTTTTGTGTTAGTGTTTGTGTTGTGTCATTAGCCTCTGCTAGTGTTTGGCTGTGTGTATTTGATGCGGTAAGCACACTGTGGTCATTGATCTCAGTTGTTTGACCTAATTTTGCCTGTTCATATGTGATTAGCTTTTCAGGCGGTTCCTCAGCCATCTTTCATAGACGTGTGCGATTACATTGGCAGATCCCAGAAGGGGTTTGAAGTACATATGAACGCTGATCAAGGCGCCGACACACAATTGCTTTCTCCCAATTCTTTTTACCTTGCACCAGGGGTTGCATGCACATGGTATCCCCTTCATCGAATGGGGCAAGATCTTTGGCTGACGTGTTGTAATTGTCGGCCTGCAGCTGGACGTGTTGTTTCATACGCTCACGTTCGCGTACAACTCTGGGTTCCAGTAAGCTCGCTGTTGTAGGCAGGAGCGTGCATGTGCGTCGATTCATCAGTTGCTGGGCAGGACTCGTGCTCAGCCCTTGCGAAGGTGTTTTGTGATGGTCTAGAAGTGCGAGGTAGGGATCTGCTTGCGATTTGTTGCTCTTTGTGAGGATCCGCTTCGCTGTTTTAACTGCTGATTCAGCTTTTCCATTCACTCTGCTATTTCCGGGGCTGCTACACAAGTGCTCAAAATCCCATTCTCGTGCAAATCTGTGAAACTCCACTGACGTGTATTGTGGCCCATTATCACCAACCACTTGTGTTTGGCTACCATATCTCGCAAAATGAGCCTTTATTTTGCAAATAACGGCTGCGCTGGTCGTATTGCAAAGAAGATCTACCTCGAAGAGATTGCTGTAGTAATCAACGGTGACGAGGTACTCTTTTCCTTCGAATGTAAACAGGTCAGTTCCTATCTTTTCCCACGGCCGAGCAGGTACCTCATGACTCATAAGCGATTCTTTCTGCTGACTCATTTCGTATGTGCGACAAATATCACATGTAGCAATATATTGTTTGATATCGCTGCTCATGCCTGGCCAAAAAAGATATTCGCGTGCGCGTTTGAGGCATCTTTCTACGCCCAAATGTGACGAATGAATTCTTTCCTTCATTTGCTTTCGCTCACTTTGCGGTATGATGACACGCTCACCTTTGAAGATTAAGCCGTCTTGGACTGCGAGCTCATCCCTGTAGCTATAGTAAGGTAGCTCTGGTAGCGCATCACGTTCGCTCGGCCATCCACTGATGATTACACATTTCAACATCTGTAGTGTGTCATCTTTCACTGTTTCTATGCGAATCTGCTCCAGATGCTCATCGCGGATTGGCAGGTGCGATAGCATGTCGACTTCGTCGAAGCTGTTCTGGCCTGGAGTGCCGCTAACTGCTCACGATAGCGTATCCGTGAGATGCATGAGCTTTCCTTGACAGTAGGTGATGTCGAAGTCATAGCTCTGCAGGCGAAAAAGCATTCCCTGTAGGTGCTTTGGTGTCTTCACCAATGGCTTCTTAACTATCATTTCGAGCAGCTTGTGATCGCTGAGTACCCTTGTGAAGCGGCCAAAACTGTATTGATGAAAACACTCAAATGCGAAAACGATTGCGAGCTGGTAGTCCTTCCAGCGCCTGATGCAGCCTGCGCTGGAAGATCTCTGATGAAACACTGGTTCCAAAGGGAGCCTGAGCCATCTATACCGCCTGAAAGGTGTGTTGAAAGTGGCGAGTATGCTTGATTCACTGTCCAATTTCACTTGCCAGAACGCAGAACTCATATCAAGCTTGCTGAGAACTTTAGCCTGGTCAAGATCTGGCAAAATGTCCTCTATCACCGGAAGGGGGTAGTGTTCTCTTCTCAGTGCTTTGTTCAATAGTCGAGGGTCAATGCATATACGAAGATTGCCATTCTTCTTCTCTGCCACCACTAACTGGCTAACCCACCTTGTAAGTTCTAGGACTGGAGCTATCACCTTGCGTTCTACCAGTTGATCAAGCTCAGCTTTCACTTTCTTCATAGTGTGAGGTAGACGTCGTGGGGGTAACACTGTGGGTTGAACTTCCTCATCAATCTGCATGTGGGCTGCACCCGGAAGCTCCCCGAGCGCATCATCAAACACCTCTGCATAGCGTTCTTCTAGTGTGCATTGTTTTTCTTTAAGTGTAGATGCATGCGCGCTGCGAAAGTTGTCATCGTTGACCATAATCAGCTTCATTTGCTGGCTGGCCTTGCTTCCCAGCAATGGTGTAAAGTCGTCAGTGACCACGACAAATTCGACAGAATACTTGTGGTTCGTCATGGGGTTACGCAATTTCACTCTGCACATCCCTTCTGCATCCATGGTGGTCTTGTTCCACATCATCAGCTTTTTTGTGCATTGTCTTAGTGTGTGGTCTACTCCCTCCAAGTATTTGCGGGGTAAAATGTTAATGTTCGCCCCGCTGTTGACTTGGAAGTCTGTTGGCTTTCCATTGATGAGCGTCTGTGCAAATACGTCATCCCTTGTCTTCAGACTGTCGACCACCAGTATGACATTGTCGATAAACTCGGTGCTGCTGTCACTGTTGGTTTGGTCATCGCTTTCTGCTGCCACCCCATGCCTGGGCTTCTGCTTGCATACCTTTGCAAAGTGATTTCGAATGCGGCACGCCTTGCGTACCTGTCCGTATGCTGGGCATTGTTGCTTGTCTCTTGCATGTTCCGTGCCACAGCACTTGCAAGGGTTCACTTTGCTTCTGTGGCTGTTCAAGGTGCCTTTTGCTCTGGCTCCACCACTAGCACTAGCCTTCTGTCCAGGATGCTTTGAACCTTTCTTGTTAGTGCGAGGTTTAATCCCATGGACAGTAGCGGACCTGCTGTCTGCAGCTGTACTGAATGCTTGTAGGTGTGATTCAGCCATTTCTGTGCTTTTACAGATGTCAATGCAGTCATTGAGCGATAGCTTTCTCTCTTGTAACAGACGGTTCCTGGTTTGGGAGTCGTTAATGCCCAGTACGATCTTGTCTCTCAGCAGACCGTCTGACATACACAAGCAAAAATTACATGTCTTGCAAGAGTTCTAAGGCTGGCAAGGATCGATTCAAAGGTCTCACCTTGTTCTTGTTGCCATTTGTTGAACAAGTACTATTCATATGTCTCATTTTTCTCACCGATAGCATATCTGTCAAATGCAGCTAAAATCTTTGTGAGATCTTGGCCTTCAGCCTCATCTACGAACACAAAACTGTTCTGGACCTCAAGTCCTGACGGTCCAATTGTATGCAAAAATAATGCCATCTGCTATGCTGGAACTTGCTTGTGCCGTTGTGCTACAACGCTGTAGTTCGTCCACATCTGTTGCCATGTCTTCTATCCGTCTATCACTCTATGGTTGACCGTCACGACAGCTGGCAGGCGGATGCCGCTGACCGGGGGAGGACTTCTGCCCTGAACATGGTTCCCCAGCACAGGGTTGCCTGCGGGTGCTGGGTGCTGCTGAGATTCTGCTGTCTCACCTCCAGGCATTGCTACTGCACCCGTCTCTATTTGTGGCTGGCTGCTCATCTCGGTCGACATTTTTCTACTTTTACACTCACTCTCCGATGTTTCAGAGTTGCGCTATCATTATGCTGCCAACTGCAAGTTGAAAAAATCGGGCACTGCAGTTGAAAAAAGCAATTTTCCGAATCCCACCGCTGCCACCATGTTTCGGGACAGATATATCAGATAAAAACAATGGCGCATGCGCACCAACTTTAATCGTCTGCTCACAAGTGCACGTACAAGTATATAACACCCCTGTAGTGGTCATAAGCAGTCACTATGTGACTCAGCTCAAAGCTGCTTCAAGCTCTGACAGCCACGTGCAAGAAGAAATATCCTCCCTCAGCCTCAGAACGCCAACAGCCACACCTCCATCATAGTTAGGTAGACAAATCCCCAGCAGGATCCAACAGCTTAGTCCTCTGGCTTCATTTTGCTCTTGGATGAAGAAGCCACTCCCCCCCCCCCACCTCCCAACAAGAAACCCTTGGGTAAACGTCACTGCAACATTCACAGAGTGCTGAAGGAACTCTACAGTCCAGGTAGCATCTATGAAAAGGCCGAGACCCTTCAACAGGATTGGGGAAAAAAGATGAGGAGCAGAGTATGAAAGTGGGGGGAGGGAGGGAAGAATCACAAGGTGATAGGTGAAATCGAGAAGGGATGAAGTAAAGAGCTGGGAAGTTGATTGGTGAAAGAGATACAGGGCTGGAGAAGGGGGAATATGAAAGGGGAGGACAGATGGCCTTGGAAGAAAGAAAAGAGAGAGGTGATGGGCAGGTAAGGAGATAAGGTGAAGGAGGGAAAAGGGAATGGGGAATGGTGGGGGGGGGGGGTGGTCATGACTAGAAGTTCAAGAAATTGATGTTCATACCATCAGGTTGGAGGCTACCCAGAATATAAGGTGTTGCTCTTCCAGCCTGAGTGTGGCCTTATGGTGACATGTCAGTCCCTGACCTCCTGTACTGTTGCGATGAGGCCACACTCAGGTTGGAGGAGCAACACCTTATATTCTGTCTGGATAGCCTCCAGTCTGATGGTATGAACATCTATTTCTTGAACTTACAATAATGCTTCCCCCCTTCACCACGCCCATTTCCCTCTCTCACTTTATATCCTTATCTGCCCATCACTTTCCTCTGGTGCTCCTCCCCCTTTCCTTTCTTCCAAGGCCTGATGTCCTCTGCTGTCATATTCCCCCTTCTCCAGCTCTGTATCTCTTTCACCAATCAATTCCCCAGCTCCTTACTTCACCCCTCCCCACCCTGCCGGTTTCACTTATCACCTTGTGGTTCTTCCTCCCCTCCCATCACTTTCTTACTCTGGCCCCTCATCATTTCTCCTCAGTACTGATGAAGGGTCTCAGCCCAAAATGTCGCCTGTACTCTTCCTTTCTTTTTTTCCACAGATGCTGGCTGTTCCTCCTGCATGGTTTGTGTGTTGCTTGGATTTCCAGCATCTGCAGATTTTCTCTTGCTGCTAAATGTACTAGGCTGAACATTATCTAATCTCTGATCTTATTAGCCCAGCAATGCGAACGTTTTATAAACAGGAGCCAAAAAGTGGACTGCAGCAGAAATGAACAATTAAACTAACACACAAATAGGATTTGGACCTATGATTCCTCTGAGGTTAAATTTCCCTCCTCTCTCCCCCAGGGTCAGTTGGTATGTGGAACAACCTGCCAGGGGGCTGGTAGAGGCAAATACATTAGGGACATTTAAGAAACTCCTAAGCAGAAGGAAAATGGAGGCTCTGAGGGAGGGAAGGGTTAGATTGATCTTGGATTAGGTTTAAAGGACATAAGTGGCTCATACAAGGGGTTCTAAGATAATTGGATAAAAGTATAAGGGAGGATGTCAGAAGTGGGTGTTTTATACAGTGTGATGGATGTGTGGAATACACTGGTAGAGGTGGATACAGTAGGAACATTTAAGAGACTCGGGCACATGGATGAAGAAAAATGGAAGGCAATGTGTGCAGTAAGGGTTAGATTGATCCAAGAGTAGATTAAAGAGTCTACACAACATTAGTGCTGAAAGGCCTGCACATCGATCCAGAGTCCACCGTTGGAATTAGCCCCACTCTACCGCAAGACACGGCCTCGTCGCACTGACTAAGATAGCACCATTCCCAGTAGCACAGCTGGACATGCTACCTCATAGGCCAGCGACACAGCCTTTGCCCTCTGCCTGTGGAGTTTACGCATTCTCCCTGTGACAGTATGGGTTCACTCAGCAGCACAGTGTGACCGTACACAGCAGATTGTCAGGGTTAATGTATTTACTACCAGTCAGAGTGGCTAGTGAGGAGCTATAGAATCATAAAACACTGCTGCACAGAAGCTGACCCTTCAGCCCACCTAGTCCATGCCAATCTATAATTCTGCCTACTCCCATCAATCTGCACCCTAATCATAGCCCTCCATACCCCTCCCATCCATGTAACTATCCAAATTTCTCTTCAATGTTGAAATTGAATCTGCATAGTTAATGTACTGGTTTCAATTTCCCCAAAATTTCAGGATTCAGGTAAGGTTCTATCAGACTAGAAAACAGAAAATGCAACTCCTTTATCCATAGTGAAACCGAAAACAAGAAACTATAAACCTGCTAGATTAATATCTGTCAAAACAAAAAGTTAGAAGCCATTAAATCATTCAAATCAAATCAAGTTTAATTATCATTCAACCATACATGGATTCCGCTGAACAGGACAGTGTACCTCTGGGGCAAGGTGCAAAGCACACACATGCATTCAAAATAGGGAGAAAGAAAAAAAAAGTCACACAGGAAAACACTGTTTTAGTCCAAGACCCCAAAGGACAAGTCCCTCAAATTGAGTAAGCATTCAGCACGGACTAAAAGGGCCAAGATGGCCTGTTTCCGTGCTGTAATTGTTATATGGTTATATGGTTATAAACTGATGGTTCCAAGCCACGCAGCCTGTCATTCCACTGATTGAACAACAGAGGGCAGCACTGACAAGCAAGACCAGTCCCCAACCGAGCATGGACACCACGCAACACCTCTTCCAGCGTCTCCTCACCTGCAGAGGTTATAGCAGTGCCCATTAAAAAAATTCTATGTAATCAGGCAAACTCAACGTGGCTTTTTGAGAGGGGAAATCACGTTTGATTGATTTGTCGGAGGTGTTCTTTAAAGGAACATGCACCACAGACAATAGGAGCCCAGTAGATGTGATAGGTACCCATTTCCAGAAGGCATTTGACAAGGTGTTGCAGATTATTGTGCGAAATGGAGTACAATGTATTGATTTGGAAATCATTCACTTAACAAGAATCAGCACTCAAACGATTTTCTAGTTGACAAGATGCAGTGGGTCAAGAGGATTCGGCATTGAGGATTCGCTAATTACCATTTATATAAATGAAGGAACTAAAGCTAGTTACCAATTCTAGTTTTGTCAGAAGACACAAGGTCCTTCAGCCCATGACGGCTCACAGAGATATTTATTCATTTATTTCTGTAACCGAGGTAAATTAGTGCCCCGACCCCCACACACCTACACCATTCATTCCTATGTGCTCTATCATATGACATGACCACTTCTCCACAGAAGTGTTTTCCCTTTGCTGCCTTTCGGGCAGAGTCCACCTACACTAGGGGGCGATACAGAGTAGCCAACTAATCTACCAGCGTGTCGTTGTGATGTGGGAGTAAACCCACAGAGGCACAAGAAAGGTATGGAACACCACAGACAGCAGCCAAGATTGAGACCCAACCCATGTCTTCAGAAGTGTGGGCAACAGCCCACAATGGAGAACAAAGAAACTAAAGAGAGATGCAAACACTGGTGCACCCCAGGGGTGTGTGCTTAGCCCACTGCTCTACTCTCTATATACACATGACTGTGTGGCTAGGCATAGCTCAAATACCATCTGTAAATTTGCTGATGATACAACCATTGTTGGTAGAATCTCAGGTGGGGATGAGAGGCCGTACAGGAGTGAGATGTGCCAACTAGTGGAATGGTGCCGCAGCAACAACCTGGCATTCAATGTCAGTAAGATGAAAAAGCTGATTGTGGACTTCAGGAAGGTAAGACGAAGGAACACATCCTCATGGAGGGATCAGAAGTGGACAGAGTGAACAGTTTCAAGTTCCTGGGTGTCAAGATCCCTCAGGATCTAACCTGGTCTCAATATATCAATGTAGTTATAAAAAAGGCAAGACAGCGATTATACTTCATCAGGAGTTTGAAGAGATTTGGTATGTCAACAAATACACTCAAAAACTTCTATAGATGTACCATGGAGAGCATTCTGA
The DNA here is from genome assembly GCF_030028105.1 of Mobula birostris. Taxonomy (NCBI): domain Eukaryota; kingdom Metazoa; phylum Chordata; class Chondrichthyes; order Myliobatiformes; family Myliobatidae; genus Mobula; species Mobula birostris. Next base: position 95,381,330 of record NC_092374.1, read on the forward strand.
CAAGCTGCATCACTGTCAGGTATGGGGGGGGGAGGGTGCTACTGCACAGGACAGGAAGAAGCTGCAGAGGGTCGTAAATTTAGTTGACTCCATCTTGGGTCCTACAAAGTACCCAGGACATCTTCAGGGCGCGGTGTCTCAGAAAGGCAGCGTCCATTATTAAGGACCTCCAGCACCCAGGGCATGTCCTTTTCTCACTGTTACCATCAAGTACGAGGTACAGAAGCCTGAAGGCACACACTCTGATTCAGGAACAGCTTCTTCCCCTCTGTCATCCGATTCCTAAATGGATATTAAACCTGTGAACACTACCTCACTTTTTCCAATATCTATTTCTGTTTCGGCATGATTTTTAACCACAATATACATATTCTGTGACTGAATTATTTATTTCTCCTATATTATGTATTGCATTAAACTGCTGCTAAGTTAACAAATTTCACAACACATGCCGATGATAATAAACCTGATTCTGATCAGTGGGCAAGATTAATGTAAAGTGTGGAAATGTGAAATTGCTTTGAAAGGGAATATAATGGTTTTATACAAACAGAGGATACAGAGATACAGAAGGTGTTGAGCATGGTTAATAGGGCTGGTGTGCAGGCATTAGGAAAAGCAATAAATATATTATTTTTATTTTGGGAAATGAATACAGAAGTGAGAAAGTAATGCTTCAGGTATATCCGGAATATTGAGTCATTGTGTCTGGGGGCCTGTTTAAGGATGCTAGAATCAGTTCTAAACAGGTTGACAAAATACCTGGAAGGGTGAAGTTGAGGCTCGTATCTGCTGGAGTTTAGAACAATTGGAGTCCTGACTGAGACCTACAAGATTCTGGGGGGGGGGGGGGGGGGGTTGATAAGGTGGCAGTGAAGAGGACCCACTTTGTGAAAGAATCTGGAGGTGAAGGATCTCAGATTAAGAATAAGAAATGGACCATTGTAAAACAGGAATGGTGATTTTATTTTCCCCTCAAGGGTTGAAGTTCTCTCCCTAAGTGGCTGCTGGTCTCCTGCTCTCAGAGTTGCAGGAGCAATCTCTTTCTCCCTCGATGGTGAGTGAGAGAGAGAGCGAGCCTGTCTGAGATAGTGAAGTAGTTTTTGATGGACTCTAGATCAAGGTGTCTTTGGGGCTTTTGCTATTGCTTGCATGGTTGGGGGTGGGGGTGCGGGTCAGTGCTTCTGACAGTGCCAGTGGGGGGAGTAGTGTGAGCTGCCTTAAAAACAATCATCCATTAGCACACATCTACAGTGATGAAATGCTTTGAGAGGTTGGTCGTGGTTAGGGTCAACTCCTGCCTCAGCAAGGACCTGGACCCACTGCAATTTGCCTATCGCAACAACAGGTCCATGGTGATAGCTCTTTACGCGACCCTAAATCACCTGGACAATACAAACACTTATGTTGCTGCATAGGATCGAAAGACGCTACAGAATTAGTCAGTTCTATCTTGGGTACTAGCTTCTGTAGTACCCAAGACATTTTCAAGGAGAGATGCTTCAAAATGGCGACATCCAGCATAAAGGACCCCCAGCTCTTCTCATTGTCTCCATGAAGGCACATGCTCAACATTCAGGAACAGCTTCTTCCCCTCTGCCGTCCAATTTCTGAATGGACATTGAGTCCCAGAACACTACCTCAATGCTATTTTTTATTTGTTTTTGCACTATTACATATTACTGTAATTCAGTTTTTTTAAATCTATATTAGGTATTGCATTGTACCGCTGCTGCAAAGTAAAATTTCAGGTGTGCCGGTGATTCTGATTACCCGCCTGGTAATGAAGTTAACAGGAGCTCAGTTTGTCTCTCCTTCTGCCCCTGCAGAGACCATCGACGAGGCCGAACGCCAGTGGAAGATGGAGTTCCACCGATGGAGCTCCTACATGGTACACTGGAAGAACCAGTTTGACCACTACAGCAGGCAGGAGCGCTGTGCTGAGCTGTGATCTTTACACTGCGGCTAGCCTAGCAAGGCAGACAGCAGCATCTCCGCAACCGACCAGACACCCTGTCTAGCTCCTGGCGACACCGCCGCGGCCCTCCGCGCCTACCACCAAACCTTGCCTTGAGACTGTCTCCAATGCAAACCCCATCCGTCAAGCCCCCCACTCAGCCAGGCAACCACTCCTCTCATACAGTCGTGGGCTGCCACACGTGTTTCACTGTCTCCTTTCTGTCCTCTAGGCCACCCCCTGCCCATCTCTGCTGCCCCACACACTCTCCCAAATGCAGTCAGTTCAATTTTCTCTCTCTCGCCTTCTCAGCCGTCTTCCCCTCCCTACTCTCCACTACTATAATCTCTTAGCAAACCCTCTCCATTCTCCCCATATCCTGCTCCACTTTAACCCCTTCTGGTATTTTCCTCACCCATACCCTCCTGTTATTCATCCTAGACCCCCTCCTCCCTTGCTCTGCTATCACACATTCTCTCCCCAACTCTCCCCCAAACCCTTCACTATAAGTCCCCTATACGCTCTCTTGCTTTGTCACAAAGATCCAGCTGCCCCTTAAGGCTCTGGGTCTTTTCCCCAATTAGTCCATCACTGGTTGAGATATTAGAAACCTACTTGGCCCCTTGAACCTCCATCACCATTCCCTATGAAAATGACTAAATCTCTGCTACAAGAAGGAATGCTGATCATTAGATCCTCTGACCTACCCAACCTCATTCACATAACCTCCATGTTCTCTGGGGAAGGGAAATCCTCTCGCAGAAGAAATTTCTCCCCCACCACAGTCCCAAATTACCACCCCAGGTCCTGAAGCCCCCCACCCCACCACATCACCCATCAGTCTGGATCTTCTACCAGCGCAAGAAACATCTCAGTGTCCTTCCTCCTCATCTCTGGCAGGACCCAATACATCTCAGAAAGATCAGCTCTCATCCTAAAAGAGGCCAAGCTTCCTGGCCCTCTCATGGCCGCTCAAAGGCTTCCTATCCCAGCTGGGACTTCCTCTGGTGAATTTATAATTGCACTGACTCCAAGGCCAGTATATCCATCCTCGGGAGTGAAAACCAAAACTGCACCCAGTCCCTTCAGAGTGATCTCAGCAACTCTTCCCTGCTCTCCAACTCTGCTTCCCTCCGAGAGAGGCTCAAGGCAGTGGATTACTTGTCGTACCTCTTTCGAAAGGATGACTTGGATCTCCCAGCGCATTGACATGTACTCCATGCTCAGCACTTGGGGCAGCACCAGAGTACTGCTCCCGAGAGCCAGGTTCAGTCTGACCTCTGGCGTGGGCTGTGTGGAGTTTGCACGTTCTTCCTGTGACGTGTTTTTTTTTTTTGAGCTGCTCCAGTTCCCTCCTACATACCGAAGGCACAAGAATAAGTGGTTATTTACCCTCTGTAAGTGACACCCAGGGTAGCACATGGTGAAATTTGGGGATTTGGGAGGAGAGTTGGATGGGTTGATAGTGGAGGAATGGGATGGATCCATGAGCCAAGCTTGACATAATGGGCCAAATAGCCTCCAGTGGCAAAAGGAAGCCTTGCTAATCAACGCCTCTTCCCTTTCAGTAAAAAAACTTCCCAAACCAAGAATATCCGAGTTCACCAGTGGGAAAACCTCACACACAGGGACATAACTAAAAGATAAGGGGCCATTCATGCTAAACTGAATATATCTAATTCCTCGTGTTTATCTATTTGTCCTCCCAGTTTCAAAAAAAATTTCCTCCCCCTCCCCTCTTCTACGCCCTACTCTGGCCGTTAACCTGCATATCACCTCACCCCGGTAACCCCCCTTTTCCCTTTCTCTTATGGTCCACTCTCCTTTCCTATCAGACTCCTTTTCCTCCAGCCCTTAATCTTTCAACCTACCTGGCTTCACCGATCACCTTCCAGCTATCCTCTTTCCCCTCCCCACCACCTTTTTATTCTGATGTCTTCCCCCTTCCTTTCAAGTCCTGAAGAAAAGTCCCGGCCCAAAACGTCAGCTGTTTATTCATTTCCATAGATGCTGCCCAACCGGCGGAGTTCCTCCAGCACTTTGGTCTTAGTGTCACCCTGGACCTCCAGCAACTGCAGACTTTCTCATGTTTATAACACTAGTCTCTGTAGCTTTCCATACATTGTCCACATATAAACCATTAATTGCACCTGTTTTGCCGCACTTCTACCTCTGTCCACCCTTACTTAGTACCAGTCTAGATTACATCGAGCCCATCCCAACAGAAAAAGCTCTCTCCTGCACTCTGTTCCAATTCGTACGTCTTAGCCAACAATCCCAAGAGAGGGTACAGAAAAGATTCACAAGGATGTTGCTGGAAGCAGAGGGTTGAAGTTACAGAAGAGACTGACCAACCTGGGGCCGCTTTCCCTGGAGTGACGAGGTTAAGTGGTGACCTTGTGGAATAAAAGGGTTTATAAGATCACGAGGGGCATTGATGCAATCTGTTTCCCAGGCTGAGAGAGTCTAAAACTAGAGATCATAAGTTAAAGGTGAGAGTGAAAGGGATTTAAAGGATACCTGAAGACAGGTTTTTCTGCAGAGGATGGAGGGTAGATGGAACAAGCTGCCAGCGGTAGCGCTGGGTACAGTTACAATGTGTAAAAGACTTATGAACAAGCATGTAGATAGAGAAGATTGAAATGGATACAGGCTAGGTTTCTTTTCTTTCGCGGAACGCACTGTCAGAGGTTGGTGGTAGAGGCAGTTGCATTAGGGGCATTTAAGAGGATGGATGATAGAAAAGTGGAAGGGAAGAGTTAAATTGATCATGGAGTAGATTGAAAAGGGGCACATCGTGGGCCAGAGGGCCTGTACTGTGCTCTAATGTTTGATGTTCTCAATGAGATTATCTCATGAAGGCACTGTGGTCAGTATGGAAGAGTTGGGCTGAAGGGCCTATTTTGCACTGTATAGACAAGGGATATGTTTCACAACATTGGAAGTGCAGTTCAATAAACAACAGCCAGGAGATTGGTTTGGCTTATCCAGTGACATTACACCAGTCCAGAAATCTGACTGGTGCTCTTCCACTGTGTAGTCACCCTGCTACAATTACCATGTCAGCTACGTAGGGGGTGGTTTCATTTAGCAGGCAGGGCGAGTTGGCTCCAGTTACCATATGACACCTTCTTACCAGCAAAGTGCCAGCCAGTACATCCCTAGTCCTTGGGCTCCATTCACCAGCACTACCTCCCTCCAAACTCCAAGGGATGTCCCATTATTGCTGTTCCCAACTGTCCCCTGCATTCGATTCCCCTCCCGAATGACGATTCCCTCCCCTAGCCATCATTGAATTCCAGTTCTCTTCCCCATCCCATAGACAGAGCTCCAATCTGTCCCCCCTGTCACCACCACCCACCCCAAGTTGGGTCCAATACACTTCTGGCCTTAGGAAAAGCAGACCAGACCAAGGGGTATGTCATGTGCAACCTTCAATGAGACTTCATAAGACATCAGTGAGACCATTGTATGCTGTTTAGGGCCTCCTATCAAAGAAAGGATGTGCTGGCACTGGAGAGGGTCCAGAGGAGGTTCTCAAGAATGATCCTGGGAATGAAAGGGTAATGTATGAGGAGCATTTGATAGCTATGGGTATGAACCCACTGGAGTTTAGAAGAATGAAGGGAGGAGTCTCATTGAAAAGTACCAAACATTGAGTGGATGTGGAAAGTTTGTTTCCTACAGTGGGAGAACCTAGGACCAGATGACACAGCTTCTGAGTACAAGGACATCACTTTAGAACAGAGATGAGGAAGTATTTCTTTAAGCCAGAGGGTGGTGAATCTGTGGAATTCATTGCCACAGATGGCTGTGGAGGCCAAGTCACTGAGTATAGTTAAAGCAGAGTTGATAAGTTTCTTGATTAGTAAGGGTGTCAAAAGATACAAGGAGGAAGAAGAATGGGGTTGAGGGGTTGATAAATCAGCCATGATGGAATGGTGGAGCAGATCAGCTGGGCCAAATGGTTTAATTCTGCTCCTATGTCTTATAGTCAATGCAGCCAAACTCTGGGCTCGAGGTCTAAAGGTGATGTTATGTGGTGAATGATCAACATGGCAATCAGAGGTATAGGTATGCTGAACATCCAGGATTTTCTCCTACAACTGCCCTGGGCACAGACAGGGCTGACCCTCACCTGGACAGCAGCACTCCAAAGACAGACCTTCTGCAGCCCCACTCCATCTGCTGTCTGCCCTCTTGGAATCCAGCAGGAATAAACATGCACTTCTAAAAGATATCCCAAATTCAAGACTGTTATTTGGAGAAGAGGTTGCTTGATAACTACCTTCTTGCCACAGAATATTGGGGACAGCGTTAATTAGGAAGTTGACCCCAGCCCCACAGCTACCATTCTTTCGTTACATTGTCTATCAGAACCTTTGCAAACAGTTCTCATCTCCACTCACTCGTACCAGGCAACTCATGTGCAAGCACTCTGCATCTACACTACTGCGCTTGGGAATGAAACTGATCTCACTTTGAAATTCCCTGTGAAATACACTTTTCTCTGAGATATATTGTAAAATTATTTATTTAAGTGTTTTTTGTGTGCTTTTTCAGAGGCAGTGTCTGGTAGGTTTTGAGGGATTTAAAATCCAATTTGACAACGCTGAATGGTCCATTCCCAATGTTAATGGCAACACAGCTTGAGATTGTAACAGTTCGCAGAAAGAGACAGCGTGTTACTGATCCTGATTGCGATTCAGTGTCTCCCTAACTCTGCAGTGCCTCCGTGAAGTTCAGCAGGAGGCTGTAGTCTCATTTCCATCCCTTTGTGGGTGAGTCATTGGTTCAAGCCCCAGTTCGGGATCCCGATTCTAATAGTCAGAGCACGACAGCACAGAAACAGGCCCCTTAGCCCTTAGACTGTTATTTATTTGTTGAGATACAGCTCGAAGTGGGCTCTTCCAGCCACAACACACAGCAATCTTCTGATCTGAGCCTCGTCGAATCACAGGACGACGCACATGACCTACCAACCACCCACCTTTGGACTGTGAGAGGAAACCAAAGCACCAGAGGAAACCCATGCAGTCATGGGGAGAACGTACAAACTCTTTACAGGCAGTGGCGGGTATTAAACCCAGCTGGCTGGTACTGTAAAGCGTTGTGCCAACCACTACGCTACTGTGCCTGATCCCATCAACCCACACCTGGCCTATAGCCCTCCACACCCCTCCCATCCATGTACTTATCCAAACTTCTCTGAAGTCAAACCCACACTCTCGCCGCTCTCTGAGTGAAGATGTTCCCCCTCAGGTTTACAGTCTCTTCATGTCTACGTTGAAGGTGCAGTGTAAAGGAGACAGCTGCTTTCCCATCTTTGGGATAAGTCTTTGAAGTAAGGTCTCATACGTCTCACAGAGGGATACGAAATAAACTCCCACACCACTACAGAAACAGACATGTTCCACCTAGACTGAATCTTTCAATCATCAATGTGAAACCCGGCTGTTTGTGGTGATGTGGGAACATGACATCTCCTTCAACACTGATGACGACGATGGCTGGTTCTTTGCTTGCGAAGATCAGGAGAGAAGGAAAGTCCTTAGGAGCAACGGCACGACCATTGGTGACTGTAGAGGCCAATTCTGGATCTGTAGACTCTGGAACAGTAGGAACATGGGAAGAGCTGGCATGCATGTGCTTGGGTCGTAGGGTCCTTACTGCATCTCCTCTTCTCTTCAGCAGTCACTCTTCTGGATTCCTCAAAATCCTTGGCTGCCCTGTGGATCAGTGTTCTCCAGCGGTCTCTGTCACAAGCCGGCTGCTGCCACTCGTTGACCTCGATATTTGCCTGAGAGAACTGCTGCTTAAGTTGGTCTTTGTACCTCTTACACAGAGCACCACAATCTCTCTTGCCCTGAGGGAGTTCTCCACAGTGTACTGCTTTTGGTAACCTGGAGTTGTCCTTGCGAGACACACAGCCTGACCGGTGAAGCTGCCTGAGCAGCAAAGTGGCTTCAGTGCTTGGAAGTTGGGCCTTCTCCAGGACGTCATTGTTGGAGACACGATCCTGCCAGCTGATACCCATGATGGAGTGGAGGCAGCGCTGATGGAAGTGCTTGAGCAACCAGGTTTGCTTGTGGTACAAGAACCAGGCTTCAGAGCCGTATAGCAGTGCTGTGACGATGGCAGCCCTGTACACCTGGATTCTTGTGGACAGGCGTAGCTGGTGGCTCCTCCACACACGTTTCTGGAGGCATCCAAAGGCACTGCTGGCTCTGGCAAATCAATTGTCAACATCCCTTACTACCATACCATCGCTGGAGATGACGCTGCCCAGGGAGGTGAACTGCTCAACCGTGGTGAGAGGATGGTCACCAATGGTGATCAGAGGTGGGCTGTAAACACCACAAGGGGGTTTCTGATGGAGGATCATTGTTTTCTTCAGACTGATTATTAACTCGAAAGCCCTTGCAGCCTTGGCAAACTGAATGACTGCAGCCTGCAACACGTCCTCTGGGCGCGTGAGAAGAGCACAGTCATCTGCATATAGTATATCGAGAATAGGCTGTTGCATGGTTTTTGTTTGAGCGAGAAGGTCAGTAAAGGTTGAAGATATTTCCATCAGTTCTGAACCGAACGTAGATGTTCTCCGGAGGTGGTCTTTTTCACTTCCCACAGCATCATGCTGAATAAGGGTCCAGTGGTGTGGAATGCAAGATGACAGAGAACGCTTCACTTCTGCAGCCTTCTTCTTCCTTCACTGTGGCTGTGCTGCGTCATGATCTTCTGCCAGATCCACCACTGAGGTCTCCTTAAACATTACAATTACTCATTAGCTCTTTGTCAGGCTTTGAGGCCTAAGGAGGACAGTCTACATCAAAAATCACAACTTTGGGAGTGTTGCACTGCATTTGACCACACTATATTAGCATATTCTAAATGTAACTACCGGGGATTGTACAGCTAATGAAATAATCCCCAAACTCCAGCTATTGAAAATAGGCACTGCGAAATTTTGACAAGCCAATGTACGTTTCCCGTACAACTGCTGTTTAGTATTTATTTTTAGTAAATTATTGTAAAAAAAAAAGCCATGGCTTGAAGGCATCTATTGCCTTGTGCTTATTACTAATGATAGTGAGCCACCACAGACAGCGCAGGAGAAAACATACCTCCGAGATTAACGGGATGCCAACAGTGCTGCCAGGGAGGGAACGCCAACAGGCAGCGAATGGCCACCTATCCACTTCCAAGTGGGGATGGGCTGGTGGGTAACTTAGGGGATCTTGGATGCGATAGTGTTCTCATTATGTCTGTGCACTTTGGGAACGGTTAACGAGGATTTGAGACCCTCCACTGCTATATTCAATTCTTTTACATTGCGTAAGAGTATTTAGAGTCTTGCACTGACACCAAACACTGCCTCTTCTTCAAAGTATTCAGAGACGATGCCCATTGTATATTATGCATGTAAAGTGAATGTATTGTCATGACACAATAATCCATGCATTTTTCAATAAATATATCTCTATTGATAACCTGAAGTGATTTTCTTCAACAGACTTGTTATTTTGATTTTCCACAAAGAAAAATACAGGAACTGACCCTTCTAACTCAAACACCCTCTGGTAACAGCTCAAAGGTTCACAATCTGTGGGTTCAAGCCCTACTCCGGAGAAGCTAGCATGAAAACCAGACTGACGTTGCACAGTAATAAGGGAAAAACTAGAGGCTGAGGGTATAGAGCAGGGATTCCAAATTTTTTGGAACCAGGTAGGGAACCCCTGGTGTACAGGGCAGTGACAAGAAAGTGGATATAGGCAATACTGGAAATGGAACAGCAATTTTAAGAGGCAACCCATCACATCCTTATGAGATTTAACTTTAACCAGTGACCCCTTAACAAACTATAGACCAGTGCTTCCCCACCTGGGGTCCATGGATCCCTCAGTTAATGGTCCATGGCATGAAAAATTTAAGGAACCCCTGCTGTAGAGTCAAAGAAAAGTACAGCACAGAAATAGGCCCTTCGGCCCATTAAGTCCAGGCCAAGCCATTTAATCAGCCAAATCCAATCGACCTGCACCAGGACTATAGCCCACTATTGCCGTACCATCCCTGTACAATCCAAATTTCACTTAAACGTTGAAATCGAACTCGTATGCACTACTTGTGTTGGCAGCTAGTTCCACACTCTCCCGACCCTCTGAGTGGAGGAGTTTCCCCTTGTGTTCCCCTTAAACTTTTCACCTTTCCCCCTTAACCCATGACCTCTAGTTGTTATCCCACACAACCTCAGTGGAAAAAGCTTTCTTACATTTACTCTATATATCCCTCATAATTTTGTATACCTCTATCAAATCTCCTCTCACTCTTTTACATTCCAAGGAATATTCCCAGAGAGTTTATGGTAAAAAGAACCCTTAGGAACCAATGATCACAATATGATTGTGTTCAACTTGAAATTTGATAGGGAGAAAGTAAAGTCTGATATAGCAGTATTTCAGTGGAGTAAGGGAAATTACAGTGGTATGAGAGAGGCATTGGTCAAAGTAAATTGGAAGGAGCTGCTGGCAAGGATGTCAGCAGAGCAGCGCTGGTGTGCATGTCTGGGAAAAATGAGGAAGGTGCTGGACATGTGTATTCCAAAAATGATGAAATACTCAAACAGTAAAATAGTATAACCGTGACTGACAAGGGAAGTCAAAGCTATTGTAAAAGCAAAAGAAAGGGCATACAACAAAGCAAAGATTAGTGGGAAGACAGAGGATTAAGAAATTTTTAAAAACCTACAGAGCAACTAACAAAAATCATTAGAAGGTAGAAGATGAAATATGAAAGCAAGCTAGCAAATAATATCAAAGTGGACAGAAAAAGTTTTTTCATGTATGTTAAAAAGAGAAATGAGAGTGGATATAGGACTGCTAGAAAATGAGGCAAGAGAAATAATAACAGGAGACAAGAGAATGGCTGCTGAACTAAATGAGTATTTTGCATCAGTCTTCACTGTGGAAGACAGTAGCAGTGTGTCTGACATTGAGTTGTGTGAAGGAAGAGAAGTGTATGCAGTTACTATTACAAGTGCTCAAAAAGCTGAAAGACCTAAAGGTACATAAGTCACCTGGACCAGAGGAACTGCACCCTAGGGTTCAGAAGGAGGTAGCGTTAGAGATTGTGGTGGCATTAGAAATGATCTTTCAAAAATCATTGGACTCTGGCATAGTGCCAGAGGACAGGAAAATTGTAAATGTTACTCCACTCTAAGAAAGGAGGAAGCCAGCAGAAAGGAAATTATAGACCAGTTAGCCTGACCTCAGTGGTTGGGAAGATGTTAGACTCAATTGTTAAGAATGAGGTGATGGAGTACTTGGTGGAACAGGACAAGATGGTACAAAGTCAGCATGGTTTCCTTCAGGGAAAATCCTGCCTGACGAACCTGTTGGAATTCTTTGAGGAAATTACAAGTAGGATGGATAAAGGGGATGTAGTGGATGTTGTCTATTTGGACTTGAAGTAGGCCTTATACAAGGTGCCACACATGAGGCTATTTACCAAGTTAAGAGCCCATGGTATTACAGGAAAGTTACTAACATGGTTAGAGCATTGGCTGATTGGTAGGAGGCAGCAAGTGGGAATAAAAGGATCCTTTTCTGGTTGGCTGCCAGTGACTAGTGGTGTTCCGCAGGGGTCGGTGTTGGGACCACTTCTTTTTACGCTGTATAAATGATTTATATGATGGAATAGGTGGCTTTGTTGCCAAGTTTGTAGATAATGCGAAGATTGGTGGAGGGGCAGGTAGTGTCGAGGAAACAAGTAGGATGCAGAAGGACTTAGACAGATTAAGAGAATGGGCAAGAAAGTGGCAGATGAAATTCAATGTTGGAAAATGTATGGCTCTGCACTTTGGTAGAAGTAAGTGTGCAGACTATTTTCTAAACAGGAAGAAAATCCAGGAATCTGAGATGCAGAGGGACTTGGAAGTCCTTGTACAGAACACACTGAAGGTTAACTTGCAGGTTGAGTCAGTGATGAGGAAGGCAAATGCCATGTTAGCATTCATTTCAAGAGGTCTAGAATACAAGTGCAGGGATTTGATGCTGAGGCTTTATAAGGTACTGGTGAGGCCTCACCTTGAGTATCGTGAACAGTTTTGGGCCCCTCATCTTAGAAAAGATATGTTGGATTTGGAGAGGGTCCGAGGAAGTTCACAAGGATGATTCCAGGAATGAAAGGAATGAAAAGAACATTTGATGGCTCTGGGTCTGTATTCACTGGAATTCAGAAGGATTTGGTGGGCGGGGGGAGGAGGGATCTCGCTGAAACCTTTCAAATGTTGAAAGGCCTAGAGAGAGTAGATGTGGAAAGGATGTTTCCCGTGGTGGGAAAGTCCAGGACAAGAGGGCACAGCCTGAGGACAGTGGGGCGCCCTTTCAAAACAGAGATATAACCATATAACAATTACAGCACGCAAACAGGTCATCTCGGCCCTTCTAGTCTGTGCCGAGCTCTTCTCTCACCTAGTCCCACCGACTTGCACTCAACCCATAACCCTCCATTCCTTTCCTGTCCAAGTAGCTGTCCAGTTTAACTTTAAACGACAACATCAAACCTGCCTCAACCACTTCTGCTGGAAGCTCGTTCCACACAGCCGCCACTCTCTGAGTAAAGAAGTTCCCCCTCATGTTACCCCTAAACTTTTGCCCTTTAACTCTCAACTCATGCCCTCTTGTTTGAATCTCCCCACTCTCAATTAAAAAAGCGTATCCATGTCAACTCTATCTATCCCTCTCATAATCTTAAATACCTCTACCAAGTCCCCCCTCAACCTTCCACGTTTCAAAGAATAAAGACCCAACTTGTTCAACTTTCTCTGTAACTTAGGTGATGAAACCCAGGTAACATTCTAGTAAACCTTCTCTGTACTCTATTTTGTTAACATCTTTCCTATAATTTGGTGATCAGAACTGTACACAATACTCCAAATTTGGCCTCACCAATGCCTTGTACAATTTCAACATTACATCCCAACTCCTATACTCAATGCTCTGATTTATAAAGGCCAGCACACCAAAAGCTTTCTTCAACACCCTATCCACATGAGATTCCACCTTCAGGGAACTATGCACAATTATTCCTAGATCCCTCTGTTCTACTGCATTCTTCAATGCCCTACCACTTACCATGTATGTCCTATTTTGATTAGTCCTACCAAAGTGTAGCACCTCACATTTATCAGCATTAAACTCCATCTGTCATCTTTCAGCCCATTCTTCTAACTGGCCTAAATCTCTCTGCAAGCTTTGAAAACTTACTTCATTATCCACAACTCCACCTATCTTAGTATCATCTGCATACTTACTCATGCAATTTACCATCCCATCATCCAGATCATTAATGTAAATGATGAATAACATTGGACCCAGTACAGATCCCCAAGGCACATCACTAGTCACCGGCCTCCAATCTGACAAACAGTTTTCCACCACCACTCTCTGGCGTCTCCCATCCAGCCAGTGCAGAATCCATTTTACTACTTCAATATTAATACCTAACGATTGAACCTTCTTAACCAACCTTCCGTGTGGAACCTTGTCAAAGGCCTTACTGAAGTCCATATAGACAACATCCACCACTTTACCCTCGTCAACATTCCTAGTAACCTCTTAAAAAAATTCAATAAGATTTGTCAAACATGACCTTCCACACACAAATCCATGTTGACTGTTCCTAATCAGACCCTGTCTATCCAGATAATTATATATACCATCTCTAAGAATATTTTCCATCAACTTACCCACCACTGACGTCAAACTCACAGGCCGATAATTGCTAGGTTTACTCTTAGAACCCTTTTTAAACAATGGAACAACACGTCAATCCTCCGGCACCATCGCCGTTTCTAATCACATTTGAAATATTTCTGTCAGAGCCCCTGCTATTTCCACACTCACTTCCCTCAATGTCCTAGGTAATATCCTGTCAGGACCCGGAGACTTATCCACTTTTATATTCCTTATTACTACTACTACTTCTTTAATCATCATAGTTTCCATAACTTTCCTACCCGTTTCCCTTATCTTACACAATGCAATATCCTTCTCCTTAGTGAATACCGAAGAAATTGTTAAGAATCTCCCCCATCTCTTTTGGCTCCACACATAGCCGTCCATTCTGATTCTCTAAAGGAGCAATTTTATCCCTCACTATCCTTTTGCTATTTATATAACGGTAGAAACCCTTGGGATTTATTTTCACCTTACTTGCCAAAGCAACCTCACATCTTCTTTTAGCTTTTCTAATTTCTTTCTTAAGATTCTTTTTACATTCTTTATGTTCCTCGAGCACCTCACCTCATTTACTCCACGCTGTCTATATTTATTGTAGAGTTCTCTTTTTTTCCGAACCAAGTTTCCAATATCCCTTGAAAACCATGGCTCTCTCAAACTTTTAACCTTTCCTTTCAACCTAACAGGAACATAAGATTCTGTACTCTCAAAATTTCACCTTTAAGTGACCTCTGTTTCTCTATTACATCCTTCCCATAAAACAAATTGTCTCAATCCACTCCATCTAAATCCTTCGCATCTCCTCAAAGTTAGCCTTTCTCCAATCAAAAATCTCAACCCTGGGTCCAGATCTATCCTTCTCCATAATTATGCAGAAGGATAGATCTGGATGCGGAGAAATTTCTTCAGCCAAAGTGCAGTGAATATGTGGAGTTTGTTGCCACATGCAGCTGTGGAGGCAGTTGGGTGTATTTAAGGCAGAGATTGATAGCTTCTTAATTGGACATGGCATCAAAGATTACGGAGAGTAGGCTGGGAACTGGGGTTGAGGAGGAGATAGAAAAACAAAGGATCAGCCATGATTGAATGGCGGAGCAAAACTCGGTGGACCAGATGGCCTAATTCTGCTCCTGTGTCTTATGACTTCGTGGAATGAAATACTAACCTATTCAATCTTTCCATTTAACTCAGGTCCTCCAGACCCAGCAACATCCTTGTAAATTTTCTCTGTAATCTTCAACCTTATTTACATCTTTCCTGCAACACAATACTCCAAATTGGGCCTCACCAACATCTTATACAACTTCAGCATGACATCCCATCTCTTGTTGTCAATACTTTGATTGATGAAGACCAAAGTGCCAAAAGCTACCTTTACGACCCTATCTTCCTGTGAAGCCACTTTCAATGCATTATCAACCTATATTCCAGATCCCTCTGTTCTACCACACTCCTCAGTGCCCTGCTGTTCACTGTGTAGACTATCTCCTACCCAATACTACAGTCAAGTCCTACAAAAACAAAAAAAAATCAGATTTACATTGATGGATTCCCTGAACAAGTGACATTTGACCAATATTCTGTGGCTCAGTTCTTATTTATACAGCCAAGCCATTTCCCATCAGTAGATTTTAGGCTAGCTGGTCTATAACCTTCTGATTCCCTCACTAATTTTTCTAAACTAATGTAGTACCATGCACAGTTTTCCAACTACTTAAAAACAAAGATTCTCCAAACCAAGCACACCAGAGTTCACCAGTGGGAGAATCTCAAGCACAGGGGCATAACTAAAGTATAAGGGATATAGGATAAGGGGCCACTCATTTAAAACTGATGGCACAAATATCGATTTCTCCTTCCGGTAAAAATATATTACCTCCCCCTCCCCTCTTATTCCCCACTCTGACCTCTTACCTCTTCTCGCCTGCCAATTAGCTCCCCCTGGGTCCCCTCCTCCTATGGTCCATTCGCATCTCCTATCAGATTCCTTCCTTTCCCACACACCTGGCTTCACCTATCACCTTCTAGCTATCCTCCTGCCTTTTTATCCTGGCATCTTTTCCCCTTTCCTCTCCAGTCCTGAAGAAGGGTCTCGGCCTGAAATATTGACTGTTCATTCATTTCCAAAAATGCTGCCTGGCCTGCTGAGCTCCTCCAGCATTGTGTGTGTGCTGCATTTAAAATCTAGTCTATGTAGAAACAACTTCTTGCAGAAGGAGGTGAATCTCTGGAATTCACAGCCAGTAGCTGGTGGAAACTAGACCAGTGATAAGTGGAGGCATATAGATATTTGATAGATCAAGGAATAGAGAAGTACAGAGAAATGGAACAGAACGGGTATTGAGGGCAGCATAGATCAGTCATGATCATATTAAGTGAATAGAGAGGCATAAAGTGCTTGACAGCCTATTCCTGCTCCCATTTTCTTGTGTTAAAAGATTATAAAGTTTAAGGCACCAATGTTCTACTTCCTTTAACACCAAAATGGAAGCTATCTGAAAATGAGAATCTGTCACTCCTCAGTGGATATATTCTCCTTGTATTGCGTTTTTTTTAACTTGTGGACTTTCCATCCACAATTCAACATCATTTCCATTGTGAAGTCTGTCTCCCTGTTCTCCATCTTGGAATAAAAGTATTAACCCCAACCAATCACTGAACACAGCTCTGCCTGCCTTTTTCCTCACTAATAATTTCACCAGTTTTCAATGGCTCACACTCTCTTTTTCCATAATATAAGCGCAAACACATTTGTATTGACATAATCTGCAAGTTTAATTTCATATTCACTATCTAAGCCTGGGCTCCGTGGATGGGAAGCGGGAGATTAGTTATGGCACACATCAACCACAGCCTACCGGTCAACCTCGACGCTTTGCAATTCGCCTACCAGAGCAACAGGTCAATGGCAGATGCCATCTCTCTGGCCCTACATTCCTCCTTAGAACACCTGGAGAATAAAAGCACATACGTAAGGCTCCTTTTCATTGACTACAGCTCTGCCTTTAATACCATCATTCCAAATAAACTGATTCCTAAGCTCCGGAACCTGGGCCTTAGCACTCAGATCTACAGCTGGATCTTCAACTTCCTCACAGACAGGACCCAGGCTGTAAAAATAGGGGACAAGCTCTCCTCTACAATCACTCTCAGCACCAGTGCCCCACAAGGCTGTGTACTCAGCCCCCTGCTGTACTCACTGTACACCCATGATTGTGTAGCCAAGTTTCCATCAAACTCAATATATAAGTTTGGTGATGACACAACAATTGTAGGCCATATCTCGGGTAATGATGAGTTTGAGTACAGAGAGGAAATTAAGAACCTGGTGGCATGGTGCAAAGACAATAACCTATCCCTCAACGTCAGCAGGACGAAGGAATTGGTTGTTGACTTCAGAAGGAGTAGCGGACCGCACGACCCAATTTACATCGGTGGTGTGCAAGTGGAACAGGTCAAAAGCTTTAAGTTCTGTCCTGTCCCCTAAAACCCTCACTAATTTTTATAGATGCACCATAGAAAGCATTCTTCTAGGGTGCATCACAACTTTCTCTTCACCATTTACACCTCGGACTTCAACTACTGCACAGAGTCTTGTCATCTTCAGAAGTTTTTGGATGACTCTGCCATAGTTGGATGCATCAGCAAGGGAGATGAGGCTGAGTACGGGGCTACGGTAGGAAACTTTGTCACATGGTGTGAGCAGAATTATCTGCAGCTTAATGTAAAAAAGACTAAGGAGCTGGTGGTAGACCTGAGGAGAGCTAAGGTACCGGTGACCCCTGTTTCCTTCCAGGGGGTCAGTGTGGACATGGTGGAGGATTACAAATACCTGGGGATACAAATTGACAATAAATTGGACTGGTCAAAGAACGCTGAGGCTGTCTACAAAGGTCAGAGCCGTCTCTATTTCCTGAGGAGACTGAGGTCCTTTAACATCTGCTGGACGATGCTGATGTTCTACGAGTCTGTGGTGACCAGTGCTATCATGTTTGCTGTTGTGTGCTGGGGCAGCAGGCTGAGGGTAGCAGACACCAACAGAATCAACAAACTCATCTGTAAGGTCAGTGATGTTGTGGGGATGGAACTGGACTCTCTCACGGTGGTGTCTGAAAAGAGGATGCTGTCCAAGTTGCATGCCATCTTGGTCAATGTTTCCCATCCACTACATAATGTACTGGGTGGGTACTGGAGTACATTCAGCCAGAGACTCATTCCACCGAGATGCAACACAGAGTGTCATAGGAAGTCATTTCTGCCTGTGGCCATCAAACTTTACAAACCTTCCCTTGGAGGGTCAGACACCTTGAGCCGATAGGCTGGTCCTGGACTTATTTCATAATTTACTGGCATAATTTACATATTACTATTTAACTATTTATGGTTCTATTACTATTTATTACTTATGGTGCAACTGTAACGAAAACCAATTTCCCCCGGGATCAATCAAGTATGACTATGACTAACCTGGTATGGAAGTTGTTCTGTCCGAGACCGAAAGAAGCTGCAGAAGATCGTGAACACAGCGCAGCACATCACACAAACCAATCTTCCATCCTTGGACTCACTTTACACCGCACGCTGTCGGAGCAGTGCTGCCAGGATAATCAAGGACACGACCCACCCAGCCAACACACTTTTCGTCCCTCTTCCCTCCGGGAGAAGGCTCAGGAGCTTGAAGACTCCTACGGCCAGATTTGGGAACAGCTTCTTTCCAACTGTGGTAAGACTGCTGAACAGATCTTGACCCGGATCTGGGCCGTACCCTCCAAATATTCAGACCTGCCTCTCGGTTTTTTAGCACTACCTTACCTTCCATTTTTTATTTTCTGTTTATGATTTATAATTTAAATTTTTAATATTTACTATTTTTTACTATTTTTAATATTTGTAATCCAGGGAGCAGGAAGTGCAGAATCAAATATCGTTGTGATGATTGTATATTCTAGTATCAATTGTTTGGCGACAATAAAGTATAAAGTATAAAGAGAGGCCGTGAACGGGTGGGAGGTAGTAATTCAAAAAGGATAAAATTTTACAGATGTAAAATTGGCATTGACATCCCCTGGCAAACACTGAAAGACTCCATTAGTATTTAAGAGTGAATCTATATAGAGTAAATATATACTATCACCTGTGGCAATGAATTCCAGATTCATCACCCTCTGGTAAAGAAATTCCTCCACATCACCATTTCAAATGGATGTCCCTCTATTCTGAGGCTGTGTCCTCTGGTCTTACACTCACCCACCATAGGAAGCATCCTCTCCACATCCACTCTATCAAGGCCTTTCACCATTCCATAGGTTTCAATGAGGTCTCCCTCATTCTTCTGAATTCCAGTCAGTACAGGCCCAGAGCCATCAAACATTATTCATGTGATAAGCGTATTCCAAGCCTTATAAAACCTCATCATTACATCCTTGCTTTTACTGGTTACCCTACTAGCCCATACATCATGGGAATGTGGGAGGAACCAAAAGCTCCCGGAGGAAACCCACGCAGTCAAAGGAAAACATACAGACAGAGGCAGGAGTTGAACCCAGGTCAGTGGTGTTGTAGAAGTGTTATGCTAACCACTGTGATAGTGTGACACCTGATGTTGAACCACATTGGGCAAGGACCAGTACAGTCTTTGCAATTTCAAAGTCCACATTCTCATTACTGATCTCCTATTCACATTTATGCAATTTAACAAATTCAACTTGGCCTGGTCAGATTTGAATTCTTGACACTGAATTGTCAAACTGGTCTTCTATTGTCTCAAGTTCAAGTTTAGTTGTCATTCAACCATACATGAATGCAGCTTTCCTCCAGGGCCAAGGGACAAAACATAGTACCAACAGTCAAACACAGCACTTATAAAATATCAGTAAAATACAGTCACACAGAAAAATATATAGTCAAGACCCTGAGTCCATGAATGCTATGACAGCTTGCAGTTGAACACAATACAGCTTGTCTTCTGCCGAGCAAACACTAGGAGGCAGCACCAGCTCCAGCCTGGGCAGCTGTATATAGGCGACACTGCGGCTGGAGGCCTAGTCCTTGCTACGACCGAGGCCACCCAGCTGCCCCGCCTGCCGCCAATAAATCAGTGAATTGGACTTGCAGCATTCCACATTAACATGTCCAACGGGGTGTTGCGATCACAAGAAAAGCAACTGAGGCAATCACTTGCTGATAGAGTGCACACCAACTCCTCCAACGCCTCTCCGACACAGGCTGCAGCACAATCCACACCAGGTCCAGCTCCTTCAGCTTCATCACCAACGAGCAAATATATAATCAGCGGGAGACCTGCAGTACTTTAAGTTGTTAATGTGCAGCAAGGTTTTGTGGCTGTAAAAACCTATGTATGGACCTGTAGAATCTGCTGCAACCAAAAGTGCTGCCATTTTATCAGAAGAAGAAAACACCATGCCATCACGCCCTGTAGGGTCAATGGAGTTCAAACAGGCAAGCACAAGCGGAGTGGTAGGACTCCGACGCCTGCCAGTGGGAAGACTGATTTTGAAACCCAACTCAAGCACACAATCCAGACTGATACTCCAGAACTTGACACGAAAGAAGGTTGAAATACAGCCCACTCTACGCTTCCTGATCAATGGAAAATACCCCACAGCCACTATGGAGATTATTCAGTCACTATTACACTGATAAACATGAGCGGGAAATGCAAAGTGCTGGAGGAACTCAGCAGGTTAGGCAGCATCTATGAAGATGAATAAACAGTCGACATTTTGGGCTGAAACCTTTCAGAACTGAAAAAGAAAGGAGAAGATGCCAGAATACAAAGAAGGAGAGCTGGAAGGTGATAGGTGAAGCCAGGTAGGTTAAGAAATATAAAGGGCTGGAGAGGAAGGAATCTGATAGAAGAAATTTGAATATACGCGAAAGGGAAGAGGGGACCCAAGGGGAGGTGATAGGCAGGTGAGAAGAGGTAAAAGGCCAGAGTGGGGAATAGCAAAAGAGGGGAGGAAGAGGAAAATGTTTTACCACAAGGAGAAATCAATATTCATGCCATCAGGTTGGAGTATACCCAGACGGAATACAAGGTGTTGCTCCTTCATCCTGTGGGCAGCTTCTTCTTGGCATATGAGGAGACAATGGACTGACATTTTGGAACAGGAATGGAAATCAGGTTTTAAATGTTTGGCTCCGCTTTTGGCCGATGGAGAAGAGGTGCATGACAAAGCGGTCCTCTAATTTACTACGGGTCTCACGAATGTAGAGAAGGCTGCAACGGGAGCCAACTATAATGTAAGCAATTATTTACTGTATGCAGGTTAAATCCAGACAAAATCACTGAAATACAGAAACACCGAGAGAAAGAAGAGGAGAGGTGGAAGCCAGCTGGATGAAGGTTTCCATTGGGTTGAGTGTGAGTGTGAATGTGACTGCAGGCCAGCTTTTCTAACTCTGGCAATGAGCCACTGAGCTGCAATGTTAACGCTGACTCTCTCTTCACAGATGCTGCCTGACCTGACGAGTATCTGCTCTTATTTCAGATTTCTAGCATCTTCCATTTTAGCTTTTCCGATCCAACTTTCCTGTAGGAGGACACTGTATAAAATTCAAAGTACACAAAGTATGTATGCAGTATAAAACCCAGATTCATCTTCCCACAGACAGCCACAAAACAAAGAAAACTATGGAACCCATTCAAAGAAAAATATCAAAGCCTCAATGTGCAAAAAGAAAAGAACAAATCGCACAAACTGGAAAAAAAAGACAAGAAACAGCTTGTAAAACATCAAACCACACAGTCATTGAAACAGTCCAGGAATGAGAAGATAGAATACATTGCCCAAGTAATGATGCCTTAAAATATATTTGATTATAGGAAGTCTGGTCAGGGCACAAAAAGAGTCAAAATGAAAGGGCAAAAAAATGATGGACACAAGTTGATTTTTTAAAGTAACACAAATCTTTTTTAAGTATATTTACATAATACAGAAATGAGGTCTGTTCCTCAGGTTAGTTTTTCTTCCAGCACCATGTGGTAACAAAACAATGAAATTATTCACAAGTAACCAGATACAAGAGATATTTAAAACCACAGAGTTTAGGAGACCTGGCACACAGCAGGTACATGGTGCTGAACCCAGGAATGACTCAGCCATAATCGTAAAGAGCAGACCGAGCTCAATGTCTAATCCTCCTCCTAACTCCTATGCTCTGATTTTTTAAACTGATAAATTGCCTAAATATGGAAATATTACCTGAACAACAAGATGAAAAGAATCAAAGAGCAGGTCTTGATAAACGGGGATAATTAAGCCATCCTGACTGTTTAAAACTCTACTTGAATCGCAAAGTCAACACCTTTAAAAGCAAACTTGCACAGGAAAAATGGTTATCCCAATGCATGTGGGTAGTGCTTGTCGCTCCCACCTTCAGCTTCCACTGCTGGCTAAATACCTTGCGAAAAGGAGAACTGAATGTGCAAGTCTCTCCCTGCCAGTGCATAGCCTCTCCAACAGCAAGCCTCAAGTAGTGCCTCCTCGCTGGCGACACATTGAAACTGAACTCCTTTTGGACCCAGGCTGAACTAGAAGACGAGGAGGAGGTCTGGCCCCTGCACACGTAGCACACAGGCCCACTGGCATGTGGACTCGTCCTGGTGCTCGCGAACAAGATCTCCAGCCATGGGTAAATAGCCCAGCTGCTTTGTGGGAAGCCTTGGGAGAAAACCCAGACAGCAAATCCACAGTGGAGCCCCTAAAGCAGCTGGATGTCGGTGAACATCCTTCCAGCAGCTCCTGCAGCCAAGCTGGTGCAAACGTATTGCTTCATAAGCTTTCCTTCGGATTACACTGGTGAGGCTGAGAGGGGAGGTCAGGTCAGGGCACAAAAAGATCAAGGCATCTCAGGATCTCCATACCTTCCACCCAGGCTTGTGATGATGGTCATCACCCAGTGTCCTTCGATATCAACCACCACAGGAAACCAGATTTATCCAAGGGAGATTCTGCCTCTGTTGTTATTACTACAATACCTACTGTAACCAATCAAATATTAAAAGGCCAACACAGAGTGGATGTGGAGAGGGTGGTTCTGGAGGCCAAGTCATTTGGGTATTTTTAAAGCGGAGGTTGATGTGTTCACCATTCGTCAAGGCATCAAAGATTACTGGGGGAGGCAAGAGAATGTGGGTTGAGAGGGACAATAAATCAGCACGACAGAACGTGGAGTGGACTCGATGGGCCAAATGGCCTAATTCTGCTCCTATATCTGATGGTAACTTATACAGGTGTAGGCAAAAGGGAACTAGCTAAGTACTAACATACTAGTTGGAAGAATGGTTCATGGGGAGCCCTAGGGCTGACCACTGTCAGTCACGCGGTGCAGTTTGAGACCTGGTCTGTTAAAGGTGCATTTGCCTGGCTTGTATGTTGTATTAATGTCTCACCAGTATTTGGCATTTTATCGTAGCTTTAGGCAATGCCCACATTCCTCAAAGCAGAAATCATCTTACTTACATCGCAATAACAATCTTGGAGACTAGATTTAACAAGCCAGCTCTGAAGCCTTCCCTCACCAGGGCCTGCACGATGAATCATTTTAAAAGTCCAACAACGTGCAGCAGTGAAACATTCTCCGCTTGGCAGTTCAGGCCCCTGGGGCAGAAGTCACATTTAATCCTACACCGAGCACCATCTTACAGCTCAGACCGTCCACTTCAGGCACCTGCACGAGAGGGAAACCAAATTATTATCAAGCTGCCGAAAAACCCTGGGCTTCCCCACCCCCCCACTACTCAAAGACAAGACTGAACTACCCCACCCACCCACTCGACCAGCTCCTGTGGAAGGGGACACCAAGGAAAGGAGCACCATCAAATGGACTACACAAATGGGACAGCCAGTCTCCCAGATCCAACCTTGATGTGTGCTGCACTCACAATACGCTGGAGGAACTCAGCAGGTTGGGCAGCATCCGTAGAAACGATCAGTCGACGTTTCGGGCGGGAACCCTTTCACCCAGGATACTGACGAAGGGTTCCTGCCCGAAACGTCGACTGATCGTTTCCATGGATGCTGCCCGACCTGCTGAGTTCCTCCAGCATGTTCTGAGTGTTGCTTTGACCCCAGCACCTGCAGATTATTTTGTGTTCTTGATGTGTGCTGTCTGTGCAGAGTCTGCACGCTCTCCCCATGACCATGCGAGTTTCCTCTGGGTGCTCTGGTTTCCTCCCACATTCCAAAGACGTACGAGTTTGTAGGTTAGTTGGTCACATGGGTGTAACTGGGCTGGAAGGGCCCATTACCACTGTATCTCTAAATAATAAATATATGAAGCTGTTGGTAATGTGAAGAGAATAATTAAACTAATAATGGAATTAAGTGGCGGTGAGTTGATGGCTGGCACAGAAAGACCTGTCTCCAACTCGGCTGACTACGAGTCTGCAATCAGGGAGGCCGAACTTAAACTTTGCAGTGTAACAGCCATGTCATTGGACCAGCAGCCACTGGCCCCCGAGACTGTAGTTTGAATCTAAAAACGCTAACTGTGGAATTTCAATTGATGGTAACGGTAACCATGTGACAAAACAACTCTTGAGTTTCTCCCGGCACCACACACAAAATGCTGGAGGAATTCAGCAGGCCAGGCAGCATCCATGGAAAAAGGATTGACATTTCGGGCCCAGACCCTTTAGCAGGACTGGAGAAAAAAGGATGAGTAGTAGATTTAAAAGCTGGGGGGAGGGGAGAGAGAAACACAAGGTGAAACTGGGAGAGGGAGGGCTAAAGAGTTGGGAAGTTGGTGAAAGAGACCAGCCATGAAGGGAAGAAAAGGACAAAGCAGCACCGGAGGGAGGTGATGGGCAGACAAGGAAATAAAGTGGGGGGGGGGGGAAGAGGGATGGGTAACAGAGAATGGGGGAGGGACATTACCAGAAGTTCGAGAAATCGATGCTCATGTCATCACGCCGGGGGCTACCCGGACAGAAGATAAAGTGTTGCTCCTCCTACCTGAGTGTGGCCTCATCGCGACAGTAAAGAGGCCTTGGTTTGGCGAGGGAGGGAGAGGTCAAACTGTTGGGGTGGTTTTTGATTGCTCTAGATCATGGTCTCTTTGGAGGATTGCTACTCCTTGCATGTTGGTTGGGGGGGGTTGATACATTCTGCTGAGGCAGGTCGGGGAAGGGGGTCTTTAGGGGCTCTAACATTTTCCTGTCATTTGTTCTTTTTTCTTTTTTTTCTGTTTCATAGATGTCTGTGAAGAGTAAGAATTTCAGGTTGTATACTGTATACGTTCTCTGATATTCAATGGAACCATTGATCCATTGAATGCATTGGGCCAAGACCTTTATCAGGATATTAAAGGTACTGATGAAAGGTCTTAGCCCGAAACGTTCTTTTTTTATTCCCCTCCGTAGATGTTGCCTGTCCTGCTGGGTTCCTCCAGCATTTTGTACATGTTGCTTAAGCTTTCCAGCATCTGCAGAATCTCTTGTGTTTATACCTGGTTTCTTGATGTGTCCCCTGGCACTTGACACAGCAGTACCGAGCTCCACACGACACACAGGTGTAGTTGGACGGAAAGCCACATACTGCACAGAAATGGCGCTGGGGCAGCTTGGAGGGACCCACGCAGGCCGTCAGGTAGTTTGGCCCTTCAGTTGAGCTCAGGTTCTGTTTGGCCAGAAATGAAAAACATTAATAATTCCACAACAGCCACAGATGCTGACCTCTGTATGACACCAGCCACTTGCTACTGGCAGATAAGGAATTGCAAGGGACTGGCCTGGGATCAAGGCAAGGGACGAGCATCTGGAAGGAGGCGCAGTTGGCTGAAAGAGTGAAATCACAAGGCTGGTCTCGTCCTCTCCTACGTGTTTCGTGACCTAATTGAGTGCTCAGGATAACCAAAAGAGTTGAGGACAAGACAGAGAAGATTCTCCATAGTGCATTTCCACATCGGGTGGGGGGACAAAGCTAAAATGAAGGACATTATAACTCCAGGACATCCCAAAGACCTTGAGACAGTGACATGGTCACATTTTCTTGTGAATGCTGTTATCAAATGCTATGTGACTGTGATCTTGCTGCAGGTAAGTTTTCCCTTGCACCTATGCACACACGTGACATTTATATGACAATAAACTTGACTTTGACAAATTAATCCAACTCAGGTGACAGAATGCACCTCCTGTTGCCTTACACTTTGAATTATTATATAGATACTGACGTTTACTCAGCTCTGTGCTGAACTGAGGCTGTTGCCTGCTCCAGCTGCAGTGATACCGGGCTTTGTGTCTGTACACTCACTTTCATTCTAAAAGTTATTTGCTTTTACTGTTTGTATGGCTCGTTTCTTTCTCTCTCTGCACATTAGCTGTTTGACTGTCTTTTTTGTAAAAATAGTTCTTTTGGGCTTCTTTGTTTCTTGGCTGCCTGTAAGGAAACAAATCTCGAGGTTGTATACAGTATTCATACTTCGATAATAAATGAAATTTGAACTGAGGGTGGTGCAAGGTTAATTAGTTCCTGATGTCATGTGGTAGGGCTCACTGATATTACGGAATCACATTGGGCTGGGGTAAGAGGCACTGTAAATGATGCTGGGCTTTGAAACTCTTGCAGAGGATCACAAGAGCAACTTTATATGTTCCCAAAACACAATGAAGTCCATTAAACAAAACCATATTATATCAGGGGCTCAACAACAGGTTCTCATTTTCAGACTCGTACTAAATATCAACCTTATCAAAAAGATCCTACCCACGTGGACAGACTCTCCGAAGACAAAGGCACAGATAGGCAATAAATCTATTTGCTGCATCACCCCGTGTGCTGTGGCAGACAAACATTCAACTTTCCAGGCACACTCCACTCACTCACAAGTACAGGAAGAACATAAGCAAATAAGCCCAACCTGTTCCTCCAACAGGGACTGGAAATTCTTGCGAAAACGCTGCTTAAAGTGATCCCCGCGTGTTTTTTTCTTCTTCTTTGCTGAAACGAGAGTCAATCACCAATGTGTTGCCAGCCAAATTAATAATCAACCCATCTCCTAAAGCAGCCTCCCAAACCCCATCTCATTGCTCATTTCCACCAGTTCCCCCCTCCATACAACACAGTAAAACTCCAGTTGCCACTCCTTCCCTCCCACTCCATTGATCCACCCATCACCCGTTCACGTTCTTCCTTCTCCTACCAGACTCAGCGTGAGGGTCGTCAAACTGTGGCAGGCGCTTCAGCTGCGGGAGGTTGGCATGGGGATCATCCTGGAAGTTGTCCTTCTCCAAAGCGTCGAGCTGCCGGTTGAGGCGTCGTTGGCGGGTGGCCTGGTCCAGGACCCGCCGTTGCCCACCATCCTGGGACCGGCCTGAACAGAACGGGCCCCGGTAGAAGACAACAGCTGAGAGCCTGTCTCAATTTGTCCACCGAATGTCCTCTCCCTCACTCCACCCTTCCCCTTCCACCTTAACCCTCACTCTTCACTCCTTTACCTCACAACCCCAACACACTCATCTTCACCCCAAACTTGTTTCTGCATCGACTTCTCAACTTTCGTCCCCACTAACTCCATCTCGTTCCCCTCAACCCCTGCTCCTTCCCCACCCGGTCATCCTGCCCACTTCACCTCCAAAATCCCTCCTTTTCTGCCAACCCTACCCTCCCCTCCAGCCAACCCCAGACCTCCACCTTCTCCCCGCCCCTCTCCCTAACCCCACTCACCAATTCCTCATCCCCTTCCTCCCCCTCCCCACTTCCCCCTCTCCCTGTCCCCGCTACCCCCTCCCTCTCCCCTACCCCTACTCCCTCTCTCTTCCCCTACCTCCTTCCCTCCCTCCTCCCTCCTCTCCTCCCTTCTCCCCCTCCACTCTCCCCCTCTCCCTGTCCCCCCACCCCCTCCCTCTCCCTGTCCCCCCTACCCCCTCCCTCTCCCCTACCCCTTCGCTCCCCCTACCCCTACTCCCTCTCTCTCCCCTACCCCCCTCTCTTTCCCTACCCCCTCCCCTCCCTCCCCCCCTTCCCTCCCTCCCTCCCTCCCTCCTCCCCTTCCCTCCCTCCCTCCTCCCCTTCCCTCCCTCCCTCCCTCCCTCCTCCCCTTCCCTCCCTCCCTCCCTCCCTCCTCCCCTTCCCTCCCTCCCTCCTCCCCCTTCCCTCCCTCCCTCCTCCCCCTTCCCTCCCTCCTCCCCCTTCCCTCCCTCCCTCCCTCCTCCCCTTCCCTCCCTCCCCCCTTCCCTCCCTCCCTCCTCCCCCTCCCTCCCTCCCTCCCCTTCCCTCCCTCCCTCCCTCCTCCCCCTTCCCTCCCTCCCTCCCTCCTCCCCCTTCCCTCCCTCCCTCCCTCCCTCCTCCCCCTTCCCTCCCTCCCCCCCTTCCCTCCCTCCCTCCTCCCCCTTCCCTCCCTCCCTTCCCTCCCTCCCTCCTCCCCCTTCCCTCCCTCCCTTCCTCCCCCTTCCCTCCCTCCCTTCCTCCCCCTTCCCTCCCTCCCTTCCTCCCCCTTCCCTCCCTCCCTTCCTCCCCCTTCCCTCCCTCCCTTCCTCCCCCTTCCCTCCCTCCCTTCCTCCCCCTTCCCTCCCTCCCTTCCTCCCCCTTCCCTCCCTCCCTCCCTCCTCCCCCTTCCCTCCCTCCCTCCTCCCCCTTCCCTCCCTCCCTCCTCCCCCTTCCCTCCCTCCATCCTCCCCCTTCCCTCCCTCCATCCTCCCCCTTCCCTCCCTCCATCACACTTCCACTTCCTGCCGCTGCGCCTCACCCTCTAGTTTACCTGTGCTCTCGCGTTTTTTCTCAACCATGTTGCCGCTTCCCCGTGGGGGGTGGGGAGTATTTCAGCGCTGCACCGCTCGCCACTGGGTTGGGGAAACTACAACGAGGTGCACTTCCGCCTCCGTAGACAGCGGCGCCTGCGGCTGCAGGCGGGATTGCATGCAGATCCCCGCCTGCTGGAAGATTCGCGGTCGGGAGGTGCGGTGGTGCTAGGTTTGGAGATTTACAGCAGCCGAGGGAATTAGAATTTATTTATAAGGGAAGATTAAATGGAATGTTGTAAAAGCATGGATTTTAAGTTACTTGTGGAAGGGATGATCGGTGGGCTTTGAGAGCTCTCAGCCCGAGACAGAAATCCTCGCCAAGATCATAAAATACCTGTACCCCTGTATTCGCATTTAAAGATGTACAATTTTTTGCTCTGTAACAAGCCACGAACTCATGGTATTACAGGAAAGATTCTTGCATGGATAAAGCAGTGGCTGACTGGCAGGGGGCAAAGAGTGGGAATAAAGGGAGCCTTTTCTGGTTGGCTGCCGGTGACTTGTCGTGTCCTCTAGGGTCTGTGTTGGGACCGATTCTTTTTACATTATATGCCAATGATTTGGATGATGGAATTGTTGGCTCTGTGGCAAACTTTGCAGACGATATGAAGATAGGTGGCGGGACAGGTAGTTTGAGGAAGTAGAGAGGCTACAGAAGGACAGATTAGGAGAATGGGCAAAGTGGCAGATGGAATGCAGTGTCAGGAAGTGTATGGTCATGCACTTTGGTAGAAGAAATGAAAGGGTTGACTATTTTCTAAATGAGTGGATGTGCAGAGGATGGTGGGGTTGGTCCAAGATCGGAGGGGCACAGACTCAGAATGGAGGGGTGTCCTTTTAGAATGAAAATGAGTAGGAATTTCAGAGAGTGGTGAATCTGTGGAATTTGTTGCCACAGCCAAGTCTGTATGTATACTTAAGGCAGAGGACGATGGATTCTTGATTGGTCAGGGCATGTAGGGATACGTTGGGGGGAGCGGGCGGGAGATTGGGGGACTGAAAGGAAAATTGTATCAACTGTGATGAAATGGCAGAGCAGACTCGATGGGCCAAATGGCCAAATTCTGCTCCTATACCTTATGGTCTTATGACTTGAAAGCAGGGGTTCCAGGTTTGTAATCTCAGGACTACTCTCTGTGCTGTGTGCTAGCAAGGTAGGAAGTAGTCCCGTTAAATACATGGCCAAGGCGCTGGTGCAGGAGGGAAGGTTTCAGATACATGGATCACTTTGGTTGTCGTCACTGCACAGTTTTGGGAACAGCTGTGGAGGCTTGTAAACTCAACCCTCCCCACCAGCGAGGACATCTTCAAAAGGCAACAGATTAAACAGATGAAGGGCCTTAAACATCGATGGCTTGTTCCTGCCTGGGCTGCCGAGTTCCTGCAGCATCGCGTGTGTTTGTCTTCATGAGGTGGTGTCCGTCAGTGAGGTCCCTCACCGTCCAAAATGCTCAGAGCATGGCCCCAGGGAGTCAGACCATCTGGTTTTGAGATTGGTCAATGGACACTCCTGCTTTTTGGGCTTTGACCACTTATGGATTCTCTAGTGAGCCTTTCATTCATTTGAAGGAATTTTTCACAGAACGGGGCTCCCGGAGACCCTCAGAGGGGAGCATCACCCTTGGCAGTCAATGTTCACAACTGTCGGAGTAAATGGTGCCATCTCACAAACGACATGAGACTGAGCCCTGGTGGGAAGGGCCAGGGACGGGAGGTTAGAGTACTGATGCCTTCAAGCTCGGAGGCTCAAAAGCGGCTCATTTTGGCGTTTGAGACCTGTCTCTGCGAAGGTGGGAAAGAAGATTTTATTCTAGCTATCCTCCTTTCCCTCCCACCGCCTTCTTATTCCTTTTCTTTTCCAGCCCTGAAGAAGGGTCTGGGCCCGAAGCACCTGCTGTTCATTCACTTCTCTCGGTGCTGCCTGACCTACTGAGTTGCTGCCACGTTCTGTGTGTGTTGCCTTGTTTTGTTATTGAAGCTTTTGTTCTGTGAACTGTGTGGACACGCTCTGCTGGCACTGCAATGGGTGGTGAAACTTGCGAGCTGCCCCCAGCACATACTTAGGTCGTGTTGGTTGTTAATTCAAACAATGCATTTCACTGTACAGAACTGTGCAAAGGTCTCAGGCACATACCTATAGTTAGAGTGCCTGAGGCATTTACACATCGCTGTTGTAGTTTAATGTATTGCACTGTACCGCTGCCACATTTAAAAAAAAAATCATGACATATGAGTGATGATAAACCGGGTTCTGAAATGGGTCTCTAAGGTGGACCAAGTGGGAAGCGAGCGTGGAGAGGGAGCAGGAAGAGAGACGTTCTGTAATGATCAATAAGCCAATTGTTTGGAATCAAATGATCTTGCCGGGCATCTCAGGGCTGGGTGTGTCTGCACCCACAGCACCCCTTGCTCCTGGCACTCCTCTGCCACCTGCCCCACAACCCTCCCGCAGTACTCCGCCCTTAGCATCCTCAACACCCTTTGCTCCCGTCAGATTTACAATGGCACTCTCTGCTCCTCGTTGACAAATACAGTACTGTTCAAAAGTCTTAGGCATCCTAGCTAAATATTTGTATATATCCCTAAGACCTTTGCACAGTGCTGTGTGTCAGTATAAATGTGAGAAGGAAATGAATCTGATTTACTGGGAGAGATAGGAGGCAAACCAGCAGAGACTTTTCAGTGAAACATTAATCCCAGCTTTGCCTGCCTACAATTGTTCAGCCACGGATTTGTCCAACAGTCAGTCAGCTCCCAACAACCACGAGCCCTTGCTCACAAGTTAGAAAATACACAAAAAAACACAAACACCTGTGACCGTACCTCCACAGGACTGTGATGAATAACATGAAAAGGTGAAAACTGATACAAACCATCATTTGAATGAGGGACAGAACTAGTTCTGCTGTTTGTATGAGGAAACAAATGTCAAACTTCTGAATTTAATAAGATGGGGCTTGTTTATATGTAGGAATCCATAAGCTGGGTATTTGTAACGCAGGGGTGACCTGTCTAGTTTAGCTAGGACAGTCTGGCCGCCTCTGACTATTAACTACCTCATTCAATTAAGAGGCAACAGAAAGATACCAGTAAACCGAATTAATGAATTTTTCTAGTGTTCATAGTTAGCATTACCAAGATGTTTATTCAACAGTTACTAACTGAATGTGAACTTTGGGTTCTAATTCAGTAACTTTACCACAGAAGTTTATGATGAGGTTGTCCTGACATATTTGGACAAAGCAGGCCCGAGAGAGAAAAGGTTAAAATGTAGAATACACAGGCCTGTAATAAATAGCTCTGTTTGCTGGCAACAATCAGTGGTAACAGCTCAGTTGTCTAAACCCACAAAGTAGCACTAGCCAGAGTTTCAGTACTGAAGTAAACAAATATTCAGCTGGAGGTTGAAAGGCTGATGCTGCCCTTCCCCACCCCCACCAATTGTAGATATTTCTTCACAAAAGAATTCAACGTTCAGTATTCCAAACTTCACCATTGTAGCTAAACAGAGAGTCTGGCCAGTTTGTGATAAAGACTGAAGAAGGTTAGAGCCCCACAGATGACAACTCCTCCAACTAGCAGCCCAGACAGCAGGAGAGCTACAACCCCCACCAGTACCATTGATATCAGCAGGGTTTTGTTGGTCACTTCACCTGGAGGAAGACAGAACGAAACCAGGTTAGTCTTCCAGGGAAGTGAAGACAAGGGTTGTACAAGGGGAGAGTTTTGTTCTTACCATGCCCAGGAGCCTCTTCCGCATGGGAGATGTTCTGGCTCCCCAGCCACACCCTGGGAACAGGGTCTTGGAGACTGGCAGACAAGATTTCCAGCGGTCCTATCTGAACCTCCCCTTCCATCTGCAATTGATCATCCTCAGACTGAGAGGCTATAAAAGAAAATGCAAAAGGGAACCATACACTTTGTTTGCTGGACTGAGGAAACTTTCTTAAACAGGAGCCCGAAGGGTTGAATTTAGGATTGGACAGGATTTTTCCTAGTGTGGGGAAATCTGGAATGTGGAATCAATTTAAAAGAAAGAAGTCAACTATTTAAGACAGCAAACTGAAATCCACAAGACATAGGAGCAGATTTAGGCCAATAACCCGTTTGTTCCAGCATTCGGTCATGGCTGATTATATTCCCTCTCAGTCCCTTTCTCCCCGTAATCTATGAACCCTCTTACTAAACAAATAACTGTCTAGGTCCACTTTAAATGTACCCAGTGACAGTCTGCACAGGCACCTGTAGCAATGAACTCCACTGATTCACCAACCCCTGGCTAAAGAAACTCCTTCTCATCTGCCCTATAGGGACGTCCTATGCCCTCTGGTCCTAAACTCCACCACTATTGGAAACATCCTCTGCATGTCCGCTCTGTCTCGGCTTTTCAATATTTGATAGGTTTCAATAAGATGACCCCTCATTCTTCTAAACTCCAGTGTGTACAGGCCCAGAGCCAGCAAACAGTTATTGTCTGTTAACCCTTTAATTCCTGTGATCATTCTCATGAACCTCTTCTGGGTCCTCTCTATCTTTTCTTAGATGAGATTTTGCTCACAATACTCCATATGTGGTCTGACCTATGCCTTAGAAAGTCTCAGTATGTAGTGGGAACAGGGAAGAAATTGCTGGGGCCCCAGCAAAGATAATTGTACCATAGTTAGCCTCCAATGAGGGTGGCTAGTGTGCCTCAAGGGCCGAGGACCAGCCTGGGATCTGTGGTCCATCGCTGGTAGAACAGTTACTTGAGGGGCTTCTCAGAGATAGGATCTACCCGAATCGGAAAGGCAAGGACCTTAGGGGTAGTCAGTGTGACTTTGTGCATGAGAAGTTGTCTCAATAATTTGAGAGAGCTATTTTTGAAGCAGTGACCTAGTGGATAGATGAGGGCAAGGTGGTAAAGATGGTCCACGTGGACCTCAGCAAGGTCTTTGATGAGGTCCCACGATGAGAGGCTGGTCTGGAAGATTAGATTAGCTGCGATCTAGGACGTGCTGCCATTTGGATATGAAATTGACTTGGCGGTAGAAGGCAGAGGGTGCTATTGGAGGGATGTTGTTCTGATTGGTGGTCTGTGACCTGCGGTGTGCTGCAGGGATCAAATCTGGGTCCACTGTTGACTATCGTCTATATTAAATGGCAGCATAATGTAGTAGTCAGGGTAACACTCTACAGTGCCAGCAACTCAGGTTTAATCCCACCACTGTGAGTAAGGAGTTTGTACATTCTCACCATGACCACACGGGTTTCCTCCAGGTGCTCCAGTTTCCTCCCACAGTCCAAAGTTATACAGGTCAGGGTGAGTAAGTTGTAGACATGCCACGTGAGCATGGGGACACTTGTAGGCTGCCCACAGCACATCCTCAGACCAGACCATGCTGGTGGTTGATGCAAACAATGTGTTTCACGGTCTGGTTCAATGTGTGTGACAAATACAACTAATCTCTGTGGATGAGAATGAACTTTAGGTAGCATAGTTAGCTTATTTGCAGATAACACCAAAAGTGGCGATGGTGAAGTGGACAGTGAAGGTTGTCCAAGATTACAACTCGATCAACTGGGAATGCGGGCCAAGGAATAGCAGAAACAATTTAACTTGAAAAAGTGAGAAGTGTTGCATTTTAGGAGCACTTTTAGTAATAGACTAAGACAACTGCTCTGCTCCAAAGAGCGCTACATGAAGTCATTCTTACCCTCAGCCATTAGGCTCTATAATGAACCAGGGAAGTGATAACCCCCTCCTGTTAGACTGTTTGAGGTAACTTACTTTTTTATTCTTTCTTACTTCTCTTCTAATATTTATATCTGTGCACTTGCAGTGCTAGTGTGACACCAATTTCCTTTGGGATCAATAAAGTACCTACCTATATCATGTTGCAATTGTACAAGTTATCAGCAAGACCACACTTGCAGTATTGTGCACAGTTTCGGTCACTTACCCAAGTTGGAAAGAGTACAGAAAAATTTCACAAGGATGTTACCGGTAATAGAGGGCTCGAGTTACAATCAGAGATTGGTACTGTTTTCCCCTGCAGTGTCAGAGGCTGAGGGGTGACATTAGAGGCCAATAAAATCACAAGCAGACAACTACTGTTGGCAGAATTTCGGATGGTGACAAGCAGGCATACAGCAGTGAGATAAATCAGCGGCCGAGCAGTGTCACCACAACAACTTCATACTCAACATCAGCAAGACCAAAGAATTGATTGTGGACTTCAGAAAGGGCAAGATGAGGGAACACACACCAGTCCTCAGGGGGATCAGCAGTGGAAAGGGTGAGCAACTTCCTGGGCATCACCATCTGAGGATCTATCCTGGGATCAATATATTGATGCAATTACAAAGAAGGCACATCATTTCATTAGAAGTTTGAGGAGATTTGGTACGTCACCAAAAACACTCACAAATTTCTACAGATTAACGATGGAAACTTCTCCATGGATTGTCACCTTGTTGTGGTGGAGAGGCTTGTGTACTCCTGAAATCCCGAGAGCAATGCCGTCTGGAGCTATGCTCCTGGTAGGGTTACGCATGAAGGTAAGGTCCAGGGTGAGGTCCCTGACAAAGTACAATCCAACCAAGACCTCAACGATGGAACAGGCAGACGAAGTTACTTTGAACTTAACGGCCGTGAAGGCAGATGAAGGCTGCAACAAATCCATCAGCTCCAATCGTCATGGTTTCCATGCCATTGGAATCAGTTGGTTAATTTATGAAGTATCATGTGCTTCTTGGAGTGCAACATCAAGTACACGTTAAACAAATACACACACAGGCATCTTCGCTCTGTGGGCCACTTCTTCAGAATGAAGACCATCATCCTCGACCTCGAGGGATAGCCATGACGACGATGAACCATGGAGAGCGTTTTAACTGGCTTCATCACTACCCGGTATGGAAGAGTCAGTACACAGGATCAAAATAAGCCGCAGAAAGTTGTGAACTCACAGCTCCATCATGGGCACCAGTCTTCCTGTCCTCCAGGACATCATGAAGGATCTCCACCCACCCCCAAATCACCCAGGACATGCCCTGTTCTCATTGCTACCATCAGGAAGGAGGTACAAGAGCCTGAAGACACATACTCAATAATTCAGGAACAGCTTCTTGCCGTCCGCCATCTGATTTGTGAATGGATATTGAACCCATGATCACTATCCCACTTTTACACAACTTACTTAATTTAACTATTTTAATATGCATCTACTTACTGTAATTTAGTTATCATTTTTGTACTGCTGCCACATAGCACGTATTGCTGATATAAAACATGCTCCTGAGGCAAGATTAATAGTCTTTTCCAAGCGTCAGCAAGTC
Source organism: Mobula birostris (assembly GCF_030028105.1). Classification (NCBI taxonomy): domain Eukaryota; kingdom Metazoa; phylum Chordata; class Chondrichthyes; order Myliobatiformes; family Myliobatidae; genus Mobula; species Mobula birostris. The sequence goes on from NC_092374.1 coordinate 95,417,109, forward strand.
TAAACTGGAGGGCAGAGATTTAAAGCAAGCAGGGTAAAATTTAAGTGGGACCCAGGGGGCCAGTTTTCCCACTATGCACGGGGTAGTGGGATTGTGGAATGGGCTGCCAGAGGAAGTAGTGGAGTAGATACAATGACAACATTTAAGGCATAGGATAGGGAAGGTTTGAGAAGGATACAGACCAAATGGAGACAAAGGGGATTAGCTCAGGTGGGCAGTCTGGTCAGGGTGGGCAGGCTGAGCCAAAGGGTCCGTTACTGAACAGCAAGACCCCTTGACTCTGCTCAGAACTCTCCCTCCAAAGATCAGAGCCTAGAATATTTTTACAGTACGTATTGATCATAAAGTGCTCAAACAGGGATGCAGAGTCAAGACAAGAGTTGGAGCAGAGTCTGCTTCTGCCCCTGAGTACTACACCAAGCTACATCAGGTGGCTGGGTTCCAGCTGGGACAGCTGGTCAGAGGCATGTGTAAGGGAGCAGGTTAAAAGGAAGAGGTGGATTTGACCAGAGATTCCGAGGGTAAGCCCACATCTTTGGGATGGCATGGTGTGTAGCGGCTGGCGTAATGCTATTACAGTGCCAATGGCACAGTTTCATTTCCCTATGCTCTCTGTAAGGAGCTTATACGTTCTCCCCATGACCGTGTGGGTTTCCTCCGGGTGCTCTGGTTTCCTCCCACATTCCAAAGATGTACGGGTTAGTAGGTTAATTGGCCACGTGGGTGTAATTGGGGGGTGTGGGCTCGTTCATCCGGAAGGGCCAGTTACTATGGTATATCTCCAGATAAATAAAATGGTCTGCAGGTCTGTAGTTGTACAGAAGTCCAGAACTGGTTTGGAGGGCTGGAAAGAATTAGAGGATTTGTGGCAATTTACAGAGTGATGAGCAAATTTAAGATATTGATCGCTGGGCAGGGTGCAGCTTGGAACCATACCCTGAGCGTGCCCATTCCCCAGGCATTACCTAGTGTGTTCCATCCCGAGCCAGTACTCTGCCTCCTCCTGCCTTCCCTGCAGCTTCCCCAGTCACAGCACGCACAGATGCCAGCAGGGCCTTCCACCGGAAACCACCTGAAAGCAGATGAGAACCTGAGAAACTCCCCTCGGGTGAGCCACAGATGTCAAACATGGGAACTCTTACCGACTGGCTGCCCTGTGGAAGGTGCAGGCCTTGTTGACAGAATCAGCTCTTGCGTCTATTGCAGACACTCTCAGGCGGCAGGTGATGAAAATCTACAAGGCACGAACACACACAAGTCAGGCTCTCAGATCAGTCCCGTCTTCACCGACACCGGGTCTAAGCCCCCGAACTCAGGGGCAGCAGATGCTGGAAATCTGGAACAGCACAAAATGGTGGAGGAACTCGGCAGGTCAGGCAGTGTCTATGGAGGGGATTGGGCCAGGACCTTTTACCAGGAGGCTCAGCCAGAAATATTGATTGTGTATTCCTCTCTGAAAAAAAGCAACTATATATTGTAACATATACGTATATGCTTTGATAATAAATATACTTTGAGATGTTCAAACCACTCCCTTCTTGTCACCAACTTTGCTCTCAGTAAAGTCCATTTCTCATTAATACCATCAATATCCCTCAGGCCCTCCCTTGAACCCCTGCAGGCACCCAAACTTACAGAGCTACCAGCTTCAAGGAGCCGAAACGTATCGAGCCTCATCTGGAGCTTGTTCGGGTCTGCTCTCGGCGACACAAAAACAGACAAGGAGCCGGCAGATCTGCTATCCAGCAGGCAGCTGAAAGTAGAGGGGAGTCAGTGTGGCAGCAAGACCAGTTTACGGGCCATCGCGCTGTGCCAGCAGCAGGTCCTCACCCGTTGAAGCCCAGGAGATGACGTCTGGGAGCAGAGTCCTTATCCGGAGTTGGTGTTGCCACGCAGCTGTCAACGTACAGCCTGACGGGGAGGCATTTGGCATTCACAGAAGCTTCAATATGGATGAAGTCACCCAGCTGGTAACTGCTGGAGGACCGCTCCTCACGCCAGTCGTCTAGGGAAAATACCGGACAGCGTGTCACAGCAAAACAGTGAAATGCAACGTCTGCGTTGACTACAAACATGAACTTAGTGCATGCTGGAGGCAGTCTGCAAGTGTCACCACACATACCAGCGCCAACTTAGCATGTGCAACATGCTCACCAAACAGCAGCAAAATAGGCCACATTCCTTCCTCCCTCCCTCCCTCGCAAGCAGCCCTCCTACCCCAGGACAGTCCATTTTTGGCCTAAAGCAGACCTGGACACTCAGGGGCATGGCCATTGGGCCTCGACATCCGACCGACCTTTAGGCTTCATTTTTGCTTTTGACCCCAGGACTCACTGACGGCAATGAATGAGGGCTCCCCGCCAACTCCAGGCCTCAAACTTCAGACTGTCGGATGACCAGAACCCCAAACGCTAGGCTACAAACTCTGGTGTCACTGACCCATGTGCCTAGGGAGTCACCTCCACTTGGCACCATCTTGACCGTCCATGGTTAAAGACCACGCCCCCCCCCCCCCACAAACCCTCCAATCCAGCTGCCACCAACTCAGGCCTTACCACTCATGAGATGCAAAGAGTACCATGGCAACGCCCATTTGGACCGTGGAGAGCTCAGTGGTGTCCAGGTAAGGCCTGTTTGCTTGTCACCAATCACCTTCCTGTCAAAAAAGGAACCAACCGTCAACTCCTCAGTCTCCGTTTTGCAAGCTAGATGAAGAGTGCATGCGCACGGTGGGGATCAGGCAAAGGCGTTACCTGGGGTAATGGCACTCAATGCCAGCTATAGCCAGACTCGATGTCACAGTGGCAGATGCAGCTGCCCTCGGCCTGAGGTACAGGTGGGTGGAATAGATGAGTCGATGCGCGGAGACCTGAAACATATAAGGATTGGTCTCAGGCCCTAAAACCGAGTGTAGAGGAGGGAGGATGAGAGGCAGAAACTAAAGTGGGGGGTAGGGGTGGGGCCGGGCACGTTGGAGAGAAAGCACATACTGAGATCCTCACCTTTACCAGAATACCACATTCAGAGAGGTTGGTGTAGAAGAGCACCGTATCCGTCTGGGGGTCTGCCCACACAGGAGAACAGCCCGCTGCCCCCAGCCTCAGCTCCAGGGCCCGAACAAGGCGCTCCGTCCCGAGCAAGGTCAGTCTGACCCTCACCAGCAGCGTCTGGTCCCCACACCAGGCGGTGATAGGCTGCGAGGTGGGGGAGGAGGTCATCGACAGGGGAGATTCAGGAGCCCAGCCCCCTGCAATCTGGGCAGGGACACAGAAAGCTCTATATCTGCTCCGCAGTGGCTGCGGGGGCCTGGTGTACTCCCAGTTATCAGTGTAAACTGCCCCTGCTGAGAACAGCAGCAAAACCAGAAACAGCATTACTGAACCTCCTCCTCCTTGCCCAACAATGACTAAACAAAAACTTAAACCCTCCAGCAGCCCTCGTCTGCTGGTTATGATTTCTTCAACCCTAAATACACTTCGATTCTGTCCAATGAGGAGGCTCAGAGAATCCTAGATCAGTACAGCCAGTTACACCAGTCACATGAATGGCTGATGCAGGTCCCTGTGCCACTAACAACAGACCACTATCAAACTAGACAAGCACTGGCCTGGGCATGCTCATGACTGGGTGTGAAGGGGATCTTTAACATGGTTATAGAGTCATAAAGCACTACAGCCCAGAAAAAGCCCTTCAGCCCATCTAATCTGTGCTTCTATACCCAAATGCACTTCCATATCTCCATACTCCTCCCATCCATGGTTCTGTATAAACCTGTCCCAAATGTTGCATTCGAACCCTCTGCCACCAATTCTACCGAGAGCTCGTTCCACACTCACACCGAGTGAAAAAGTTCCCCTTAAATATTTCACCTTTCACCCTTAACCTATGACCTCTAGATCTACTCTCACCCAGCCTTAGTGGAAAAAGCCTGTTTGCATTTACCCTGTCTATTCCCATCATAATTTTTGAATACCTCTATCAAATCTCCCCTCAGTCTCCTATGCTCCAGGGAATAAAATCCCAACCAATTTAACCTTTTCCTAGAACTTGGGTCTTCAAGTCCCAGCAACGTCCTCGTAAATTTTTATTCTATTTCCCTAATAACTTTCTGCAGAGAGAGCTTTACTCTGTATTCTAATACAGTTTTTGTCTTTCTTTCCTATTTTTATAGTTTTTGCTGTTTCTGTTGCTTAAGGAAGGCGAGGAGCTGCATTTCTGTAGGACCAACCAGAGTAGGTCTTCCACAGTGAACGGTAGGGCACTGAGGAGTGTGGTAGAACAAAGGGATCTGGGAATGCAGGTCCATAGTTCATTGAAAGTGACATCACAAGTAGAAAGGATCATAACGAAAGCTTTTGGCTCATTGGCCTTCATAAATCAACGTATTGAGTACAGGAGTTGGGATGTTATACTGAAGTTGTTTAAGACGTTGTGAAGCCTAATTTGGAGTATTGTGTGCGGTTTTGGTTACCTACCTACAGCAAAGATGTAAATAAGGTTGAAAGAATACAGAGAAAATTTACAAGGATGTTGCCGGAACTGGAGGGCCTGAGTTATAAGGAAAGATTGAATAGGTTAGGTCTTTATTCCTTGGAATGTAGAAGATTAGGGGGAGATTTGATATACAAAATTATGAGGGGTATAGGGAGCTCAATTTTAACATTTAAAAGAAGTACATGGATGGTAGGGGTATGGAAGGCTATGATCCGGATGCAGGTCAACGGGCATAGGTTTAGTACAGACTAGATGGGCCGAAGGACATGTTTCTGTACTGCACTTTTCTACGATCCTATGACTCTACCCTGGGAATACGTGATGGGACGGGGTGGAGAATTCATTATTGGAACTGGAATTGGATTATTATCGTCACATATACAGAGAGAGGGTGAAAAACATGTGTAATGTTAATACAGATCAGATCATTAAACAGAGCACTGAGGTAGAACAAGATAAAACAGTAATGTTCGTTCAGTATATACCGTGTCGTATGATGTGGGTGGGCGATCACGGTTTTCTCGTGACCATGACTGTGCTTGGCAAATTTTTCAACAGAAGTGGTTTGCCATTGTTTTCTTCTGGGCAGTGTCTTTGCAAGACGGGTGACACCAGCATTAACAATAGTCTTCAGAGGTTGTCTGCCTGGCGTCAGTGGTCGCATAACCAGGACTTGTGCTGTGCACCAGCTGCTCGTACGACCAACCACCACCTGATCCTGTGTCTTGTCCAAGGGTGACCTGTGGGCTAGCGGAGGGAAGGGCAACTATACACCTCCTTTGGTAGAAACATATCTCCACCCCGCCACCCATAAAACTATAACAGAATGTAAAGTAAAGCGTAAAAGCCAACAGAAAAGTGCTGTGCAGGGAAACGATAAAGTGCAGGACCATAAAAAGGTAGGCCGTTAGGGCACAGAAATGGGCAGCTGGGTGTGTCAAAAACAAAACCTGTGGCCCAGAACTTCTCAGTGCAACCCTCTTTACTCTGGGTCCCCTTTGCAAAAGGGTTAGACATACACAGAGACCCTCCATTGGTGACATGCTCAGTATTGGAACAGAGAAAATAGAACATTACGGCACAGTACAGGCCCTTCAGCCGACAATGTTGTGCTGGCCTTTTAACCACAGTGTCGTTGGATAAGCCAATGCTCCCTTCTCCCCCCAGCCGAGAGGGGTTGCGATTGGAGGCAACCATGTCCCAGACTGTGAAAACATCCTGGCTGAGGACAGGCAGATCCCTTAGAACAGTATGGCTCGTGAAGGCAGTTCCCCTGGCATAGAAATCGTTGCCAGCACATCTCATCTGGGAAGATACACCACACAGACAGGTAAGGATACAAGGTCTGAAGGCAGAGAAAGATGTTGACCAGGGTCTGGATGTACACCAACAACTGACTGTCCTCTTCAATCAGGAAACCCAGACCCATAGCAGGGATCCTCTTGTCCTAGAAGAAATGAATGAGATCCCTCAGCCCATCTAGTCCATGCTAGCCCTGAAGCACTCATTGGCATTAGTCCTATATAAATCCCATTTTATTCCCCCGACCTCTCTATCAACTCCCTACACACTAAGTGGGATGGTGGGGTGGAGATTCGTCTCTACCATAGGGAGTGTAAGGTGTTCCTTCCCTCTGCCAGCCTGCAGGTCACTCTTGGACAGGGTGTAGCACCTGCTAGGAACCCTGATCAGGGTCAGGTGAAGCCATGAGAGCAGGTGGTGAATGGTCATATGAGCAGCTGGTACATGTCACAGGTCCTGGTTATGCGACCACTGATGCCAGGCAGACAATCTCTGAAGAGTATTGATAATGATTGGGGTCACCCGTCTGGTAAAGACACCGCCCAGGAGAAGGCTGTTGAATTTGCCAAGAACAGTCATGGCCATGAAAAGACCATAATTACCTATGTCATATGATACGGCACATAACAAACACACTAGGACAAGTTAACAATTCATCTAAACACAAGAGATTCTGCAGATGCTGGAAATCCTGAGCAATACACACAAAATTACCAGGGAACATAATTTTAAGGTAATTGGAGGGATGTCAGAGGTAGGTTTCTTACACAGGGAGTGGTGGTACAAGCATGTACCTTAGGGACATTGAAGAAACCCTTAGGTACTGTATGTACATGGAAGGTAGAAAGATGGAGGCAATGCAGCAGTGAACGGTTACATTGATCTCAGAGTAGCTTGAAAGGTTGGTACAATGCCAGGGGCCAGAGGGCCTGTTCTGTGCTGTATTGTTCTATTTCCTGCAGTATGTTCTAAGATGCTGGAGGAACTCAGCAGGTCAGGCAGCATCTATGGAGGTGAATAGAGGAATAGGGCCCAAAACATTGACTGTTCATTCCCCTGACCAGCTGAATTCCTTTGAGTGCTGCTACCAATTAAATCTATCAACCTTTAGAGGGAGGAATGTGATGGGACCCTGTCCTGGGAGAGGCTGACAGGGCAGGTCAGAGGGAGGAAGGTGATGGGACCCTGTCCTGGGAGAGGCTGATAGGGCAGGTCAGAGGGAGGAAGGTGATGGGACCCTGTCCTGGGAGAGGTTGACAGGACTGGTCAGAGGGAGGAAGGTGATGGGACCCTGTCCTGGGAGAGGCTGACAGGGCAGGTCAGAGGGAGGAAGGTGATGGGACCCTGTCCTGGGAGAGGCTGATAGGGCAGGTCAGAGGGAGGAAGGTGATGGGACCCTGTCCTGGGAGAGGCTGATAGGGCAGGTCAGAGGGAGGAAGGTGATGGGACCCTGTCCTGGGAGAGGCTGATAGGGCAGGTCAGAGGGAGGAAGGTGATGGGACCCTGTCCTGGGAGAGGCTGATAGGGCAGGTCAGAGGGAGGAAGGTGATGGGACCCTGTCCTGGGAGAGGCTGACAGGGCAGGTCAGAGGGAGGAAGGTGATGGGACCCTGTCCTGGGAGAGGATGACAGGGCAGGTCAGAGGGAGGAAGGTGATGGGACCCTGTCCTGGGAGAGGCTGACAGGACCAGTCAGATGGAGCTTTCTATTTAAACCATGCCGTCCTGCACTAGAAATCACTTTATATCTTTGAACCATTTCTTTACATCTATTCCATTCCTCATCCCACTGCTGAAATCCGTCCCTGAGCTGATTCACAGACGGCTGTCGTGAGGCAGCCGCCCTTGACTAAATGATTGATTTCCATAAGACCACAGACATAGGAGCTGAATTAGGCCATTTGGGCCATTCAGGCCGATCCGCCATTCCATCATGGCTGATTTATTTTCCCTCTTAACCCTGTTCTCCTGCCTTCCCCCCATAACCTTTGACACCCTGTCTAATCAAGAACTATCAACCTCAGTTTTAAATACGCCCAGTGACTTGGCCTCCACAGCTGTCTGTGGCAATGAATTCCACAGATTCACCACCTTCTGGTGTCCTTCTATTCTAAGGTTATGCTCTCTGGTCCTAGACTGCCCTGCTATATGAAGTATCCTCTCTCAGCCATCTAGGCCTTTCTGTAGTCTAAACTTCAGTGAATACAGGCCTAGAGCCATCAAACACCCCTCATACATTAACCCCCTCATTCCTGTGATTATCTCGTGGATCTCCACCAGACCCTCTCCGATGCCAGCACATCCTTTCTTAGATAAGGGGCCCAAAACTGCTCACAATAGTCCAAGTGTGGTCTGACCAATGCCTCATACTACTTTTCTGAGGCAGGTTAGGTAGATTAGACTCTCCTAGTTCTATCTGAAGATGATTTTAATCGTTCGACTGAACTGGTGCTGTGTTTCCAGGATGTGGTCAGGGGCCGTGCTCCGCCCACACTGCTGTTCCGCTTGCAAGAAGCTTTTCATCCAGCCGGAACCCATAGTTCTCAACCTCTCTCACAGAAGATGGGCCGTTAAGGACTCTAAAAGCATTGGTTCTCTGACCCTGTGAGCATCGAGCAAGATGACCATCTCCATTGACTTTGAGGAGTGCCTGAAGGACTCGCCAAAGTTCAGGTAGGACCAAGGCGGGTGATAGTCGTGTCAATAGGCTGCCGGCTGAGATGTGTGGCAACTTCTTCCACCTTCCCCTCTCTCCTGACGTTCGCTTTCTGCGAGACCCTGGTCCTGATGGCACGTCTTACCGTGTCCAGAAAGCGTTAAATCAGAGTGTGTAATAGTGCTCACAACACTTTACTCTGAGGCCACCATTTCAAGGACCTTCCTTTGGTCCAGAATCATCCATCAGGTGAGTTATATATCCTTCAACCCTCTATCCTCATGGTATTAGAGGATAACGACCTCCTGCTGAAATCATTCAGCTCATCGTGCCTGTGCTAGTGGCTTGAGAGAGCTGGTGATTGGGCTACGGGTATGGCTTTTTCTCCTTGGCGTTGGGGTGCCGTGAAGGTTTGTTTCAAACGGTGAGACACGGGGGTATCGTAAACATTTGTTCTCAAATGATGAGGCATGGTGTACCGTGAAGGTTTGTTTTCAAACCATGAGGCAATGCAGGAAACGGCAGACTCTTTATTCTGTGGTGTTACATTGCCTTAGTGTAAAGGATGCAGCCTAAGACGTGTTGGCGAATCTGATGAGATGCGTGTTGCTGGCCAAGGGACCGCCTTCTCTTCCGTTCCTCTCCTGTGCTATTTCCACACCTCCCCCCACTCTCTTTCCTTCACTCCCCGGTGTGCTGCAGTGTTGAACATGTTCTCCTTCAGTTGAGGCAATAACCTGTCAGCAGAAGTTCTCCCTAGTGTAGTACTTAACCTCATCACAACCAGGAACAGATTAATACCTAGCTGTCGGCGAGACCTTAACTTGTACAAAGTGGTTGCAAGTTTCCTTGCAATAGATCGGAGAATATGTTTGCAAAGTATTTTAAGAGTCACCTGGTATTTTGAGTACACTGACACAGTGAATGAGAGAACTACAAGTTTTCGCTGCTGTTCTTTCCCTGTTTGGTCTTCCTTGCTCTGACCAGTGCAACACCAAGTGTCCCCCCTGACCAGTGCAACGCCGAGTGTCCCCCCTGACCAGTGCAACGCCGAGTGTCCCCCCGACCAGTGCAACGCCGAGTGTCCCCCCTGACCAGTGCAACGCCGAGTGTCCCCCCGACCAGTGCAACGCCGAGTGTCCCCCCTGACCAGTGCAACGCCGAGTGTCCCCCCGACCAGTGCAACGCCGAGTGTCCCCCCTGACCAGTGCAACGCCGAGTGTCCCCCCGACCAGTGCAACGCCGAGTGTCCCCCCTGACCAGTGCAACGCCGAGTGTCCCCCCGACCAGTGCAACGCCGAGTGTCCCCCCTGACCAGTGCAACGCCGAGTGTCCCCCCGACCAGTGCAACGCCGAGTGTCCCCCCTGACCAGTGCAACGCCGAGTGTCCCCCCGACCAGTGCAACGCCGAGTGTCCCCCCTGACCAGTGCAACGCCGAGTGTCCCCCCGACCAGTGCAACGCCGAGTGTCCCCCCTGACCAGTGCAACGCCGAGTGTCCCCCCGACCAGTGCAACGCCGAGTGTCCCCCCTGACCAGTGCAACGCCGAGTGTCCCCCCGACCAGTGCAACGCCGAGTGTCCCCCCTGACCAGTGCAACGCCGAGTGTCCCCCCGACCAGTGCAACGCCGAGTGTCCCCCCTGACCAGTGCAACGCCGAGTGTCCCCCCGACCAGTGCAACGCCGAGTGTCCCCCCTGACCAGTGCAACGCCGAGTGTCCCCCCGACCAGTGCAACGCCGAGTGTCCCCCCTGACCAGTGCAACGCCGAGTGTCCCCCCGACCAGTGCAACGCCGAGTGTCCCCCCTGACCAGTGCAACGCCGAGTGTCCCCCCGACCAGTGCAACGCCGAGTGTCCCCCCTGACCAGTGCAACGCCGAGTGTCCCCCCGACCAGTGCAACGCCGAGTGTCCCCCCTGACCAGTGCAACGCCGAGTGTCCCCCCGACCAGTGCAACGCCGAGTGTCCCCCCTGACCAGTGCAACGCCGAGTGTCCCCCCGACCAGTGCAACGCCGAGTGTCCCCCCTGACCAGTGCAACGCCGAGTGTCCCCCCGACCAGTGCAACGCCGAGTGTCCCCCCTGACCAGTGCAACGCCGAGTGTCCCCCCGACCAGTGCAACGCCGAGTGTCCCCCCTGACCAGTGCAACGCCGAGTGTCCCCCCGACCAGTGCAACGCCGAGTGTCCCCCCTGACCAGTGCAACGCCGAGTGTCCCCCCGACCAGTGCAACGCCGAGTGTCCCCCCTGACCAGTGCAACGCCGAGTGTCCCCCCGACCAGTGCAACGCCGAGTGTCCCCCCTGACCAGTGCAACGCCGAGTGTCCCCCCGACCAGTGCAACGCCGAGTGTCCCCCCTGACCAGTGCAACGCCGAGTGTCCCCCCGACCAGTGCAACGCCGAGTGTCCCCCCTGACCAGTGCAACGCCGAGTGTCCCCCCGACCAGTGCAACGCCGAGTGTCCCCCCTGACCAGTGCAACGCCGAGTGTCCCCCCGACCAGTGCAACGCCGAGTGTCCCCCCTGACCAGTGCAACGCCGAGTGTCACCTCTGACCAGTGCAACGCCGAGTGTCGCCTCTGACCAGTGCAACGCCGAGTGTCCCCCCTGACCAGTGCAACGCCGAGTGTCGCCTCTGACCAGTGCAACGCCGAGTGTCCCTCTGCTAACAGCCTGCCCTGAGATTGTAAAACTGTGCAATTTCTCAAGTCCTTTGCTCATCCCATTTCTCCCGGCTGTTAGCTGGCAGCTGAACCTTGACCCAGAGCTCACAGTTATGAGTCCCATATCTAAGAATGGATGTGTGTGGCACAGCAGAGGGTTTGGAGAAGGCTCACGAGAACGATCCAGAAATAAACAGGGAAAAGTATGAGGAGTGTTTGATGACTCTGGACCTGTACTCACTAGAATACAGAAGAATGAGGGGGGAGATCATTGAAACCTATCGAATATTGAAAGGCTGAGACAGAGTGAATGTGGAGAGGATGTTTCCTATAATGGGGGAGTCTAGTCCCACAGGGCATAGCCTTAGAATAGAAGGACATCCATTTAAAACAGAGATGAGGAGGAATTTCTTTAGCCAGAGGGTGGTGAATCTGTGCAATTAATTGCTACAGACAGCTGTAGAGGCCAAGTCATTGGGTACGTTTAAAGTAGAGTTTGATAGGCTCTTCAGAAGTTAAGGTGTCAACCGTTACAGGGAGGAACAGAAAAATAGGGTAAAGAGGGAAAGTAAATTAGCCATGATTGAATGGCAGAGCAGAATCGAATGGCCTAATTCTGCTCCAGTGGCTTCTGTCTTATGTTTCAAGCACCACTCCAACACAGGATCCAGGTCTGACGGTGCAAAGCTATGGAGGGGGGGGGACTGCAGGGTCAAGGAAGGGGCACAGAGCCAGAGGAACAGCGGCAGCGGTGGGGTGGAGGGGGAGCTCTGCTGGATCAATGTGCAATGCAAGGTCGTAGGGGAGGCACCAAGGAGCACTTCAGAGTTGCGGGGTTCCCAAAGGAATGTGCACTGTTGGAGGAACTGGAGTACCTGGAAAAAGAAAAAGAAAGATTGGCTTTATTTGTCACATGTACATAGAAGCATCGGAAAATGCAGTGACATGTGTCAGTGACCAACACTGCCTGGGGATGTGCTGGGAGCAGCCCTCAAGTACCGCCATGCTTCCGGTACCAATGTAGCGTGCCCACAACTCACTCACCCTAACCCGCATGTGTTTGGAATGAGGGAGGAAACTGGAGCATTCGGAGGAAACCCACATGGTCACGGGGAGAACGTACAAACTCCTTACAGACCGCGGTGGGAATCGAACACAGGTCGTTAGCATTGTCAAGCATTAAGCTAACATGGCGCCCAATGTGCAACATCTGTGGAATTCATTGGCACAGACGGCTGTGGAGCCAAGTCACTGGGTATCTTTAAAGAGGAGGTTTATAGGTTCTAAGTTAGTAAAGGTATGAAAAGGAACCGTGTGAAGGCAATTCTGTTCCTATGTCGTATTATTTTTTGTATCTATAGCTTTTTATTTGTTCTTCTCTGCGCCATATTGGTTGGCAAAGTTGCTGTTTCTTTAGCATTTGTCTATTTTTCACAAGACCAAGTTGCTACCTCGAGACTCAAACCAGCAGGTAAGTGTGGAAGTAGGCGGCTGGATTCGAACCCAGGACCACTCGTGTCGAACTCCTGTGCAGATGCCACTGCACCACTGGCCAGCACAGCATATTGTAGGCCACGTTTACAAGGCATTTCAACTGAGCCCGTCACATGGGTTAAAAAAAAAATCAATGGTTAATCTTCAAAGAAGAACAAGAATCTACACAATGGGGAGAAGTGGTTGTACCCCCCTCTGGATTGAAACTTCAGGCTTTGTACACTTGTACAAGGAGTGCCTTTTGACTGTACTCTGTCAAACAAACACCTCGCGACAAGGCAGAAGAAAAACATTTCTCTCAGGGTTATAGAATTATTTGATCCCTTCAGTTTAAAAAACAGAAACACAGGAGAATCTGCACTTGCTGGAAATCCAGAACAAAGCACAAAGAATGGCTCAGCAGGTCAGCCAGCATCTATGGAGGAGAGAAAACAGACGATGTTTCAAAACAGACTGAAGCCCTTCATCAAGACTGGAAGGGAAGGGAAGGGAAGGCCAGAATAGGAAGGTGGGATACAGGAAGGAGTACAAGCTGGCAGGTGATAGATGAGGCCAGGTGAGGGGGAAGGTAGGGTGAAGTGGGAAGCTGGGAGGTGACAGGTGGAAGAGGTAAAGGGCTGGAGAAGAAGGAATCTAAAGGGAAAGGAGAGTGGACAATGGGAGAAAGGGAAGGAGGAGGGTAAGCAGAGGGACATGAGAGGAAGGTGAGGAGATGAGGAAGAAGAGAGAAGGGAGCCAGAAGGAAGAATGGAAAAAGAGCTTTCTATTGGCAGTGCTCCATGTAAATGTGCTCAGTGGTGGGGATGGCTTTGCTTGTGATAGGCTGTATCCAACATCTTCTGGGCATTGGTGTTTCCATACCAAGATCAAGACTCATGTCCACGGTGTAGCAGCTATTCAACAGAGTGATCCTGTACGATATGCTTTCCTATTTAATAACAGCAAAGTTCCAAAGTTAAAGAATATCTCCTATCCTTTATCAAGAAACTAGTAAAATAAATAATCTTGAACTGATAAAATCTAATGAAACTGAAATGAGCGATTTAACAAAATAAAGTGTTTTGGCGTATGAAGCATACTTAAGCTTTCTTCAAAGGCTTTGGCACAGACTGGATGGGTCAAAGGCTCTGTTTCTCTGCTGTGCTTTTCTATGATTCTAGAACTAAGCTAACTTAAGTGGACTCACGTGAAGTTAAGCGATTTTAAATGTAATTAAGTGGTCAACAAAAAAGATAACACCCCTAGCTCTACTGAACTTTAAAGACAAAAGCACGACTGCAAGACCAAACTCTTTGCTTCTACCACACCCCCACCCACATGACTAACTACCGTAAGCGTAATAAACACACAATACAGATAGAAAATAGATGCGCGGCTCCTACACACAGTAATAGGCCAAGGCAGGTGCACCAAGTCGACAGGAAGGCAGATACAATGTGGCTTTTATTGAGTGGGTATGCCATTGTGGATCTGCTGATAGAGCTGATATAAGACTGTAAGATATATCAGCAAACTTAGGCCATTTGGCCCATTAAGTCTGCTCTACCATTTCACCATGGCTGATCCCTTTCCCTCTCAGCCCAGATATTCTGATCTCTCAAAGCTTCAGTGATCTGGATTCAACCCTCAACCTTCAAAGCTATCTACGTGGCGTGTGCCTGTTCTTCCACTGGCTGTGTGTGTGTGTGTGTGTGTGTGTGTATGTGTACTTCCTTTGGGTGCTCAGGTTTTCACACATGCCCTGAAAAGGTGCAGCTGGGGAGAGTGACTTAGTGCTGTGAACATCCCATACTGCAAGTGGCTGGTGGAATGGACGGGGCCACAGAAGGAACAAGGTACAGAAACCATTAGTGCAGGGACGGGAGTGCTTTGTGAGTCACTGTGGACCTGTTAGGCCTAATATCCTCTTTCTACTGTTGTGAGAAAAATGTGGGGAACTGTGCACTGCAATTTCTGGTTAGTAATTCGTAGATTGATCTCAGAGTAAGTTAAAAGATTGGCACAATGTCATGGGCCGAAGGACCTGTACTGTGCTGTAATGTTCTATATACCTGGATTATTCCCACACCAGATGGACAATGTACATCTCATGCCCCCATGTCCCTAGTCATACCAACACTGAGAGCACTGTGCACAGTTCCCATCTCTGCATCCCACGACCAGGCCCACGCGGGAGCGCGATACATCGTTCCATTCCCTTCCCACCTCAGTATCCCTGGGTCAAACTCACACCGGAAGGCAGGAAGCAGAGGGTAGTGGCTGAAGGCTGTTCCTTGGAACGACAGCTGGTGACTAGTGGTCTGGCGTGGGGGTTCCATGCAAATACACCAGGGCTGATCCATAAGGTTGCGGAGGACACAACAGGATGCAATTTGGAAAAGTCAAACCGACATAGGACTTGGTCAGATGAGAGGGGACCATTTAAAAGGGAGCTGTTTAACCAGTGGATAGATGCAATGATCTTCTAGTGTAAGTGGTTGAGGCAGGTACAATAGTATCATGTTAGATAGGTTCAGCAGCAAAAAGAAATGTCAGTTTATATATACAGTCTTTTTAGATGCATTATTGGGAGGGAGGAGGTTGGACGGACACAATTCCAGGATTGAAAGGCTTGTCACATGAACAGCGTTTGATGGCTCTGGGCCTGTACTCACTGGAATTGAGAAGAATGAGGGGTGTCCTCATTGAAACCAATTGAATGGTGAAAGGCCTCGATGGAGTGGATGTGGAGAGGATGTTTCCTGTGGTGGGGAAGGGTGAGACAGGAGAACACAGCCTCAGAATACAGGGGTGTCCTTCTAGAATGGAGGTGAGGATGGATTTCTTTAGCCAGAGGGTGGTGAATCTGTGGAGTTCTTTGCCATAGGTGGCTGTGGAGGCCAGATTATTGGATATATTTAAGACAGAGGTTGATAGATCCTTGATTGGTCAGGGCACGAAGGGATATGGGGAGAAGGCAGGAGACTGGGGCTGGAGGGAAAATGGATCAGCGATGATGAAATGGCGGGGCAGATTCAATGGTCTAGTTCTGCTCGGATATCTTTATGGTCTTATGATATTGGGCAATTGCAGGAAATTGCGTTTAGCTGGGTGGCACAGTGGTTGGTATGGACTAGATGGGCTGAAGAGCCTGTATTCATGCTAGATTTCTCTATGACTCTCTGAAAGGTGGGAGTTGTTGGTGGGACTGCTCCTGGAGCACTAACTACAGTTTTGGTCTATTTATCTACACTTGATGCTGAGGGATATGGGGAACCTAGAACCATAGTTTCAGTTTGTCCATTTAAGACAGGATCCATTCCCCAAGGATTGTAGATTGTGGTACTTCTAGAATTTTCTGCAGGAGTTGAGTGCAGACAGGTACAGAGATTTATGGGGAATGGGTGGAGCTGCTGTCTGATCAACGGGGGAGCAGGTTAGCAGCGGGACGGGTGAAAGTGGCTCTTGCCTGTTCCTGTTTACTACCTCATCGGGAACATTGCTTTCTGTGCAATGAATGGTTATCATCTGGAAAACACTGCTCCTCAGGAGGTCGAAGCTCCTGTCAAAGGGGCCACGGATGTACACTTGGGCTGGTAAAGAGTGCTTTTGGCACATTGGCCGTCATAAATCAGGGCAGTGAATACAGGAGCTGGGATGTACAAGATGGTAATGAGACTAAATGTGGAGTATTGTGTGCAGCTCTGGTCAGGAAAGATATCAATAAGCTGGAAAGAGCGCAGGGAAAATTTACAAGGATTTTGCCAGGACCTGAGGACCTGAATAATCAGGAAATGTTGAACAGGTTCGGACTTTATTCCTGTGAGCGTAGGAGAATGAGGGGAGATTTGATACAGGTATACAAAATTATGAGGGGTATAGATAGGGTAAATGCAAGCAGGCTTTTTCCCTCAGGTTGGGTGAGATTAGAACTAGAGGTCACGGGTTAAGGGAGAAGGGTGAAATGTTTAAGGGGAACCTGAGAGGGAACTTCTTCACTCAGAGGATGGTGTGAATGTGGAGAGAGCTGCTGGCAGAAGTGGTGGATTGCAACATCTAAGAGAAGTTAGGATAGTTACGGGATAGGTCCAGATGCAGGTAGAAGGGACCAGGTAGAAGGGACTAGGTAGAAGACTAGACTAGCATAGATGGACTGAAAGGCCTGTAACTGTGTTGTAGTTCTCTATCATTTGCAAGACTGTGAAGAAAGAATGCCTTGACGACTCTGATAAAATTGCTCTAAAGGGAGCTAGTACAGACTTGAAGGGCCAAATAGCTTCCTGTAACATTGCTATTAAAACAGAGAACATCAGCCCATGATGTCTGTGCCCAGCACGGCACCAAATTAGACTAACCCCTTAATCTGCAACCTGGTATTGAAAGATGGGAACCATGTGACAGAGATGTTTCCAGTCCAGGAGGGCCAGTACCCACTGGACAGAGGCTTAAGAGCTTTAAGCAGAGGATGATTTAAGCGCCGGGCCAGATTGAAAAGGTCAGGGTGTTGGGGCCAGAGGTGGGGGGCAGGCCCGTTCAGCTCACTGCTCCACAAAGTTTACTCGTCTCCACGCTGAACTGAGGCTATGTACATACATGTCACCATCTACAGCCCTGAAATTCCTTTTCCTGCGGGCATACTCAGCAAATCGATAGAACAGGATCAATGAAAGATCAAGCAGAGTGTAGAAGATGACAAACTGTGCAAATGGAAATATAAACGACAAGAACATGTGATAACAAGAGCCCTTAAAGTGAGACCATTGGTTGTGGGAACACCTCAGTGGATGGGGAAGTGAGTGTAGTCATCCTGTTTTGATCAAGAGCCTGATGGTTCGGGGGTTCCTGAACCTGGTGGTGTGAGTCCTGAGGCTCTTGTACCTTCTACCTGATGGCAGCAGCGTGAAAAGAGTGTGTCCTGGGTGGTGAGGATCCCTGATAGTGACGACTAACAGACTTGTGGACTGGCTGCAGTGATAACTGGCTTTGCGGCTGTGGACTCACGCTTCTGTTCTGTTGCTTTTGTTGTTTGCATGATTTGTTTTTTTCTGCACACTGGGCGTTTGACGGTCTTTTTTAATGGGTTCCTTTGTTTCGTGGCTGCCTGTAAGGAGAGGGATCTCAAGGTTGTATAAAGTATGCAAACTTTGATAATAAGTGTACTTTGACTTTAAGGTGAGAGGCAGCAGGCAGAAGTATGTATGTTTCACAGTAAGTTAATTGCTACGTCTCCTCTGAAAGGGTGATGGGAGCAGATTTTGCCTCAGTCCTGCTGGCTTCCCTCCCCAGAGCTCAGCAGCTGCTCCATACTAGTGCCACTCAAACCCCAAAGTAAATGTATTATTACTGAAGTGAGTCACCACATACTCCCTTGAGAATCATTTTCTTACAGGCATTCACTGGAGTGAATGAAATCGAGTACAATGGATGCTACAGAAACTATCCTCCAACAGACAAACAACTAAAGTCCAGGCTGTGAATGGGCAGTGGAAGGATTAGTTGGACAACTAGGGCAGTACTGTGACAAAGTGGTTAGCGTGCTGCTTTACATTGCCATCTGTAAGGTCGAAGTTCAATTCTCTCCACGGTTTTACGTTCCCCCAGGAACGTGGGGGTTTCCTCCCACTTTCCGAAAGGCGGACAGGTGAGGGTTAGTGAGTTGTGGGCGTGCTGCGTCGGTGCCCAGCATAGTTCAGACTGGTCGTGGTGCATTTCACTGTACGTTGCATCGTGTCAATGTACGTGTGACAAATAAAAAATTACTTCATAACAATTCTTCCAAAGAGGCAAAAGGGCTGATAGGCTAAACTAAAACAGAAAATGCTGGACCCATTTAGCAGGTCAGGCAGCATCTGTGGAGAGAGAGACAGTGAGCAATTGAACTCAGGGACCCTTAACCAAAGTTCAAAATAAATTTATGTCACCATGTACAATCCTGGGATTCATTGTTTGTGAGCATACTCAGTAAATCTATCGAATAATAACCATAACAGAATCAGTGAAAAACTGCTCAACTAGGGCGTTCAACCAGAATGCAGACAACAAACTGCACAAATACAAAAATAAAGAAATAGTAATAAATAAGCAATAAGTATCGAGAATATGAGATTAAGAATACTTCAAAGTGAGTCCATTAGTTGTGGGAACATTTCAATGATGGGCAAATGAAGTTGAGTGAAGTTATCCCCACTGGTTCAAGAGGCTGATGGTTGAGGGGTAGTAACTGTTCCTGAACCTGGAGTTGTGAGTCCTGAGGCTCCTGTACCTTCTTCCCAGTGGCAGCAGTGAGAAGGGAGATTGGCCTGAACATTTATTGTTTCTACAGTATTTCCATAGATGCTTTCTGACTTGCTGAGTGTTGCTGGCATTTCTACTTTTTATTTCAGACTTCCAGTATTTGCAGTTTTTTTAAAATTTCAGGCCTGATGGCCAAATGCTCCCACTATGAGGCTTCTTCCCAATCTAGACCTTCTGCTTAGTTTTCTTTCATCCTCCTGGTGAAGCTACCCCTCACTCTCGGTGTACCCCACAACCATCTCAGCACAGTCACTGTGTCGGTGCAGAGTAATACGATAACTTGCAGGACTGGTCATCTGGAAGCTTGGACCACTAATCAAGAGACACAGGTTCAAATTCTACCATGCAACTGGAAATTCATGTTTATTTCATTAAAACAGCCCACTAATCTCCCTCCTGGCACTTACCTTTGCAGGCAGCCTAAGTGCTACACCTGCCACTCACCTCCCCTTGCCTCCGTTCAGGGCCCCCAACAGTCCTTCCAGGTGAGGCAACATTTCACCTGTGATTCTGCCAGGTTGTCTACCGTGTCCAGTGCTTCCAATGCAGCATCCTCTATATTGGTGAGACCCGTGGTGAATTGGGGGAGCACTTCATCGAGCACTCCACACTTCCGGGTGGCCAAGCATTTTAATTCCCATTCCGTTGTGCCAAGATGAAGCCATCCTCAGGGTGGAGGAACAACACATTTTATTCCATCTGGGTAGCCTCCAAACTGATGGCACAAATATCCAGTAAAAAAAATCCCCCCCACCTTCTTTATTCCCTCTGGCCCCTTACCTGCCTATTACTTCCCCTGGGTCACCTCCTCCTTCCCTTTCTCCTATGATCCACTTTCCTCTCCTATCAGATTCCTTCCTCTCCAACCCTTGACCTTTGCCACCCACCTGGCTTCACCTATCACCTTCCACTCCCCCCACCTTTTTATTCTGGAATGTTCCCCTTTCCTTTCCAGTCCCGAAGAAAGGTTTCAGCCTTAAAACATCGACTATTTGTTCATTTCCATAGATGCTGCCTGACCTGCTGAGTTCCCCCAGCAGTTTGTGTGTGTATTTTGAATTTCCAGCATCTGACATGTTCATTTTTTATTATGGAAGTACGTACACAGAATACAACTCTGAAATTTACCTTCTCCAGATAGCCATGAAATACAGAAAAACCATGGAAGTTGCTGAAAGAAAAGACAACACCACCCCAACCCAGCACGTAAAAGAAATTAAAGCTCTCAAACCCCAACCCCCTCCGTCACACAAAAACTAACAGATCACCCACCCAAAAAATGGTAGCTAGGACATCAAAACCCCAATCCCCTCCCTCGCACACAAAAAACGAACAGACCCCCCCCCCCCACACACACATACGCGGAAAAACACCAAAAAGGAAATTAGACCCCAAATCCCCAACCCCTCCCTCACACAAAAACTAATACATCACCCACACAGAAAATGTCAACAAGGGCATCAAACCCCAAAATCCAAAACCCCCAACCTGCCAATTAGCAACAAGAAGGAGAACTGAAGGAGATCAACACAAACTACAGACCACACTGATAATCACATAGATCTAGAATTTCATAAACATCCTCCTTCAGTATCGAGGAGAGCGACTGCTCGAAATCTGTCCTTCCGTGGAGAGCGACCGCTACCCCACAGTCTGCTGACTGCCCAGTTTCTCATGCTTATAAGTAGAATTGGATATTTTCTGCCTATGGAAGCAATTGAGTTAGAACTCGTTCGAGTCTCATTGGAAGAGGGAAATTGAAAGGGACATACAACATGGAGCAAGCACTTCAGCACTTAATTTATGCTAATTTATGCCAACTATGCTAATCTCATTTTGTTTATTCTCCTGGATTCACTTCAATCACTTCCACCACTCACCCACACACTAGGAGCAGGTTAAAGTTGCCAATTAATCTACAAGCACACATGTGTTTGAGAGGTAGGAGGGAATCAGAGTGCCCAGAGGAAACACGCGTTGTCACAGGAAGAATGTGTGAGCTCCACACCGGTGGTACCAGAGGTCAGGACTGGACCTGGATTACTGAAGCTACGAAAAGCAGCTCCTCCACAGGAGCACCACCACTAGGCAGTGGAAAGCCACCAATGTTGGAATTTGAGGTAATTCCAGACCAATCCAAGAGGGTAAATTACAGGAGCAATCAAATAGAGGAATGCCTGAACATGGAGAGGATCAGAGAAAACAGCCCCGGAATAGGATGTCACTTTAGTTCATAGATTAATTAAGATGAGAGGGAATTTCTTTAGCCAGAGGGTGGTGAATCTATGGAATTCATTGCCACAGATGGCTGTGGAGGCCAAGTCATTGGGTACATTTAAAGCAGAGGTTGATAGGTTCTTGATTAGTAAGGGGGAAAGTAGGAGAATGGTGTTGAGAGGGATAATAAATCAGCCATGATTGAATGACAGAGCAGACTTGATGG
Source organism: Mobula birostris (assembly GCF_030028105.1). Lineage (NCBI taxonomy): Eukaryota > Metazoa > Chordata > Chondrichthyes > Myliobatiformes > Myliobatidae > Mobula > Mobula birostris. The sequence continues at coordinate 95,438,429 of NC_092374.1, forward strand.
GCTAAATGGCCTAATTCTGCTCCTATGTCTTATGGTCTTTACAGTCCATCATTGCTGACCACGATGCCAAATTAAACTGCACCTATCTGCCTACACATGACCCATATTCCTCCATTCCCAGAAATCTTCCTGAGCCCCGAAGCACCTCTGTTGTGACCTCTTCCACCCTCCCCATCGTTGGCAGCACATAGCATGCACCCACCACTTCATGTAAAACACTCCTTTATACTCTCACCCGCTCAGCTCAGAGCAACGTCGTCTAGAATTTGACATTTGTTCACAGGGTCAAAGACTCTATTTACCCCATTTATATCTCTCATCATTTTACAAACGTATATTCTTCTATCATATTGGGAGAAAGCAATCCAAGTGTGTCCAATCTCTCCTTACAGCTCCAGGCAGCATCCTGGTGAATCTCTTTGGTATCCTCTCCAAAGCCTCCACATCCTTCCAGTAATGGTTGCAACCAGAACGGCACACGATCCTCCAAATGTGGCCTATTTACACAGCTGATTACAGCATGACTTCTTGACTCTTACACTCAATACCATGGAGTGATGAATGAAAGTATGTTGTATGCTTCCTTTGCCTCCCCCTCATCATCAGTTCTCACTACCAATGAGTAATGAAATTGGACTCTAAGATCCTTTGCACATCAATGTTCTTGACAGTACTGTTATTTATACACGAGTTTCTAAAGTGTTACTCGACCAGATTAAATTCCATTTGCCATTTCCCTGCCATATTTGCTACTGGCTCAGCTCTGTCCTTTGTCAGGCTTCATCATTATCCACAACACAAGTTTTTCTGCCATCTGCAAAGTCCTTAGGGATAGGATATATGAGCATTTGGAAACACATGGCTTAATTAGAGAGAGACAGCATGGCTTTGTGTGGGGCAGGGCGTGTCCTACCATCTTGATGGAGTTTTTTGATGAGGTAGATTGATGAGGGTAGGGCAGTTGATGTTGTCTTCATGGATTGTTTAACAAGGTCCCTCATGGGAGGCTAACCCAGAAGATTAAGATGTACGGGGTCCACAGTGAACTTTAGCCAGTTCAGCACAACATTGTGGGCTGAGGAGCCTGCTCCTGTGCTGTACTGTTCTATGTTCTAAAGTTACTAATCACCAGATCTACGTTTTTATCCAATATATCACAATTCATGCAAGTCCTAAAACAATTCTCTGCAGAATATCAAGGATCGCAGGCCTTCAGTCAGTCAGAATAACAGCCCTCCTCACTCCCTCTTCTCTTCTATGGCTGAACCAGCTTTGAATTCAATCTGACAAGTGACGATGTGCTTCAATCCTCTGGACCAGCTGCCATGAGGGTCATAGAGTCACAGAGCTCGATGGTGCAGAAGCAGGCCCCTCAGCCTACCTAATCCATGTCAAACTTCTTCTGCCCAGTCCCATGGACCCACACCTGGACCACAGCCCTCCCATCCATCTACCTGTCCAAGCTTCTCTGAAATGTTGCAGTGGAACCCACTTCCACCACTTCCGGTGGCAGCTTGTTCCACACTCGCGTCACCCTCTGAGCAAAGAAGGTCCCCTTAGGTGTGTATTCTCTTGTCCTTCTGCATCCCCCGACTGGCTGTGAGGAGTTTCGGGATGTCCTGGAAGTCCTTTTAGAAATGGGACTCTGTAGTTCTTAACCATGTGTGACACCAAACCTACAGAGTTGTTTGTGACCCTTGACTGCCCCCTGAAATGGCCCAGGAAACCATGAGGTATAAAAGAATACAGAGCAGCTTCGGGCTCTGCTGCCAGGGCACTAAATTCAAATCTCGTCAGCACTGTCCATGTCCCCTGAATTTAGGCCTTACTGAAGATGACAGTTTGCTGCCCTGCTCCAGCGTTCAGCTGCCATGGTTTCGTTGAGGTGTCGGAGTGCCTGTGGCAGGTCGAGTGTGGTTGGGAGCAGTCTTGGCCCTGAGCCGGTTCACGTACAGGATGTTGCGAGATGCACTGAAGCAAAAAAACCACAGAGGGCCTTGCGTGCATTTCTTGCACGTTGACAGAGGTTGTAGGAGTGAACTTTATTTCCACTCACCCAGGTGGCTGAACAATCTTCTCTGCTCCTTCTGAGTTGTTCCTCACTGGTGGATGAGCTGCACACTGCTCAATCTATTGATTTTGTCTCCATTGACGTCCTGCCTCAGACTTAGTTGTTTTTCTTTTCATTCATTGGGATGGTTTTGGGGCCAGAGAGGGGAGTTGTGGGTCAGGTTAGGGTTTAGGCTCTGGACTGTGAGGGAATTAGAGTGTAGGCCTCTGCTCTGCATTCGAAAGCCAGTGGCGTGGCTGTGGTTAGATGTTGGGCCAAAGGACCAGCAAGGACGAGAGCTGGTGACACACCCCCTCATGTCAGTGAGTACCAGCGGGTTTGAGGGTCAGAGTTCTGTGCAGAGAGGAGGCATAAGCAATGATGACACCCACCCCACCCCCTCCAGGTATGTGAATCAGTGAGACTGGGGTGCAAGGCCTGGAGTTTAGAATTGCAGTCATCGGAGAGTCCGGCATTCAAGGTCTAGCCCACAAACATCCCACCTCTCCCGGAAGTTCCGGGAGTCTCCCACATATTGATAGCCGCTCCCTGATGCCCGGAAATTATATACAATATCCTACAAATCGATTTTTTTGAGAGCGAGAGCGAGAGCGAGCATCCTGATTGGTCTCTCTTCGTGCTGAGTAGACGTATCAGTTTTCTCTGTGGGCAGGTTTTTACAGTCGACCTCAAAAATAATGACAGTGTTGCTCGCTGCACTGTTTGCAACAGTGACTTTTCTATTGCCCATTGTGGGTTAAAATGTAAAAGACATGTTGAGGTGAGTTTAACAGATGTCATTCGTTCATTAGCATAGCTAACGTTATTTAAACTAACTGGCTGGCTGCTAAGGAGCTACTCTATTGATGTCCTACGTGATGAGGTCGAACTCCCTGCAGACTTGCTTAAAGTTGTAATAGAATAAACATGATAATATAATATAATATATGTACATATTTTAATGCCAGATTTTCTGCATGTATCCAACTTGGTTTACAGATTAGACAAAATCACTAAACAAAGTATTACATACACCCTTGGGGGTTGACCGGGAGGGGGAAGATATGGGGTTGTGGGGGTCGGGGGTGTTACCTCCCTGAAACGAGTTTTTGCAGGGTGGGATGTCTGCCAGTGCCTTATAAAGCCTCAGAATTGCATCCTTACTTTTATTTTCTAGTCCTCTTGAAATGAATGCTAACGTTGCATTTGCCTTCCCCAGCACCGATGCAACCTGCAAATTAACCTTCAGGGAATCCTGCACCAGGACTCGCAGAGTTAATTCACTGACCCACAGAACACCATCATAAACGACAAATGTATTCTCTGTGGTGTAAATAGTTTATGACTGCCTTTCATTCCCAGCTGGGTTAACATGAAGGGACTTTAAAAAAAATACACATTTCAAGGAAGAAATCACAGACTAACAGCATGGAACACATGCTCCCATCCCCTTGTCCATGTGGTGTTCCCAATCTGGGATGTTTGAGAGGGCTGTCAGGAGCTGATGTCGCTTTGGATTCTGGCAAATTCTATTCCCTTCCTCCGACCCAGCCCCAGCTTCCCATATCCATGGAATACATCCTCCTGGGTGAGCATTCATAAATCAGAGTACTGAGTACAGGAGTTGGGATGATTTGCTGAAGTTGTATAAGATGTTGGTGAGGTGAAATTTGGAGTATTGTGTGCAGTTTTGGTCACCTACCTAAAGGAAAGATATCAATCAGCTTGAGGTCCTGATGAAGGGTCTCAGCCTGAAACAGGACTGCTCCTCTCCATAGACGCTGCCTGACCTGCTGAGTTCCTCCAGTATTTCTGGTGTGTTGCTCAAGATTTCCAGCATTGGCTGAATCGCTTGTATTTATTGATAGGTTTGAGAGAATGCAGAGAAAATTCACAATAATGCTTCTGGGACTTACAGGCCTGAGCTACAGAGAAAGGTTGAATAGGTTAGGACAATTCCCTGGAGTGTAGGAGGATGAGGGGAATTTTGATAGAGGTACACAAAATTATGAAGGGTATAGATAGGGCAAAAATACGTAGGCTTTTCTGCTGAGACTGGGTGAGAGAGGAACAAGAGGTCATAGTTTTAGGGTGAAAGGTGAAATGCTGCAGGAGAATGTCTTCACTCAGAGGGTGGTGTGAGTGTGGAACATCTGCCACTGGAGGTAGTGAATGCAGATTCAATTGAAACATTTAAGAGAAATTTGCACAAGTACATGGATGGAGGGGTAGCAAGGTTTAGGGAGGGGTATGGAGGCGTAGGGAGGGGTATGGATGGGTAGGGGGGTATGGAGGGGTAGGGAGGGATATGAATGGGTAGAGGGGGCTAGGGAGGGGTAGGGAGGGGTAGGAAGGGGTAGGGAGGGGTAGGAAGGGGTAAGAAGGGGTAGGAAGGGTAGAGAGGAGTATGGAAGGGTGTGGAGGGATATGGATGGGTATGGAGGGGTAGGGAGGGGTATGAATGGGTAGAGAGGATTAGGGAGGGGTAGGGAGGGCTATAGATGGGTAGAGGTGTATGGAGGGGTGGGGAGTATGGAGGGCTATGGATGGGTAGGGAGGGGTAATGAGGGGTAGGGAGGGGTAGGAAGGGGTAGGGAGGGGTAGGAAGGGGTAGGGAGGGTAGAGAGGAGTATGAAAGGGTATGGAGGGATATGGATGGGTATGGAGGGGTAGGGATGGGTATGGAGAAGGTGCAGGTAGTTGGAACCAGGCAGAATGACAGGTTAGCATGGACTAGAATGCAGAACAGTACAGCACAACACAAGCCCTTCGACCCACGATGTTGTGTCAACTCTTCAACATACTCAAAGATAAATCTAACCTTTCCTTCCCACATAGCCCTCCATTTTTCTTTCATTGACTAGATAAGCTGCAGAGCTTGTTTTTGTGCTGTAGTGCTCTCTGCCTCTATGGGAGATAGGGTGGAGCAGTGATAGGGCCTAACCTTCTGGAAAGTCCCTTAGAGCAATGGCTTCTTGCCCCAGGGAGGGCAACGCCCAAGACCCTGTGGCTTGGTGGTAGATCACCTGGTGTCCACAGGGAAACGGGTTTCAGGTAAGGCCCAGACAGGAAATTATTCGAATTCGATCAGAAGCCTGCCATTCAGTTACAAAGGTCACTGGAAATCTTTGAAGGCTTGGCACCAAAGCCTTCAGCTCCTTCAGATTCTGAAGAAGAGGTGGGCAATGGCATATCTAAGGAAAGATGTACCGGCATTGGAGGACGTTTACAAGAATGATCCCAAAATGAAAGGAGGAGTATTTGAGGAACATTAGATGGCACTGGGCCTGTGCTCGCTGGAGTTTAGCAGAATGATGGGGGATCTCGTTGAAACCTATTGAATATTGAAAGGCCTGGATAGAGTGGACGTGGGGAGGATATTTCCAAAAAGGGGAGAGTCTAGAAGGAAACGGTATGGCCTCATAATAGAAGGACACCGTTTTAGAACAGGGATGAAGAGGAATTTCTTCAGGCAGAGGATGGGGAATCTGTGGAATTCATTGCCACAGACTGCTGTGGAGGCCAAGTCACTGGGTATATTTAAAGCAGAGGTGCATAGATTCTTGGTTAGTAAGTATTTCAAAGGTTACAGTGAGAAGGCAGGAGAGTGGGGTTGAGAGGAATAATATATCAGCCTCGTGCGAATGGTGGAGCAGACTCGATGGGCCAGAGGGCCTAATTCTGCTCCGGTGTCTTGTGGTCTTATTGTCTCAATGCACTGTCTAAAGAGAACTTTTCTCAAAGAAAGACAGGGGAGGAGAGGCGAGGGCAGACAGAACTCCTCACATACGACATCACATACAATATAAAATCGTTGGGTAGAAATCCTTTGTCATTAGCAACAAAAGAAAAGGGAGAGTTGTATTCCTCGAATGCATTCGAAGATCCTGCTTAGAGTAACACGCATACTCATGCGCAGAATGCTGGAGGAGCTCTGAGTGGCCTCCCCTCAATAGGTGCTGCCTGACCTGCTGAGTTCCTCCAGCATTTTCTGTCTATTGTTCTGATTTCCGGCATCTGCAGAATCTCTTGTGTTTATAATTTCCTGCTCAGAAAGCCAGTGAAATAGCTTCTGAATTCTGATGTCTGTGGTCATACAGGAAACATACTTTCAAAGTTCCGCTCCATCGGAGTGTATAGAACCAAATTTCACACGCAGAATGCAGAGCACAGTCAATCCTCATCCCTTCTAACTGCCTGGGCTATGTTCCACCCCACTGTTCTTAAGTAACACACACAGAATGCAGGTGGAACTCAGCAGGTCAGGCAGCACCTATGGACAGGAATGAAGAACTGATGTTTCGGGCTGAGACTTTTCATCAGAGCCACCCAGCTACCTTCCCCCTCACCTGGTGTCACCTATCACCTCCTAGCCTGAGCTCTTTCCCCTCCACCCACCTTCTTATTCTGCCTTCTTCCTCCTTCTGTCCCAGTCCTGCTGAAGGGTCCCGGCCCCAAAGTCGACTGTTCATTCCCCTTGTTACAACCGGGGTCATTTTTAGAAGAAAAAGAAGAGATTTTTATCAGTTAGTATGTGGAGTGTATTTTCTCAGTGTCACCTCGTGGGGATGAAGTGTTCCTGGGACTGATTACCTTTTATTTGATTGTTTGTCTTTGGACAAGCTCTGGGTTTTCACTTTGTATTGCAGTCTCATTTGTGATCATGGGGATTGTTAAACTCTTTGTAATTATCACCTTTATTCAATTTGGGATCATTTAATTAGCAAGGTATCTTCAATGTAGTGTGGGCACGTGGCCAGGTGGTTAAGGCATTGGACTAGCGACCTGAAGGTTGTGAGTTCGAGCCCCAGCCGAGGGAACGTGTTGTGTCCTTGAGCAAGGCAGTTAATGACACATTGCTCTGCGACGACACTGGTGCCAAGCTTCCCTTGGACAACATTGGTGTCGTGGAGAGGGGAGACTTGCAGCATGGGCAACTGCTGGTCTTCCGTACAACCTTGCCCAGGCCTGCGCCCTGGAGAGTGAAGACTTTCCAGGAGCAGATCCATGGTCTCGCAAAACTAACGGATGCCTTTACTTTACTTTATTTTGCTCCTGGATGTATTTCAGGGGGTCATGCCAACCCCTCTTCCCTCTTTGCCCAGTCGTTGTGGTTCTTTGTCTGGTGAAATTCAGACTTCTGAGTATTGTGAGTGATTTCAGTTCTTCAAGATTCTCTTGTCAGTTTTGCTAGTTAATTTCTGGAATAAATCTTTAATTTTGTTTGAGTTGCCGAAGTCTTACTGATTCCTGAATTTGAATTTGCTAGTGACCCTTACAGCCCTCCATAGATTGACCTGCTGAGTTCCTTCAACATTTTGTGTGTGTTGCTCTGGACTTACGGCATCTCTTCTGTTCACGAATTACTGTTCAGAAGTGTTGTGTTTGCCTTCAAACCTCAATGAAACCTTTACATCTCTGCTTTATCTATATTTGTACTGTAAGACTTTGATTTCAAATGAGTCCCTCATCAGGGAGAAAATGCAACACCTTGTCATAGAATCAGAGGACACTTATTTACACATCTTATCGCTGCCAACGATTGACCAGAACATCTCTAATTCCACCCACTGCCCTTTCTCTTCACAAATCTTTCTCCCCCATATCCAATTCCCTCCTGAAGGTCGCAACAGAATGTTCTTCCACTACGCTGTCGGCAGTATATTCCAGACCTACACTCTCAATTCTCATCCCCATTATTACACGATCTCTGGTCATTCAAACTCTCCATCAAAAGGAAAGAAGTTTCCACGATCCACTCTGTCCAGATCCACCATCGTTCTACATAATTCTCTTTTCCAGACAGTCCCATCCTCTCTAATCTGTCTATGTACTGCAAGAGAAAATCTGCAGATGCTGGAAATCCAGAGCAACACACACAAAATGCTGGAGGAACTCAGCAGGCCAGGCAGCATCTATGGAGGGAAATAAACAGATGGCGTTCTGGGCCGAGACCCTTCATCAGGACTGGAAGGGAAGGGCAAAAAAGCCAGAAGAAGAAGGTGGAGGGAAGGGCAGGTGATAGGTGAGAGGGAAGATGGGTGGATGAAGGGAGAGGCTGGAACGGGATAAGTGGAAGAGATGAAGGGCTGAGGAAAAGGAAATATGATTAGAGAGGACAGTGGACCATGGAAGAAAGGAATATGATTAGAGAGGACAGAAGACCACAGAAGAAAGGGAAGAAGGGACGGCAGAGGGAGGATAGGCAGATGAGGAGAAAGGATGAGAGGGGAATCAGAATGGGCAATTGAAAAGGAGAGCAGGGAGAAAGAGGAGAAATTACCAGAAGTTAGAGAAATCGATGTCCATGCCATCTTATATTTGTCTTCATTGGTTGATGTGTTGAGCGTAATTTCAGGAAGTTGTGTTGCAATTGTATAAAACTTTGGTTTGTCCTCATTTGGAGTATTGTTTGCAGTCCCATCTGCCACATTTCAGGAAGGTTGTGGAGATTTTGGAGATTGTGCCGAGGAGGTTCACCAGGATGTTGTCAGGAGTAGAGAGTGTTAGCTCTAAGACAATTTTGGACAAACCTGGGATCATTTTCTCTGGAACGTTGAAGGGGTGAACTAATAGAAGTATTTACTATTATGGGAGGCTTATGTAGGATACAAAGTGAGTTACACAGTCATTATCCCAGGTTGGAAATAGCAAACACTACACGACTTTGATTTAAGGTGAGGGGGTTAAGTTTAAAGGAGGTTTACGAGGGAAGTTTTTTTTTACACAGATTGGTAGATGCCTACAACATGCTGTCAGGGGAAGTGGTTAAAGTAGATATGCTGTTTAAGAGACAGTTAGAGAGACACGCCACAAGCTAGGAATGGTGATATAGACAGTGGTATAGTCTATATCCTCTGCTGTTCCATGGAAAGGCCTTGATAGGGTGGATGTGGGGAGGATGTTTCCGAAAGAGTTTTTTAAGACCAGAGGATGCAGACTCAGAACAGAGGTTTTGCCCATTTAGAACAGAGATGTAGATGAATTTCTTTATCCAGAGGCTGGTAAGTCTGTGGAATTTGTTGCCACAGGTGGCTGAGGAGGCCAAATAATCGGGTATAATTAAGGCAGAGCTTGATAGTTTCTTGATCAGTCAGGGCACGAAGAGAAACAGGGAGAAGGCGGGAGAAGAGGCAAATGAATGAGCCATGGAAGAGGAGACCTGATGGGCCAAATGGCCTGATTCTGCTTCTATATCTTGTCTTGTGGCACCCTGGTTAGCACAGGAATTGTGGGCCAAAAGGCCTGTGTCTGCACAGGTCCGTGTTCCATTCTCACCCAGGAAGTGGTGAATCTTTGGAGCACTCTACCCTGGAGGATTCTGTAGGCTAGATTAAATTGGATTCACTTTATTTGTCAGCTCTCGAAACATACAGTGATATGTGTCAAATTCAGGAGCACTGGTACTGACAAGAGAATAGAACTAACACCTTGCAGCTTGAGTACTCCGGGCCCATGCCCAATGTAAGTGACATTGGTTCCTTTATGGGGATTCTTTCAGCCTTCCCTACATCCCCTCCCCCCGCCCCCCCCCCCCCCCCGAGATCTCCCTCCATCTCAGAATCAGAATCAGGTTTACTATCACCAGCCAATGTTGTGAAATTTGTTAACTTAGTGGCAGCAGCACAATGCAATACATAATCATAAAAAAGCTGTGAATTACAGTCAATGTGTCTATTCAATAGTTAAGAAGCGCAAAAATAGAAATTTTTAAAAAGTAGTGAGGCAATGTTCATGGGTTCAATGTCCATTCATAAATCTGATGGCAGAGGGGCAGAAGCTGTTTCTGAATCATTGAGTGTGTGCCTTCAGGCTCCTGTACCTCCTTCCTGATGGTAGCAATGAGAAGAGGGCATGTCCTGGGTGATGGGGAGGTCCTTAATGATTGACACCAGCTTTTTGAGGCATCACTCCTTGAAGGTGTCCTGGATACAATGGAGTCTAGTGCCCGTGATGGAGCTGACTGAGTTTACAACTCTCTGCAGTTTACTCCGATCCCATGCAGTATCCCCCCCATTCCCCCCACGCCAGACAGTGATGCAGCCAGTCAGAATGCTCTCCACGGCATACCTGTAGAAATTTGCGAGTGTTTTTGGTGACAAACCGAATCTCCTCAAACTCCTAATAAAACATAGCCACTGCCTTGCCTTCTTTATAGTATGTTGGGCCCAGGACAGATTGTCAAAGATATTGACACCCACAAACTTGAAGTTGTTCACCCTTTCCACTCCTGGTCTCTCTGATCAGCATGAGATCTTGGTTAAGTAACACCTCTGTCAAAGGCCTTGGCCACTTGGCTGCTTTGACGCAGTTTTTTCTCGTTGGAGTAAGCCTGAGCTCACCGACAGTTTGACTTCCTGTCACTGAGACTTTGTTTCTGTTGTGGGTTTTAGCCCAGTGCTAATTTTGTCCTAATTACTATTGAAACCTTGTCACATACTCATAGAGTAATAGAACCCTACAGCTGAGAAACAGACTCTTTGACCCATCTACTCCATGCTGAATTATTAATCTGCCTCGTCTCATTAACCTGTACCCGGACCATCGTTCTCCATGTCCTGCCCCACCCCATACCTATCCCAATTTCTCTTAAATGTTGAAATTGACCCCACATCTACCACTTGCACTGGCAACTCATCCCACACTCTCATCACCATCCAGTGCTTCCAGTAGTTGCCCCCCCCACCTTCACCACTCCCCATTCCCATTTCTCTCTCTCACCTTATCTCCTTACCTGCCCATCGCCTCCTTCTGGTGCTTCACCCCTTTTTCTTTCTTCCATGGCCTTCTATCCTCTCCTGTCAGATTCCCCCTTCTCCAGCCCTGTGTCTCTTTCGCGAATCAACTTCCCAGCTCTTTACTTCACCACTCCCCCTCTCCTGGTTTCACCTGTCACCTGTCACCTTGTACTTCTTCCTCCCCTCCCCCACATTCTTGCTCAAACTTCTCATCTTTTTTTCCAGTCCTGATGAAGGGTCTTGGCCTGAAGTATCGACTATACCCTTTTCCAAAGGTGCTGCCTGGCCTGCTGAGTTCCTCTGGCATTTTGTGTGCGTTGCTTGGATTTCCAGCATCTGTAGATTTTCTCTTCCTGTACTCAGTACTTTGATCTATGAAGGCCAAAGTGCTAAAAGCTTCCTTTATGGCCCTATCTACCCGTGATGCCACCTTCAAGGAATTATGGACCTGTATTCCCAAATCCCTTTGTTCTACCACACTCCTCGGTGCTCTACCGCTCACTGTGTAAGACCTGCCCTAGTTGGTCCTACCAAAGTGCAACACCTCACACTTGTCTGTGTTAAACTCCATCTACCATTTTTCAGCTTATTTTTCCGGTTGGTCTATATCCCACTGCAAACTCTGATAGCCTTCCTCACTGTCCACTAACCACTGACCCCAGCCTAGGTGTCATCCTCAAATTTGCTGATCCAGTTATCACCCAAATTATCACCCAAATTATCCACATTATCACCCAACTCATTGATATAGATGGCAAATGACAACGGACCCAGCGCCGGTCTCTGCGGCATTCAACTAGTCACATGCCTCCAGTCGGAGAGGCAGGCATCTACTACCTCTCTCTGGCTTCTCCCACAAAGCCAATAACTAATCCAATTTACTACCTCATCTGGAATGCCGAGTGACTGGACCTTTGTGATCTTGTCAAAGCCTTGCTAAAGTCCACGTAGACAACATTCAGTGCCTTGCTTTCATGCACTTTCCTGGTAACTTCCTTGAAAAACTCTATCAGATTTCCTAGTCAGTCCATGTCTATCCAAGTACTTATATATCCATTCCCTTAGAATAGCTCCCAATAACTTTCCCATAACTGATGTCAGGCTCACTAGCCTTTAACTTATTGGCTTATCCTTGGAGCCTTTCTTATACAACTGAACAATATTAGCTATCCTCCAGTCCTCCAGCACCTCACCTGTGACTAGGGATGATTTAAGTAACTCTGCTAGGGCCCCTGTAATTTCTGCACTTGCCTCCTGTCATGTCCAAGGGAACACCTCGTCAGGCCCTGGGGATTTATCCATCCTAATTTGCGTCAAGACGGCAAACACCTCCTCCTCTGTGATCTGTATAGGGTCCATGACCTTGTTGCCGCTTTGCCTCCACTTCTACAGACTCTGTTGTTTGTCTCCAATGTAAACATAAACACAAAAATCCATCTAAGATCTCCCCCATCTCGTTTGGCTTCATGCATAGATTACCAATCTGATTTTCCAGAGAACCTCAAATTTGGCTCTTGCTCTTAATATATCTGTAGAAACTCTTGGGATTCTCCTTCACTTTGTCTGCTAGAACAGTCTCTAGCCTTAATTTGGTCCTCCTTCTTAACTGTCCTCTTGCATTTTTTATACTCCACAAGCACCCCATTGCGTCCTGCCTGCCTATACCTGCTATGTCCCTCCTTCTTTTTCTTCACCAGGGCCTCAATATCTCTCAAAACCAAGGTTCCATAAACAGTTATCTTTACCTTTTATTCTGACAGGAGTATACGAACTTTGTACTTTCAAAACTTCACTTTTGAAGGCCTTCCACTTACTAAATACATCTTTGCCAGGAAACAGCCTGTCCCAGTCCACACTTGCCAGATCATTTCTGATACCATCAAAATCGGCCTTACTCCAATTTAGAATTTCAACCCATGGACCAGATCTATCCATTTCCATAATTACCTTGAAACTAATGATATTATGATCACTGGATGCAAAGTATTCCCCTACACAAATTTTTGTCATCTGCCATGTCTTATTCCCCAATAGCAGATCCAGTATTGCAAACTTTCTCACTGGGACTTCTACATACTGATTAAGGAAACTTTCCTGAACACAGTTGACAAACACTTTCCTATCTAGCCCTTTTACAGTATGGAAGTCCCAGTCAATATGTGGAAAGTTAAAATCACCTAGTATCACAACCTTATGTTTCTTGCAACTGTCTGCGATCTCTCTACAAATGTGCTCTTCTAAATCCCATGGACTGTTGTATGGTCTATAATATAATAGTATTCACGTGGTCATAGCTTTCCCATTCCTCAGTCAACTGACTCCCTGCATTTGACTCTGTAAATCATCGTGCCCTTTGGCAAGTACTGTCCAAAATCAGGTGCTCAAAATACCTCAAGATCCTGCAGCTCTTACACAACGATATGAGTGCAACAGTCATCAGCAACAGTGGCTCTGAAACAGCACCTATTGAGGTTGAGACTGGGGTCAAACAGGGGTACATCATTACCCCAACACTGTTTGCCATTTTCATTCTTCACCTCACAGGCCAAGACCTCCCACAAGGAGTCTAGATTCTCTATAGGACAGATGGGGAAGGGGGCTGCTCTTTAACCTTAACAGGTTCAAGGCAAAGAGCAAGGTGTTAACTACTTCCATCATGGATCTCCAATATGCAGATAGCAATGCCATCGCAGCTCCCTCTGAGGAGGATCTGCAGTGCATAATGGATGCTCTGGGCAGAAGTATACAAGTTCCTGGGACTTGATCTAAACATCAAGAAAACCCAGGGCCTGCACCAATCTGCTCCAGATCAAGTTCCTGAACCTCCAACCGTCAAGTTGACAACATCCCTCTGGAGAACACTGATCATTTCCCATATCTTGGCAGCTTTCTTCCTTCAAGAGCCAACGTTGACCTTGAAATAAATCACAGAACAGGCTGTGTGAGTGGAGCTTTTGCCAGGCTGAGGAAAAGGATGTTTGAAGATCAGGATATCAAGACCTACACTAAGCTTCTGGTCAATAAAGCTATAGTCCTCCCCTACTTGTTATATAGAGTGGAGTCATGGACAACATACAGCAGGCACATAAAATCCCTAGGAAACCTACCAACAAAGATGCCTCTGAAAGATTCTGAGGGTTAGCTTGAAGAACAGGCATGCTAACTGCAGCATCCTGGAGGAAGCTGACATTAACTCCATAGCTACAAACATGACTCAACACCAATTGCGATGGGTCAGCCATATCTCCCGTAAGCCTGACTTCCGCCTCCCTAAACAACTCCTGTTCGGCCAACTCAAGGATGCAAAGTGCAATCCTGGAGGGGAGAGAAAGCAATTCAAGGACACTCACACAACCTGTTCTGCGTATTATTTCAAGGCCCACCTGAGGAAGTGCCACATCAACCTGAATGGATGGGAGAAATTAGCACAGGACAGGGAAAGCTGGAGAAGGACTGTCTCTGAAGGGACTGCACAGCTCGAAGAATACCTCCACCGTGCCACTGAGTCTAAACGGCTTCAATGTAAGGAGAGACGGGGAAAGGCCCAGCCAGCTACACCCACCACCACCTCAGTGACCTCCACCTGCCAACACTGCAATCGGACTTGCAGGTCACGGATCGTCCTCTTCAGTCATCTCACAACCACCCACAAGTGACCAGATCAACCACCAGGAGAAGAACCATACTCGATTATGAGTGATCGCTGATGGTGATTCCTTAGTCCTCAACTTTCGAGCTGAGCTCTCCAGTCTGTCCTGACTGAGCACTGCTGTGACATTTTCCCTGACTCTTAATGCCATCCCTGCCACTCTCTCACGTATCAACAGAATCCAGAACATGGAGCTGTCAGTCCTGCAGCCAGGTCTCACAACGGTATTGTAATTCCACGTAGTCACTCATGCTCTGAGCTGATCCGCCTTTGTACAGTCCTGTTGGCATTGAAGTATACGCAGCTCAGACCATTAGTCCTTCCACGCCCATTTCTGACTTCGTAGCTAGGCTTAACCACTCCACTATCCTTCCTGGTGCTTGCTCACATCCCCATTCCCTTACAACTTTAGCTTAACCACCACTCTCCACCCACCCACACCCCCGGTCCCCACCTCCCTGTGCAGCACGAGAAAACCCTCCGGTTCAGCTGCAAGTGTTCATTCCCCTCAGTTCAGGTGCAAACTGTCCCTTCTGTACTGGTACCACTTTGCCTGGGGGAAGAGCCCAATGATTCAAAAATCTGAAGCCATCCCTCCTGCACCATCTCCTTGGCCACATATCAAACAGTAAAATCTTCCTATTTTTGGCCTCAGGTAGCAATCCTGAGATCACAGACTTGGAGGTCCTGTCCCTTAACTTAGCACCTAACTTCCTGAACTCACTTTGTTAGGATCTCGTCAACCCCCCGGCCCATATCATTGGTACTAACATAGACCACGACCTCTGGCTGCTCACTCTCCCACTTAAGAATGCCTCTTCCTCTGATCTTCTGCACTAGGAACTTTATTTGATGTGGATGAGATTTTTTTTCCCTTAAGGTATAGGCTAGAATAGATCTAGGAGCAAATCACTGTCTGTAGCAGTGGTCCCCACAGTTATGTGACACTGGAATTATATACAAAAGTCATTGGCAAACAAAAGGGCAACATGTATACTAAACATAAGAGATTCTGCAGATACTGGAAATCCAGAGCAACACACACACAAAATGCTGGGGGAACTCAGCAGGTCAGGCAGCGTCAATGGAGGGAAAAAAACAGTTGATATTATGGGTCGAGACTCCTTGTCAGGACTTGAAAGGAGGGGGAAGAAGCCGGAATAAGGTGGGAAAGGGGAGGGTGTACAAGTTGACAGGTAAGACCAGGTGAGGGAGAAAGTGGGTGTGTGGGGGAAGGGGGGGATGATGTGAGAAGCTGGGGAGTGATAGATGGAAGAGGTGAAGGGCTGAAGAAGAAAGAATCCGACAGGAGAGTAAGGTCTACCATGGGAGATAGGGAAGGAGGAGAGGAATCAGATGAAGGGAAGGGGCTAAGGGGGCAGCCAGAATGGGGAATGGAAAAATAAAGAAGGGGGAAAGAGAAATTACTGTAAGTTCAATATTTATATGGGGTGTTGCTCCTCCAACCGGAGAGTGGCCTTATCGTGGCAGTAGAGGAGGCTGTGGACAGACATATTGGAATGGGAATGGGAAGTACAATTAGAAAAGGTGGTCAGTGGCAAATCCCACCTTTAGAGGCCTCTGCAGTCTCCAGAAGTTCAACATGTATGTAGATATATGTCAGTTCAAGATGCAACACGTTTAATTTCCTTTCTACTATGCAAGTGTAAAGGAGAATTAGTTAATAGTTACTCCCAATCCGATGCCTCAAATTAAAGCACAATAAGATAAAGAACACAATAAATATAAACACATAAGATAGCTTACAGTATACACATAGATTGATTGTGCGTTCATAAAGTGATACTAGGCACAGGGGTTTCCGTACACAAGGTGACTGACAGGAAATGACAAAGTAGTGGTGGTAGGGGGAGTGGAGGGGTGGGGTAGTGGGTGGAGGTGTTGGGGAAAGTAGCTGTTTTTGAGTCTGATAGTCCTGGTGTGGATGTAGCCTCCTCCCTGATGTCATCATCATCATCATGTGCCACGTCATATGACGTGGGCGTTCATGGTCTTTTTATAAACATGATTGTTCCTGGCAAATTTTTCTACAGAAGAGGTTTTGTCATTGCCTTCTTCCGGACAGTGTCTTTACAAAGATGGGTGACCCCAGCCATTATCAATACTGTTCAGAGATTGTCTGCCTGGTGTCAGTGGTCACATAACCAGGACCTGTGATATTTGCACCAGCTGCTAATACGACCATACACCACCTGCTCCCAAGGCTTCACGTGATCCTGATCGGGGGGGCGGGGGGCTAAGCAGATGCTACACCTTGCCCAAGAGTGATCTGCAGGCTGGTGGAGTGAGGGAGCACCTTACACCTCCTTTGGTAGGGACGTATCACCACCCCACTGCCCAGCTCCCTAGTGGGAGGGACAAAAAAAATCCACGAGCAGGGTGGGTGTGATCTTTTGCAATATCGCCTGCTTTTCTGCGCACATTTCTGTCTATATGTCCTTGATGGTGGGTAGACTGGTGTGGGTGACGCATTGGGCAGTTTCGACTGTCTGTTGTTGAGCCTCCCTGTCTGCCGCAGTGCAGTTTGCATAGCAGACAGTGATATGCCCTGCCCTGCCCATCTGTAGGAGGTCGTGAGTATGAACGGACACGGTCAAATCTAAAGGAGTAGCAGCAAAGGGACAGCACAGTAACAAAGCAGTTAGCAAAATGCTTTACAGCACCAGCAACCATAATCAGCGATCAGGGTTCAATTCCCGCTGCTGTCTATAAGAAGTTTGTACGTTCTCCCCGTGACTGTGTGGGTTCCCTCGGGGTGCTCCCATTTCCTCCCACGTTCCAGGGACATACGGTTAGGTTAGGGTCAGGGTTAGTAAGCTGTGGGCATGCTACGTTGACGCTGGAAGCCTGGCAACACTTGCAGGCTGACCCAAACATAATCTGCAGACTGTGTTGGTCATTGACACAAAACAACGCACTTCGCTGTATGTTTCGACGTATTGATGTCGGTGGCCTCCGTTGGGTCAGGATCGACCATGGATGCTGCATCCTAACTGTCTAAATACGCGAGCCAGGGCAGTACGATACAGAGAGCAAGCTGTCGTCCATGTAGCAAGCTCCCCCTCTCCATGCATCTGATGAACCCAAAAGAATGGCATGGACCGATACAGTTTGGCACCAGAAGTGTCGCAGGGGTTGCCAGTCATTGTCGAACTCAATGTATGACTACCTTAGGGACTCCAGCTCTGGATTTTTCCTTGGAGTTTACTTCCAAATGCTTCTAAAGGGTATAGATGCAAGGCAGCAGAGCTTTGAGATCAGAGTTTTCCTTCTCCTAGAAGAGCTGTTAACCATGGCTGAAGAGCCCCATCTGCCCGAAGCAGTTGGTTTTAAGGCGCCAATAAGGCACCTTTGCCCCTCCTCCTGTCAGTAGAAACAGTTTCGACTGGCTTAGTAGCTAAGTCACACATAAAGGCCAGGAGCCGGAATTTCCACACCACCTTCATATTCACACCGACCAGATCCAACACTTCTCTCACTTTTATCTCTCCATCTCAGAAGACAAACTGCCCATTGACTCTTATTATAAACCCTCTGATTCCCACACCTTCTTAGAATACCCTAACTCTTGATAGGATGCTTGATTTCTTCCAGTTTCTCCGTCTCCACGCCAACTAGGAAAGATGAGGCCTTCCATTCTAGGCCACCTGAACTGTCCTCCATTTCAAAGAAGCATGGCTTGATGCAGACTTTTCTCATAATTCCTCTGTTTCACAGACTTGTGTTCTCACCCCACCTCACTCTTGGGCAATGATTCCTAACCTTTTCTATGTCATGGACCCCTACCATTACCCGAGGGGGCTGCAGACCCTGGGTTGGGAACTCCAGGTCTAGACAGAACAAAGATAGACTCTCATTAGTCCTCCATTTTCATCTATCAGCTTGACAATCCAAAAGATTAAAAATTAGCTTTATTTGTCACAGGTACATTGAAACATTAAACCATTTGTGTTATCTCGGCTCTGTGCTGAACTGAGGCTGAGGCAGCAGCCTGCTTCGGCTGTTCCAGGCTTCATGTCTGAGGGCTCACTTTCATTCTCTTTGCTATTGGCTTACTTTTACTGTTAGCACAATTTGTTTCTTTTTTCTCTCTGCACATTGGCCATTTGACAGTCTTGTTTTTATGGGTTTTTTGGGTTTGTTTGTTTGGTGGCTGCCTGTAAGGAGATGAATTTGTAGGTTGAATAATGTATACATACCTTGATAATAAAAGTACTTTGAACTTTAATGACTAACACAGTCCAAGAATTGTGCTAGACAGCTCGCAAGTGTCCTCGTGCTTCTGTCACCAATTTCACACGCCCATAAGTCAGTAACCCTAACCTGTACGTCTTCGGATTGTGGGAGGAAACCACAGAACTTGGAGGGAACCTGCATGGCCACAGAGAGAACATACAAAATCCTTACAGACAGCGGCGGCAATTGACCCCCAATCTCACAGCTGTCACTGTGTAGCGTGAACTAACCACTGCACTACATACCGTCCCATTCCACCATACTATAAGACCATAAAACATAGGACCATCTGGCCTTTTGAGTCTATTCCACCATTCCATCGCGGCTGATTTATTATCCCTCTCATCCCCATCCCCTGACTAATCAGGAACCTATCAACCTCCGCTTTAAATATACCCAGTGACTCAGCCTCCACAGCCAGCTGTGGCAATACATTCCACAGGTTAACCACCTTCTAGTTAAAGAAATTCCTTCTCATCTATGTCCCGAGGCTGTGCTCTCTGGTCCTAGACTGCACCACAATAGGAGACATCCTCTCCATGTCTGTTCTATCTGGGCCTTTCAATATTCTGTAGAGATTTCCTTTCATTCTTCTAAACGCCAGTAAGTACAGGCCTAAAGACATCACATTATCCATTGCATTTCCGCCACCTGAAACCTGAACCAGTCACATATTCCCTTTGCCTGCTCTTGCACCTTCCATGGAAATTGGTGGTCCTCTCATCCCTTATCAGCCACTCCTCCCTAAGCAGGTCAAACACTTGTTCCTGCATCGCCTCCTTTGCCACCGTTCAGGAACAGCACCATTCGGCCCTTCCAGGTGAGGAGCAGATTCAGGCTCACCTCTTCCGCACCCAGCTCCTGCATTCTGTGCTCCTGGCGTAGCCTCTCCCACATGGGTGAGAATGATGGCACATTAGGTTTGGAAAGGACCAGCGCTCTGACCATAAAGGCCACCCTGAGCTCCCAGCAGCATTCCAATGGAGCTCCGCTTCCCATTCCCATACAGGTCAGTCATTCCTCGGCCCTCTTCACCACCAATGCATATTAAAGCACCTCATATTCCTCACTGGTTGCCTACAACACAACAGTAGGGACACAGAATTTTTGCTACTGTCAGAATTACTGTGGACAACAAAGATTTTGCTTCCTGTATACACTTCAGTGTATCTTATGGATTTTCTGATGCTGATCGAGAAAATCACCACGAAATTTCCCTATCAGGCACCGTGTTTTTGAAATCGTCTATGTTTGTTATTTCAATTCATAATTCAAGTCAGAATTATCCTGCATCGCCTCCTTTGCCACCGTTCAGGAACATCTCTACCAAAGGAAGGTTGACAACATGCTTCAGGCATATAAAACCATGAAGTTCAACATGTCACTAAAGATTCATTTTCTGCATTCCTATTTAGACAGCTTCCCTGCTTGGTGATGTCAATGACGAGCATGGGGAACAGTTTCACCAGGACGTTGTTGTCATGGAGAAACGGTATCAGGGCAACTGGAATCCATTAATGCTGGCTGATTATTGTTGGACACTTAAGCAAAAAGCCTCAGACACTGAGTACAAATGAAAACCATCAACAAAACATTTTTAGCTTAATTGAACTATTGCTAAACATCAGCACTCTTATGCATTTAAACAAACTATTCAATGAAAGTTAATTTCTTCTTTTCTCCAAATTCCTACATGATACACTAAGTCTGAATTATATTTGTGTTCCGCTTCAAGTGGTCTATCATGAACTAAAAAATTCTGAGGAAGCAACACTTTTGGAAAAGATTGTTGTCCAGTGTTATGGCCCAGGTGAGTGTCCAGACCAGTCTGTCAAAGCTGGCAGCCAGCTGTGTAACATCACAGATTCTTTTCTAGCAGAGACTAGTCTAATTTACAGTTACACCTTATCTTTTCAAAAGATTTAAAAAATTAGCTTTATTTTGTCACAGGTAGATTGAAACATAAAACACACAGTGGAATGTGTCGGCTGCATCAACAGCCAACACAGCGCGAGGATGTTCTGGAATTAGGCCGCAGGTGTCGCCATGCTTCCAAGCATCAACGCAGCGTGTCCACAATGTACTAACCCTAACCCTTAGGAGTTAATAACTCCTTTTGGAACCAGGAGGAGACACACACAGTCATGGGGAGAACATACAATCCCGTTACAGACAGCGGTGGGGATCGAACCCCGCTCGATTTTACACTTTGCGCTGTGAAGTGATGCGCTAACTGTGCCGCGCCCGACAGCGGCAGGGCATGCCAACAACAGCAGAGTATCGGTACATGCAGTGGGGGCAGGTCTGACTTAAATCACTGACTCTTCCCTACCCACCCCACCCATTTGTGGCGTTAACCGGGAGCATTGCAGACGAAGGGCCCAAAGCATTATTGACCTACCACAATCCCTTTGACCCATTACCGTCAGGAAGGAGGCTCAGAAACATCCAGAAACCAGGACTGCCAAACTGAGTAAACTTCTTCCCTCAGGCTGTGAGACTAATGAATACCCTGCCACCACCAAGGTCTCGTCACTAGGACAGCAAGCTGTTTACTGTTTACCTGTGCTGAGCTGTAATACATGCAATTTGAGTTATATATTTACTTATATATAGTATAATATTTTGGTGTAGGTGCTGTGTGTGATGTACATTGTGTGGTCTGGAGGAACATTGTTCCACATGTACAGTCAATAATCTTGAACCATGTTGCAGGAACTTTACATACTCTTTGACTTGTACCTCTTACCTACTTATGAGGGGTATGGATAGGGTAAATGAAAGCAGGGCTTTTTCACTAAGTGTGGGAGAGGCTAGGACTAGAGGTCAAAGGCTAAGGGTGAAAGGTGAAATACTTAGGGGAAAATTGAGGGTGAACTTCTTCACTCGGAGGTGGTGAGAGTGTGGAACAAGCTGCCAGTGGAAGTGGTGGGTGTGGGTCAATTGTGACATTTCAGAGAAGTTTGGATAAGGACATGGATGGGAAGTGCAAGTCCATGGGACGAAGCAAAGTAACAGTCCAGCACAGACTAGATGGGTTGAATGGCCTGTTTCTGCATTGATTTACTCTGTGACTCTATGATCTCGAACTATGTACGTCTATTCCCTGAAGGCTTTTAACTGGGGTCTCCTAGTGTTAACACTGTGTAATGTGAGACATTGTAAAATCTCCATAGAGCATAAAACATTATTGCAAAGGAGAGGTCCTTTGGCCCGCAATGCTGTACTGACCTTTTAGTCTACTCTAAGATCAATTTAACCTTTCCCTCCCACATAACCCTCCATTTTCTATCATCCATGGCCCTATCTAAGAGTTTCTTAAATGCTCCTAATATACTTTCCTCCACCATGACCCACACTTACACTCTCTGTGTAAGGAACTTACCTCTGATACTCCCTCTATACTTTCCCCCAAGCACCTTCAAATTATGCCCCCTTGTATTAGCTATTTCTGCCCTGGGGAAAAGTCTGTGGCTGTCCACTTGAACTCTACCTCATCTTGTACACCTCTGTCAAGTCACTTCTCATCCTCCTTCACTACAGAGAGCAAAGCTCTATTTTGCTCAACTTGCTCTCTAATCCAGGAAGCATCCAGGTAAATCTCCTCTGCACCCCCTCTAAAGCTTCCAGATCCTTCCTACACTGTGGTGTCCGTAGCTGTGCACAATACAACCAATTAGATAATGGTTGTCTTACTATGGGTGGTGGGTAGGAAAGACATCTCTACCAAAGGAAGTGTAAGGTGCTCCTTCCCTCCGCCAGCCATGGGCAAGGTGTGGCATCTGCTTAGCCTCCCCTCCCCCCAATCAGGGTCAGGTGCTGGTTGGTCGTACGAGCAGCTGGTGCACATCAGAAATCCTGGTTATGTGACCACTGACACCAGGCAGACAATCTCTGAAGAGTATTGATAATGGCTGGGGTCACCCATCTTGTAAAGACACTGCCCAGAAGAAGGCAATGGCAGACCACGTCCGTAGAAAAATTTGCCAAGATCATGTTTGCCCACGCCATGCCACATGGCACACGATAAATGAATGGTCTTATTGTGGTTTTATAGATCTTCAACATTACCTTGCTGTTCTTGAACTCAATCCCATGACTAATGAAAGCCAGCACACCACATGCCTTGTTAACAGCACTATCAGCCTGCACGATATACTGTAGAAAAATACAATATTTCAATACAAAAGCTGGAAGTCCAGTAACGTGCACATCAAAGAGCCCTAAGCAGATCAAGAGTTGTGGTCAGAGTATCACTACTCCACACTGCCACTGCGCACACTCCCAGACTGAAAGCAAAGCTCCCTCAACAGCAAATGAGCCCTGTTCCACATCAGTAACCCAGAGAGGTGACCACTAAAGAACCTCACTGCCTGAGATTCCGTTTCATTTCGGATTTCTGCACACGGGGAAGCAGAATTGAAAGGTAGCGAGCGGGGGGGAGGGGCTGTTTTTCCACAGAATCTACTGCTTTTGATTCTTTCTGACCTCTTCCTATGAACCAACATGGCGGCTCGGCAAGGATGTGTCAGAGCCTTGCCCTGCTTGCTGACTGCATCCTATGATGACTGTACTTTAGGCCCTCACCACACACTCATGGGGCCTTACTAAGCAACAGCTGTGACTACAGGAAACCAGCAGTACTGGGCTGTTTGATGGCAGGGTGTGATAGAGGTCGGTAGGAAATGAAGGTTACCACAGACAGAGCAACGCAAAGCCAGCACATGCAACACGCGACTCTAGTCCCTGACAAAAATATCAATCTAAATCAGATACTAAACCTCCTTCACAGCTTCCTGTGAAGGACCAGAGAGATTGTTTCTTTGTCATTACACTCAGTGTCTATATTATTAGGTACACCTCTACCCCTACCTGCTCATTAATGCAAATATCTGATCAGCCAATCACATGGTAGCAGCTCAATACATAAAAGCATGCTGACACAGTCAGGAGGTTCAGTTGTCTTTCAGGACAAATGTCAGAATGGGGAAGAAATGTGACCTAAGTGATTTTGATTGAGGAATGACTGTTAGTGCCAAACAGGGAGGTTTGAGTCTCTCAGAAACTGCAGATCTCCTGCAATTTTCACACACAACAGTCTCTAGAGTTTACAGAGACTGGTGGAAGAAACTGCAAGCAGCAGCTCTGTGGCTGAAAATGCCCTGTTAATGAGAGAGGTCAGATGAAATTGGCCAGACTGGTTCAAGCTGACAGGAAGGCGACGGTAACTCAAATAACCACACGTTACAACAGTGGTGCGCAGAAGAGTATTTCTGAATGTACAACACGTCAAACCTTGAATTGGAGTGGCTACAGCAGCAGAAGACCACAGAGTTCCACTCCCTGTATCTAATTCAGTGGCTACTAAGTATACAGTACATTTACATGCATTGAGAATTTGCTATTGTGTGTGGCTACGACATACAACAAAACAAGCAACAATATTCAACAAATATCAGAGTAATGAATGACATGGAAATATATGTTTTATATTAAAATGGGGTGGGCGAGATCTATTTCAATAACCTGTAGAATATCTGATTGGCTTGAGTCCACAGCTGCCCAGTCTGTAGCTGAGAGTCAAATAGAGGGTAAAGTCCGTGTACTGGTTCAGCACTGGCTAGATGGGCCGAAGAGCCTGTTTCAGTGTCATTCTGTGTGTATGACTCTACGGCTCTAGAAGTAGTTCTGACAGGTTGGAAACTTTTTATTAATGCAAGAGATTCTGCGGATACTGTAAATCTTGAGCAACACACACGCAGAGAACTGAAGGAACTCTGCAAGTCAGGCAGCATATATAGAAGGGAATAAACAATTCAGGCCAAGGCCCTTCATCAGGACTGTTTGCATTTCCACTTTGACACTGGACGCTGCTTAGAACTGGGTGGCATTTTTGTTTGTTTGTTTTGAGTTTGAAGGTAGCCGTTAGCCTGTGAAATGGGATTAAAATTGACAGGAAATGGGAAAGCAGAACTAGCATTTAAAGATCACCTCTAAAAGTTTCCTGTCTGCCAGCAATTCACAAATCGTTGTTGAGCGATGTGGTGAAGCTGGCTACAAATGTGAACATCAGGCATCAACTAGATTCACCAGAAACATTTACATAGATTAGGAATTTCGTCAGGGTGCGACATGCAACAAGAATCAACAATAATCAATAACTATAAAGAATAAATAGCTATGATTATAGATAATCATTTGTTGATGATGTGCCGTGTCATATGACATGGGTGATCATAGTCTGTCCATGACCATGATTGTTCTTGGCAAATTTTCTACAGAAATGGTTTGAACATAGAACATAGAAATCTACAGCACATTACAGGCCCTTCAGCCCACAATGTTGTGCCGACCATGTAATCTACTCTAGAGACTGCCTAGAATTTCCCTAGTGCATAGCCCTCCATTTTTCTAAGCTTCATGTACCTATCTAAGAGGCTCTTAAAAGACCCTATTGTATCCACTTCCACCACCGTCTCCAGCAGTGTATTCCACACACCCACCACTCTCTGTGTGAAAAACTTACCCCTGACATCCCCTCTGTACCTACTTCCAAAACTATGCCCCCTCGTGTTAGCCATTTCAGCCCTGGGAAAAAGCCTCTGGCTATCCACACGATCAATGCTCTTCATCATCTTATACACCTCTATCAGGTCACCTCTCATCCTCCTTCACTCCAACAAGAGAAGGCCGAGTTCACTCAAGCTATTAGGGTACAGAGAAGATTCACTAGAATGATTCCGGGAATGAGAGGGTTAACATATGAGGAACGTTTGTCCGCTCTTGGACTGTATTCCTTGGAGTTTAGAAGAATGAGGGGAGACCTCATAGAAACATTTTGAATGTTGAAAGGCATGGACAGAGTGGTTGTGGCAAAGTTGTTTCCCATGATGGGGGAGTCTAGTACAAGAGGGCATGACTTCAGGATTGAAGGGCGCCCTTTCAGAACAGAATTGTGAAGAAAGTTTTTTAGTCAGAGGGTGGTGAATCTATGGAATTTGTTGCCACGGGCAGCAGTGGAGGCCAGGTCATTGGGTGTATTTAAGGCAGAGATTGATAGGTATCTGAGTAGCCAGGGCATCAAAAGTTATGGTGAGAAGGTGGGGGAGTGGGACTAAACGGGAGAATGGATCAGCTCATGATAAAATGGCGGAGCAGATTCGATGGGCCAAATGGCTGACTTCTGCTCCTTTGTCTTATGGTCTTATGGTCTTATTCTCATAAGGTACACCCTTCAATCCAGGCAACATCCTGTAAATCTCCTCTGCACCCTTTCTATAGTATTCACATCCTTCCTATAGTGAGGTGACCAGAAATGAACACAGTACTCCAAATGGGGTCTGACAAAGATCTTGTATAGTTGTAACATACCTCACGGCTCTTGAACTCAATCCCATGGTTGATGAATGCCAATGCACCATACACCTTCTTAACAACACTGTCAACCTGCGCAGCAGCTTTGAGTGTCCTATGGACACGGACCCCAAGGTCTCGCTGATCCTCCACACTGCCAAGAGTCTTACCTTGTTGCCATTGCCTTCTTCTGGGCAGTGTCTTTACAAGATGACCCCAGCCATTATCAATACTCTTCAAAGATTGTCTCCCTGGTGTCAGTGGTCACATAACCAGAACTTGTGATCTTCACTGGCTGCTCCCTTGGCTTCACATGACCCTTATTCCGGGGGGAGGGGGGGGAGGGGGAGGGGGGTTAAGCAGGTGCTACACCTTACCCAAGGGTGACCTGCTGGCTTGCAGAGGAAAGGAGCGCCTAACACCTCCTTTGGTAGAGACGTATCTCCATCCTATCACCTAAAGAAGAACTATATAAAAAATGCATTTCGAGGTTAAATGCAGGTACGGGATAAAATGTGTATAAATACCAGCATGTATTTACAATGTAATTAGCTTTATAAAACATTTGCTATGTAATGACAGGGGTAATAGATAGAGGGGAGTGTTGAGGGTGGGGGGGCTAACTAGAAAATGACTACCTGGAGGAAGAAACTTTTAAGATGGTGTACAGTTTTAGTTCCCACAAAGGGCAATCTAATAGATGTCTATAGTTTAGCAACACTGACTGAGAAAGAATTAAGGTTTATAAAACAATGGTGCACCCTCAGTACTGACTCTCCCCCCCAAACCCCCATTCCAACTTCCCCAATGGAACAGTTCTTCCTCACCGAACCTCCAACATCCCCTCAAATCTCAGTGCAGCCCTGCAACACCCCGCCCCCACTGTACAGAGTGTGGCATTCTCCATTGCCCCTCCCACAACACGTTTCTCCCTCTACACTGCCCTTCCTACTTATAGGGGTCTCTAGCAAACTTAAGTGCAGGAATCTCGGAGACTTCAGCAAAGTCATTTTTATTACAGAGATTAACCACAGGTTGAATACAAGTGATAAATACAAAGAGAGTTTAACAATGACCCAGAGCTAGTCCAAAGACAAACAATTAGAATTACCTGGCGTGAGCGGGTGCCTCACACTGAAATACTTGTAAAGACCAACTGCGAGAATATTGAGGCCACGATCACCCAGCGTCAGTTGCAGTGACTGGGGCACGTGATAAGGATGCGCACATGTTGGCTACCCCGCAGAGTGTTATACGGCCAGCTACATCATGGTCGACGCTCAGCTGGATGGCCGAAGAAGCACTGTAAGGATCAGCTGAAGAATGCTTTAAGGAAGTGCAAGATCAGACCCGAGGACCTGGAGGATGTTGCTGCTGACCGTACCACTTGGCGACAGCTGTGTAGGGACGGGGTTTGTATTCTGGAGATGGAAAAAACAACCAGAAGACAGCAGAAGAGAGCCAGAAGAAATGCAGCCATGGTTGCCACCAGTACCACATATACATGTCCCACCTGCAACAGAGCTTGTGGGTCCAGGATAGGACTGTATAGTCATCAAAGATCTCACCGTTAAAGGAGTGGACGTCGTCATCGGATTTCAATGGACAACTGAGAAAAAGAAGAGACACAAAAGGTAAACAATCCCAGGACAACGCGGACCCATGAGGCTAAACCAAGAAAATACAACCCACATAACAACTGAAAACAATCTTTTCTTGTTCTTTAAAAACAACCCCTGGTTGTGGTACTCCTTCATTTCTGCCCCTGATCTGTTCCTCCTTGCCTGAAAGATCTGAAAAAATTAGCTTTATCTGTCGTATGTATAACCAGATATACAGGGAGATGCATCTTTTGCATCGATGACCAACGTAGTCCAAGAATATGCTGGGGACAGCCTGCAAGTATTGCCATGTTTCAAAATTCAGAGTAAATTTATTATCAAAGTACATATATCTTACCATATACAACCCTGAAATTCATTTTCTTGTGGGCATACTCAATAAGTAGATAGAATAATAACCATAATAGAATCAATGAAAGACCACACCAACCTGGGTGTTGGACCAGAACAAAAAGAAAGAAATAATAATAATAATAATAATAATAAATAAGCAATAAATATCAAGAACCTGAGATGAAGAGTCCTTGAAACTATGTCTATAGGTTGTGAAAATATTTCAATGATAGGGCAAGTGAAGTTAAGTGAAGTTATCCCTTTTGAGTCAAGAGCCTGATGTTTGAGGGGTAGTAACTGTTCCTGAACCAGGTGGTGTGGGTTCTGAGGCTCCTGTACCTTCTCCCTGATGGCAGCAGTGAGAAGGATTCCTGGGCTGGGTGGTGGTGGGGGTCACTGATGATGGAAGCTGCTTTTCTATGGCAATATTTCATGCAGATGTGCTCAATAGTGGGGAGGGATTTTTCTGTGATACATTGGGCCACATCCACTACTTTTGTAAGATTTTCTGTTCAAGGGCATTGGTGTTTCCGTACTATGCTACTGTGTCTCTCGTACCAGTATAGCATGAAGCCATATCCCTCTATGCCTTTCCTATCCAAGTACTGTCCAAATGCCATTTAAATGTTAGAATCACAGCCGAGTCCATCACCTCCTCTGGCAGTTTGTTTCAGTTATCTACAACCCCACACCAAGTGTGGAAAACCTGCCCCTCAGATCCCTTTCAAAATTCCTCCTCTCATGTTTAACCTGTGCCCTCTACACCTTAAAGGTATTTGCAAGACACTTGTGCTATTTATCATGTGTGCATTGAAACATACAGTGAGATACATCGTTTGTGTCAACGGCTAACCCAGTCTGACGAGTGTGGCCACCACACTTCCGGCACCAATGTAGCCTGCCCACAGCTTGCTAACCCTAACCCATATGTCTTTGGACTGTGGGAGGAAACAGGAGCACCCACGGGAAACCACACAGTCATGGGAGAACGTACAAGCAGCAGCGGGAATTCAGCCCTATTGCTAACCATTACACTACCATGCCGCCCCAATTGTCCAACTAGCCTCTGTGCTGTCCTTTCACTCCTGCAAATTTTTCCCTATCAAGAATTTGCCCAATTCACAGTGCTACACTAACTGCCACATTACTGTGCCTGGAGCCGTACTCTCACAGTACCCACCCCTCGGACAGCGATGAATTGCTGGCCATAGTCTTTATGACTGGCAGAGAGTTTTGTGCAGGGCCCACCTGTTCTTCCTTCAAATCCTTGGCAGCCGGCAACACTCCCTTGCCATCAGCAATACCAATATCCGGCCATGGGGACAGTACTGAAAGTCAGGCTTTCCCTTTAGAATAGTTCACCATCGTGAGCCGCCTCGTACGATGTGGGTGATTATCGTCTCATAACCATGATTGTTCTTTGCAAATTTCTCTACACAAGTGGTTTGCCATTGCCTTCTTCTGGGCAGCATCTTTACAAGGTGGGTGACCCCAGCCATTATCAATACTCTTCAGAGATTACCTGCTTGTCATCAGTGGTTGTAGAACCAGGACTTGTGATATGCACCGGCCGCTCATACGACCATCCACCACCTGCTCCCATGGGTTCATGTGGCCCTGATCAGGGGGAGGCTAAGCAGATGCTACACCTTGCCCAAGGGTGACCTGCAGGCTAGCGGAGGGAAGGAGCACCTTACACCTCCTCTGGTAGAGATGTACTGTATCTCCACCCACCACCCACAGTTATAGACAGCCATTGTCTAACTGGCTGACAATGGTTGTATTGTGCTCATCTATGGACACCACATGTTCAGAAGGATGTGGAATCTTTCGAGAAGGTGCAGAGGAGATTTACCAGGATACCGCCTGGATTAGAGAGAATATCCTTATGAGGAAAGGTTGAGCGAGCTGGGGCTTTTCCCTTTTGAGCGAAGGAAAGCTTGTTGTGACTTGATAGAAGTGTACAAGATAGTATGTGGCACTGATATAGTGGATAGAAAGAGACTTTCCCAGGGCAGAAATGGTTAATTGGAGTGGACATAATCTTAAGGTATGGTGATATCAGAGGTAGGCTTTTTACACAGAAAGCGGTGGGTGCGTAAAACAGTCTGCCTGGGGTGATGGTACATTAGGGCCATTTAAGAGACTCTTCAACAGGTGCATGGATGATAGTTAAATAGATGGCAATATACATGGAAGGGTTAGATTGATCTTGGCCTAGATCATGAGGGTGGCACAATGGTGCGGGCCGAAGGGCCTGTATTGTCCTGTACATTTCTATGTTCTATGTTCTAATTGCGCACTATAATGACATGGATTTGGAAGGAAGGTTGTCTCCAGTCTTTGACCTGCCCATTTATCTTCTAGGGCATCCATTGAAGGCATTGAGTTGGAGGTGACAGAGCTTGAAGCCAAACTCGAGAAGGTAAGTGTGAGGGGAAGGGGAGAGGTGTCACAGGTTCAGTGGAGTTGTCTTCCAGTTCCCAAAATCCCGATTTCTCCTTTTCTGTCCGCAGACAAAAGCCTCTGCCCTGAGGAGGAAGAGGAGGATTGCTTCCTCAATCCCCTGATTAGATTATTTATCGTTTATGCATTGAAACATACAGTGAAATATCCAGCCTGGGCCTGGCAACAGATGAGGTGATCCATTCAGGTTCAGGAGTAAGGAGACAACTGCTAGGTCATGTCAAATACTTTTCCATTGCCATTCTGTGTCAGAATCCTCCTCAAACACAAGTTTGAAAATAGGAAGGGTAACAGTATCAATGTAAGAAAATGTTACCCAGCTGGAGAGCAACTATGTCAGATCACAGACCAAATTCATTCAGTTAGAACTCAGAAATATCAGAAAGAAACATGAGAAAAAGACTGAGGGGAACAGCACATAGATTCTGTATTCCTTGAGTCACCAACACATGGGAGTGATAGGGGACAAATAACCATTTGTTCCCCTCTGCAATCGGATTTCTGAACAGTAATGAGTCCATGACCACTACCTCACTATCTTGCTCCCTTCTCTTTTTGCATTAATTATTTATGTATTTTTATGAAGTCAAACCTGACCACAGGGCTTAAAAAGAGGATCTCCATAGCAGTCATAGAGTCCATTCTCGCGTACGGATGCGAGACGTGGACACTCACCGAGACGATGCGAAAGTCTCTAGATGGTTGCTATACACGAATGCTCCAGATGGCTCTTGACGTGAGTTGGCAAAACAGCACATGACGAATGTCGAGCTCTATGACGACCTACCGATGCTCACCACTAAAATCGAGGTGAGAAGACTGCAACTAGTGGGGCACTGTCTATGCCACCCTGAGCTACCTGCCAGCCTAGTCATCATATGGGAGCCCAAGCACGGGAGGATGAACCCTGGGCGCCCTCCCAAGACTATGGTCAACACGCTCCTAGAAGACAGCGGCGTGGCTAATGTAGATGAACTGAACACACTGATGAGGGAGAGGGAGAAGTGGAGAGTCTGTCATCGTGCCCGACGCTGGGCCCCTAGGCCTGAGTTGATGTAGTAGTAGTAGTTTATGTAACGAACTGTATTTTTTTACTTATTGCACAATACTGTTGCTGTAAATCAACAAGTTTCACAACCTACATGTCAGTGATAAATAAACCCTCATTCTGATGTGCAAGGAATTTACATAGAAACAGAAAAAAATACAGGTAGTTACTAAGATGGACTTAATTATCCCAATAAAAATCAGGATAATAGTACTTTGGATGCAGTGAGGGTGCAGGCTCTCTGAATTGTGTCCAGGATAATGGTCTAGGGAGTATATTTCTAGTCCAGTAAGGAAGGAGGATGCGCACTTGGTTTGGTACCCATGTCAACTCATTCCCCAGAATCATCTGGGCAATATTACCAATTACACAGTCATGGAAAGTTCAGGAAATGGATGTCCATAATATTATAGAATTAGTAGTCGGCAGCCGTTGATCTCAGGGGATCATGGGTTTGCGCCTCTGGTGGACTGTGTCTTCTCCAGGGCGCAAGCCTGGGCGGGAAGATTTGAAGAACCGGCTGTTGCCCATGCAGTGGGTTCCCCCTCTCTACGTCACTGATGTAGTCCAAGGGAAGGGCAAATGCTGATACAGCCTGGCACCAGTGTCATCATAGAGGTTGCCAGAGTGAAGGTCTGTGATGTTGTGCCAGTCTTTTAGCCTCTGCTCTCCACTCTGTCCTGTCCCAGCTGGAAAATGGGGTCTCATTTTCCAGACTGCTGTTTATAGACTCCAGTTCAGCGTTCAGCATCGTCATACCCCAGGAACTGATGGGAAAACTGTCCTTACTGGGTCTCAACACCTTCCACTGCAAATTGGATACTTGACTTCTTAACAGTAAGGCCACAGTCAGCCCTTTTGGGCAGCAACATCTGTCATCCCATTACATTGAGCACTGGTGCCCCTAAGGCTGTGTGCTCAGCCCGCTGAAGTTTGCTCTGCTGACACAAGATCCAGCTCAAACTGTGTCATCAGGCTTGCAGATGATGCAACAGTGGTTGGCCTTATCAAGAACAATGACGAGACAGAGTATCGAGAGGAAGTGGAGCGGCTGGTGGATTGGTTTGAGAAGAACAACATAAGCCTGATCAGATTAAACTCTTGTTTACTAAATGGTCACCAATATCTTTGTCTCTGATTGGTCGGATTAATGCTATTAAGATGATTATTTTGCCTAAACTTCTATATGTATCTCAATCGGTTCCAATTTTTATCCCAAATTATTTTTTTGATAATGTTGACTCAAAAATTTCCTCATATATATGGCAGAACAAAAATCCTAGGTTAGGTAGTTACAGAAATTTTTAAAGGGATTTTAGATTTTATTATTGGGCAATTAATATTCAATACTTAAAATTTTGGTTACGAGATTTGGATGTACCTTTAAATCCACATTGGGTAAATCTCAAATGTAATTCATTACAAGGGTCTTCTTTGGGTTCAGTTTTAGGAACTTCTCTGCCTTTTATTTCTTCTAAATTGTATAAACAAATGAATAATCCAATAGTTAAGCATACTTTACATATATGGTTTCAATTCCGAAGATTTTTTGGGTTGAATCAATTTATTTTAGCAAGTCCTATTATATCTAATTTCCTTTTTCAACTTTCCACTATGGATCAAGCTTACTTTGATTGGAAAACCAAAGGTATAGTACGTTTTCGAGATTTATTTTTAGATAATTGTTTCATCTCCTTTGATCAACTTTCTAATAAATATAATTTACCCAGATCTCACTGTTTTAGATACCTACAGATTAGAAACTTTTTAATTACTGTTTCTCCTAATTTTCCACACTCATATCCAATGGATATTTTGGAAAAAAATTTAGATCTAAATCTCTCTCAGAAAAGTGTTGTAGCAATTATTTATAACATAATTATGAATTATGTCCTGATGTTTCCAATAAAATTAAAACTGATTGGGAAAGAGAAGCAACACACATCAAAATTGCTGGTGAACGCAGCAGGCCAGGCAGCATCTGTAGGAAAAGGTGCAGTCGACGTTTCAGGCCGAGACCCTTTGTCAGGACTAACTGAAGGAAGAGTGAGTAAGGGATTTGAAAGTTGGAGGGGGAGGGGGAGATCCAAAATGATAGGAGAAGACAGGAGGGGGAGGGATAGAGCCAAGAGCTGGACAGGTGATAGGCAAAAGGGATAAGAGCGGATCATGGGACAGGAGGTCCGGGAAGAAAGACAAGGGCGGTGGGGGGGACCCAGAGGATGGGCAAGAGGTATATTCAGAGGGACAGAGGGAGAAAAAGGAGAGTGAGAGAAAGAATGTGTGCATAAAAATAAGTAACAGATGGGGTACGAGGGGGAGGTGGGAAAGAGAACTTAAGATTGTTATACCGATTGAAAAATGGGAAAAAATTCTTCAATTAGTTAATTCATCCTCTATATGTGCTAAACGTGTGTTGATACAGTTTAAAGTAGTGCACAGGACTCATATGTCCAAAGATAAACTATCTCGTTATTATTCTTATATTAATCCTATATGTGATAGATGTCACTCCCAGATAGCTTCTTTAACTCACATGTCTTAGTCATATCCTTTGTTGGAAAAATATTGGAAAGATATTTTTGATATTATTACAACAGTTCTGAATACAGACTTACAACCTCACCCAATTACTGCTATTTTTGGCTTACCAATGATAGACTCAAATCATTTAACCTCTTCAGCACACCGGATGATTGCATTTCTTACTTTAATGGCTAGAAGATCCATTTTGCTGAATTGGAAAGAGATTAACCCTCCTACTGTATTTCACTGGCTTTCACAAACTATATTGTGTTTAAATTTGGAAAAGATTAGAAGTGTGGTTTATGACCCTTCCACTAAATTTGAAAAAACTTGGAGGCCATTTATTCAGCATTTTCATATGATGTAATTTGACCATTTCCAAACTTATTTTACTTCTCTGTAGTGTTGGTTGAGAGGAACGGAGTTGTCGACACTAAGGTTTTCTTTTCTTCCATTTTTACGTTGTTAGAATTGCCCAGGTCTTTTTGATTAATTCTGTTTAGATTAGTTTTTTTTTGAGGGAGTTTTATTTTTTTTTCTTTTTTCATGATTCTTGTCTAGATATTTTCTTTTTCTCCTGTATTATTCATTGGTATCCTACATGATTGGGAGTTTTGTCAATTAAATACTATTTGGTTTTATAATTACTGATGGTAAATAAAACAATGTATTCCCAACAAATTTGTATTATTGCTATGTTATGTTTATATTCTATGAAACTAATAAAAAGATTGAAAAGAAAGAAAGGTAGGTGACCAGAATGACACCATATGCGGCCTCATCAACATCTTCAACAACTTCAGCATGGCATCCCAACTCCTGCATTCAATACTCAACATGAAATCCCAACTCCTGCGTTTAGTACTCTCATTGATGAAGGCCAATATGCAATAAGGTCTTTTTATGACCCTATCTACCTAGAATCTATATTCACAGATCCCTCTGTTCTACCACACTCCTCAGTGCCCTACCATTCACTGTGTAAGACCTACCCTAGTTGGTCCTCCCAAAGTGCAACACCTCACATTTGACTGCATTGAATTCCATCTGTCATTTTTCAGCCCATTTTTCTAGCTGGTTCAGATCCTGCTGCGAGCTCTGATAGCCTTCTTCCCTGTCCGCTATGGTCACAGTCTTGGTGTCATCCTGGTCTTGCTGCATACAAGCATGAAGTGCCTCATTTACATGGCAGTTGCAAATGGACTGCTCCACAGTCATCAATAAACCTCTCTACCTCCCGTCTCCTGGTGGAAGATCATCAAAGAAGCAGTTAAAGCAGTTGGAATAACGATATTGTCATGAGGAACTCCTGCAGGGATGTCCTGGGACTGGGATGGGTGATTTACAATAATCATTTTCTTTTGTGTGACGCAAAACACTAATCCACGATCAAAACAATTGCCGTTAGCCTGCACCCACCATGGGGTTGTTATACTTGCATGGCACACTCTCAGTTCCAATGGCACACCCTCAGAAATGATTGCTTCAAAGAGTCGAATTCCTTCTTTCAGTCCCTTATTAGCAATGAACAGACATATAACCCTGGCGTGATATTAAGTGGTCAGCAAAGATATGACCCCGGCTGGTCCCAAGCCACAACCTGCTGTGAAATAAGGAAGAATACATAACTTATTTCCTTTGCCCCACTAATGGTTCAGCAGTTCAATGGTTCAACTTATTATCAGAAAATGTGTTCAGTATACAACCTGAAATCCTTACTCTTCACAGACATCCTTGAAACAGAAGAAAAACCCCCAAAGAATGAAAGATAGGAAAAAGCCTTAAAATCCCAGAGACCCCCCCCTCTCTCTCCCACGCTCAAGCAGCAGGAAAGCATCAACCCTCCCCCTACCCGCATTTGGTCTAACAAGAAGCATCAGGACCCACCACCCACCTAGCAAGCAATAGCAAAGACCCAAAAAGAGACCGTGATCTGCTGTCCAACAAAAAACAGTTTGGCACGCCGCAGCATCTCGGTCTCACTAGTGAGAGAGAGAGAGAGCACGATTGCTCGAGTGAAAGGGCCTCCAACAGCTGCACCCACTGTCTCGATGTTCCAATCTCCCTTGGGGTGACACCGGTCAGGAATTGGTCATCCATAGGGCCACCTGAGGCCACACCACGAAGGCACACGTCTTCCAGGCCGCTCCTGGAGATGTCAAACATGGCCGGTCGGCGAGTTCCGGGAGCAGAGCAGGAACCCACCGCATGGAGAGCAGTAGTTTGAGTGCAGCTGTAGATCATGGACTCCGACAGAACCTCAGCCACCTTGAAAGGGGAAAAGAGACATTAAAGAGAGGAATTTAAATTGTTCTGCAGATGAGCTCGATGAAGTTGCCATTTAATGGGACTTCTTGTCATAATAAACACTCAACACAGAAAGCAGATAGAGGACAGATACATGGCTTCTACAGTGTGCTTCTAACCAAGGTGGTTCTTTTACCATGATGCCATGTAACTTGGCATTTACTGGGGATCCATAACATACATCCGGTCAAATGCTGCCTTGATGTTGCGAGTAATTGTTAGGTATACGGCGGGGGGGGGGGGGGGGGCAGGAACGACAATTAAGTAGTTGGAGTAAATGCCATAGTAGCCATGATACCTGCAGGGCAACTTACACAGTGCGAGTGACAAACCATGCCCACTAAGACGAAAACATGTGCGTCCTAAAAGAGAATGCCTCTGTCATGTAGGAGGCCCAGCTGATTTAATGCGTGATCGATTGGCCACTGTGCACTTGCCACATTCTCACAATTGATCTGATGTGGTACAGGAATAGGTTTCAGCTCACTTTTGGAGTTCAGCGCAACACACACAAGGTGCTGGTGGAGTTCAGCTGGTCAGGCAGCGTCTGTCGAGGGGATATATGGTCTACGTTGTGAGCCAGCATTTTGCACGTGTTGCTCTGGATTTCCAACATCTGTAGAATCTCTTCTGTTTTGGAATTCAGCTCTGGGTTTGGGTCAACTTCTTGTGAAGTCTTTGTATGCTAAGTATAAATAAGTCAGTAGATATCAGAAAAACTCTTACAATTCAATAAGCTGATTTGGGTTAGAGAAGAGGGTTGCAATTGGCTCCGTGGTTTCTCCCAATCCCACCCCATCGGTCCATCAGCACCCGGATGTTTCCCCGACTTGCCACCGAGCCTTTGATTCAGGGAAGCACCAGGTACAAATTGCTGCTGCCAGCCGCCCTGACAGCTGTGATCAGTGTGTGGCCTCTTGTTTCAGCTGGTGAAGTTATGCAGTGCCATGTTGGAAGCCGGCCGGACATACAGTGCCAACAGCAAGCAGTTTGTGAATGGTATCCGTGACCTGGCAGTTCACTGCAAGGGGGACGAGATGATGAGTGTGAGTACCCATGAGAT
Organism: Mobula birostris; assembly: GCF_030028105.1. Lineage (NCBI taxonomy): Eukaryota > Metazoa > Chordata > Chondrichthyes > Myliobatiformes > Myliobatidae > Mobula > Mobula birostris. The sequence continues at coordinate 95,475,841 of NC_092374.1, forward strand.
GTGAGTCCATTTCAAACGCATCCCACCCCAGTAACCACACACCCTTCCCTCCTCCGGTCTACGTACATGTGGATGTTTTGTATCCTGTGTCCATCTGTATGCACAGGCTTTCACAGTAGAACACAAAAACACAACAGAATCGATGAAATCCACACACAGACAAAGTATGTAGGCTTTCACAATAGAACATTATCGGCACCCAATTGCCCACCATTGAGAACATCTACCATAAACGCTGCCTGGGCAGGGTGAAAAGCATTATCAAGGATACATCACACCCTAACCATGGACTTTTTACTCTCCTCCCATCCGGTAGGTGCTACAGGAGCCTCCGCTCCCACACCAGCAGGCACAGGAAGAGCTTCTTCCCTGAGGCTGTGACCCTGCTGAACCTCACATCACAGCACTAAGCAGTATTGCACCCATATCGTACGGTCTCAGTACTTTTATATTTGTGTGCTGTAGCACTTACTTTTTATTCACAGTTAGTTTGTAAATAACACTATTCTTTGCATTTCTGGTCAGATGCTAAATGCATTTCATCGGCTTTGAATCTGTACTCGGCACAATGACAATAAAGTTGAACCTAATCTAATCTAATCTAAAAAGACAATAGAATTGATGAAATCCACACACAGACAAACTATGTAGGCTTTCACAGTAGAACATAAAAACACAACAGAATCAGTGAAATCCACACACAGACAAAGATGGGCAAACCGCCAATGTGCAAAGGAAGACAAACTGTGAAAATATAAAAATAAAATCAAATAATAATAACAAATAAGTACATGAATAATTAATAAATTTGAGAAGTTGAGTTGTAGAGTCCTTGAAAGCGAGTCCATAGGTTGTGGAATCAGTTCAGTGTCGATGTGAGTGAGGTTATCCAGGCTGGTTCAGGAGCCTGATAGCTGTAGGGTAGTAACTGTTCCTGGACCTGGTGGTGAGAGTCCAGAGGCTCCTATACGTTCTACCCAAAGGCAGCAGTGGGAAGGTGGTGGGAGTCCTTGATGGCATTTCTTTACAGCTGTGACTCTTTGTTCACACAGGGGTGCCTGGAAAAGTTTTCCTCCAGTTTGAATGATATGATTGAGTACCAGACGGTGAGTATTTGTGTGGGACTGAGACCTTCTCAGGATTGTATAATCCAGAGGACTGTTAATGAAGCACTTAGAACTGTTCAAAGTTCTCTCAACAAGAATGGTGAATCCATCTGTATGAAATGTCCTGGTTCAGATTTCTGCTGCTATGCTGTATGTATTTCACTACAGCAGTTTTTTGCAAAAGCAGTTTGTCCAGTTAGTAGAATGTTTTGGTTTCGGCAAGAGATAATATGCCATGTTGTTCAATTTAGGAATGTTCTGTCAGCCAATCAGGATGGTGGGATCAGGAGTGAGTTCTAGAGAAAGCAGGGTGGAGAGAGATTGGTGACGGACAGTAGTCTGGTTCTCCGGTGTTTTGGTGGGAGTGGTAGAGAGGATAGGAGGGAAGATGGCTGAGAATGCCATGGGAAGGAACATCCCCACTGCATGGTGCTTTGTGCAGATGAATGTCTCCATGGAGGGAAGGCCAGTGCTCCTGAGAGAGAGCCCATTTGTTCGAAAAGGATCTCAAGCAAAGTTCAGAATGCAGTATGTGCTTTCACATGGACGGTGGGTCCAGCGTGTGAGTAAAGACATCTCCAGCTTGAGCTCCAACTTTATGTGCACATTTTGACTAGGTTAACTGGATTGGGCCATTATATATATATTTTTTCTTTTCTCTTTCCTACTAACTGTTTGATAAAGCTGAAATCTGTAAATTTACTTTCTTTATAATTTGATGTGGTGTACGATCTGTTACTTCTTGCCGACTGATAACTGTGTACGAGCAGTACTTACACAGCATTCACTCAAATCAGGCTTTCTTTAATCGGAGCCTCTCAACACTCCTGTCTGGCTGAACTCCAAATCATGCTGACCCTCGACGTATATTGTTAATGAAAGGCGGTCTTCTCACCACTGGGTCATAAGGCTGATAGCAGAGCCGAGTTTCCTTACGAGCCCAAGCAAAGAGCAGAAATTGGGGTGCTAAGGGAATTTTGGGATATGAGGTTAACATGACAGCCTGGTGCAGAGACTGTGATGTTACTGAATGGTTGAGTGGCTGGGGCAATGAATGGCCAGCTTCTATCTCTTGTGTTGAATCCCAGAGATTCTAGCTTCTGCCTCACCACAGTGTGCTTTGGTTCACTCTGCCTCTTGTGTGTTACAGACGCTCATCGATGTGACCCAGAAGTCAGTCAAGCAACATCTGTATAACTTCATCAAGGAGTGAGTATTGTAGTCGGGTACAGATGACATCCTGCTCAAATACTGTTGGTGCAACTCTGTCTCCCAATGTATGCCTGAGTCTGTGTATATGGATATATGGTAGGTTTTTTGCACAGCGAGTGGCGGGTGCGTGGAATGGGGCGCGCTGCAGGGGATGGTGGTAGAGGCAGATACATTAGGGACATTTACGACACTCTTAGCTCGGAACATGGATGTGGGAGGGAAGGGTTCGATTGCTCTTGGGGTAGGTGAAGAGGTCAGCTAAAGGCCTGTACTGTGCTTTACTGTTCTATTTTCAGTTTATACTCACTGACCCTGGGTGTCCTTAGCCCCAGAAAATTCTCTTTATAGCATCGGTATACACGAATTAACTCTTGACTTAATGAAAGAAAAATGGGCTACTTAGGAGGGAAGGGTCAGATTGCTCTCAGAGTCATAGAAACATGCTCTTTGACCCATCTAGTCCATGCTGAGCCATTTAAACTGACTACAGTACTCCCATCATAATTTTGTACACCTCTTTCAGATCTCCCCTCAGTCTTCTACTGAATAAAGTCCTAACCTATTCAGCCTTTCATAGTAACTCGGGTCCTCCAGCCCCAGCAACATCCTCGTAAATTTTCTCTGCATTCTTTCAACCTTAACTGTGGGTAGGTGACCAAAACTGCACACAGTACTCCAAATTAGGCATCACAAATTTCTACGTAGTATCCCAGTAGGTTAAAAAGTCAGCACAACTTGGTGGGCCGAGGGGCTGTACCATTTTGCGTTCTGTGTTCTATTGTACTTCTGAATCACTTTCTCTGTGCTTCTGTCTTCATCTGTATTCACATGTCACTCTATCTGTACTCACCCATTTCTGAGGTCAGAAAGTTTCTCCTGACATTTTTGGTGAAGACTTACACTCAGCATCCACTTTATTAGATACACCTGCTCATCTGCTAATTAATGCAACTATCTAATCAGCCAATCATATGGCAGCAACTCTGCATAAAAGCATGCAGACACGGTCAAGAGGTTCAGCTGTTGTTCAGCCACAAATGTCAGAATGGGGAAGAAATGTGATCTCAGTGACTATGACCATCGTTGGTGCCAGAAGGGGTGGTTTGAGTATCTGATAAACTGCTGATCTCCTGGGATTTTCATGTACAACGGTCTCTGGAGTTTACAGAGAATGGTGTGAAAAACAAAAACATCCAATTAGCAGTAGTTCTGTGGGTGAAAGTGCCTTGTTAATGAGAGTGATCAGAGGAGAATGGCCAGACTGGTTCAAGCTGACAGGAAGTGAACAGTAGCTCAAATAACCTCACATTACAACAGTGATGTTCTGAAGAGCATCTCTGAACACCCAACATGTTGAACATTGAAGTGGATGGGCTACAGCAGCAGAAGACCAGGAACATACAGTCAATGTCCATGTTATTAGATACAGGATGTACCTAATAAACTGACCACAGAGTGTATGTTCTCCATCCCTAACTACCATTGAGAAGATGCTCATGAAACTGCAGCTGCCCACGTTGTCTATATAGTCCCTCATACCACTGGTTTGGGAAATGGTTTTGGTTTTGGTTTTGGCCACATGCACTGTGATACAGTGAAAAGCTTGTCTTGCATCAGATCAGATCATTACACAGGGCACTGAGCTGGAACAAGAATGCAGAATAAAGTGTAACAGCTACAGAGAAAGTGCAGTGCAGGTAAACAATAAAGTGCAAGATCATAATGAGGTAGATTGTCAGGCCAAGTGTCCATCTTATCACACACAAGGTCCATTCAGGAGTCTGACAACACTGGGATAGAAGCTGTCCTTGAGCCTGGTGGGAGGTGCTTACAGGTTTTTGTATCTTCTACCTGGTTGGGGGTTGTAGAGAGAATGTCCTGGGAGGTAAGGCTCTTTGATTCTGCTGCCGGCTTTTCCAAGGCAGAGTGAGTGTAGACAGAGTCCATGGAGGGGAGACTGGTTTTTGTGATGTACTGTGCTGTGTTTACATCTCTAAAGTCTATCTATCTATTTATTGATTGATCTATTTATCCATTTACCTATCTATTGATAGATCTATTTATTTAATTATCTATCTATTGATTGATCTATTTATTTATCTATCTGTTGATCGATCTATTTATTTATCTATCTACTGATTGATCTATTTATTTATTTATTTGTCTATTGATTTATTGATTGATTGATTGACTGACAATATAGCCTTCCGGCCCTTTGAGCTGTGCTGCCCAGCAACCCTAGCTTAATTATAGGGCAATTTACACTGCCCAACTGGTGAGCCTTTGGACTGTGGGAGGAAGCACGCGCAGACGCGGGGAGAACGTATGAACTCCTTACAGACAGCAGCAGGAACTGAACGCAGGTCACTGGTGCTGTTCAGCGTTGTGCTAACCACTACACCACGGTGCTGCCTAGCTTCTAGCAGCCTGGGACAGAGCAGTTGCCTTGCTAAGCCTTGATGCATCCAGACAGAATGTCTTCCATGGTTATTAATACAAATTGGTAAGGGTTGATAGGGACATTCTTTAGTCTCCTGAAGGAGTATGGAGACTGCTGAACCTTCATGATGGTGATATCCATGTGGCTGGACGAGGGCAGGTTATTGATGATGCTCACTCCTAGGAGCTTGAAACCCTCGGCCCTCTCATACCCAACACCGTTGATGTAGAGAGGAGACTGTGCACCACCCTTCTTCCTGAAGTCAGTGACCAGCACCTTTGATGACATCGAGGGAAAGGTTGTCGCCATGGCACCGTGTGATGGGATTCTAGTATTGACGCTCAACAACGATGTTATTATGTTTCCAGAACAAGGTGGTGTGTAATCTGTAGGTGTCAGTTTTCCCATATACTTCGCTGCTCTTGATGTTGTTGACCGGTCGCAGGTCAGAGCAGTCTAATCCTGTGGTTTACAGACGGAGACTGTGACCATCAGCAGGATTGGGGGATACCTCACCAGAACTGATTTTGTTTGTGGCTGAACTTCACCCCAAAGGGAGGTGGTGGCTGCCCACTGTGTAACTTGTTAGCTGCTGTTCCAACAAATATCAGCTTTGAATCAAAATTCAATTTATTATCAAAGTACATATATGTCACCATATACAACCCTGAGATCCAATTTACCATTTTACCAAAAGTCCATTAGATACAGGAGCAGAATTAGGCCACCGATTCTGCTCTACCATTTCATCTTGGCTGATCCAGGCCAATCTCCTGCCTTCCCCTCCCTGTATCCCCTCATGTCCTGGATTAAAACTGTGATGGTGGAGAGCACTCCTGTGTGGAGAGCAGCACCAAGCGAATACCGAGCGAGCACTGGAGAGCAGCACCGGGCGAGCAATGGAGAGCAGCACCGAGCAAATACCAAGAGAGCACTGGAGAGCAGCACCGAGCGAGCAATGGAGAGCAGCACCGGGCGAGCAATGGAGAGCAGCACCGAGCGAATACTGAGCGAGCACTGGAGGGCAGCACCAGGCGAGCAATGGAGAGCAGCACCGGGCGAATACCGAGCGAGCACTGGAGAGCAGCACCGGGCGAGCAATGGAGAGCAGCACCGGGCGAGCAATGGAGAGCAGCACCGAGCAAATACCAAGAGAGCACTGGAGAGCAGCACCGAGCGAGCAATGGAGAGCAGCACCGGGCGAGCAATGGAGAGCAGCACCGAGCGAATACTGAGCGAGCACTGGAGGGCAGCACCAGGCGAGCAATGGAGAGCAGCACCGGGCGAATACCGAGCGAGCACTGGAGAGCAGCACCGGGCGAGCAATGGAGAGCAGCACCGGGCGAGCAATGGAGAGCAGCACCGAGCGACCAATGGAGAGCAGCACCGAGCGAATACTGAGCGAGCACTGGAGGGCAGCACCAGGCGAGCAATGGAGAGCAGCACCGGGCGAATACCGAGCGAGCACTGGAGAGCAGCACCGGGCGAGCAATGGCGAGCAGCACCGAGCAAGTTCCGAGCGAGCACTGGAGGCAGCACTGAGTGAACACCAGAGAGCTACATTGATGAGAGGGGCCAGCCCCCAATCTAGTGTCACACAGCGAGCGTGGGCATCGCCTTCACTGGTGATCATAACAGGAGACTCAAAGGAGTGAGAGTCTTGACCATGCAATATGCGAGGGAACGCAGCTCCCCCGCAGACCAATAAACCAGCAAACTAGACATTACCAACATCCAACAGAGTCTTGTGATCACAATAAAAATGTCCAAGGCAATCACTTGCACTTTGTTTTTTGGACGGCACACCCTCTCAGCACAACAGGTCCAGACAATAACTCAACAAATGGCGTGCAAAAGATCCAGCTCCGTTCCTTCTCTATTAGGCAACTCGCTGATAGGATAATCCTATAGTACTTGATGTTCTGAATACCCAGCAGGGACTTGAGATCGTAAAAGAGACATAGAGGACGAACAAATACACTTTTGATTGGACCCAGAGTAGCCACTGTGTCTGAGTGCACTGTCATCTAAGAATCATAGTCTTCAGACAGTACAACACATAAACACCATAATATCATAAGGCATAGGAGCATAATTAGGCTACTTGGGCCATCGAGTCTGCTCTGCCATTCAATCATGGCTGATCTTTTTATCGCCTCCTCAGCTCCACTCCCCAGCCTTTGCCCTGTAACCTTTGATGCTGTGGTCAATCAAGAACCTATTAATACACCCAATGACCTGGCCTCCACAGCTGCCTGTGGTAACAAGTGCCACAAATTCACCACTCTCTTATTAAAGAAATGTCTCCGCAACTCTGTTGTAAATGGACGCCCCTCTCTCTCTGAGGCTGTGTCCTCTGGTCCTAGGCTCCCCCACCATGGGAAACATCCTTTCCACATCTACTCTGTCCAGGCCTTTCAACACACAAAAGGTTTCAATGAGATCCTCCCCCTATTCTCCTAAATTCCAACAAGTACAGGCCCAGAGCCGTCAAAAGTTCCTCATATGATAACCCTTTCATTCCCAGAATCATCTTTGTGAAACTCCTCTGAACCCTCTCCAATGCCAGCACATCTTTTCTTTGATAAGGAGCCCAAAACTGTTCACAATTTGCAAGGTGAGGCCTCACCAGTACCTTATAAAGCCTTAGCATCACATCCCTGCTCTTATATTCTAGATTTCTTGAAATGAATGCTAACATTGCTTCCTCACCACTGACTTAACCTACAAGTCAACCTTGTTCTGCACAAGGACTCCCAAGTCACTTTGCATCTCAGATTTTTGGATTTTCTCCCCATTTAGAAAATAGTCTGCACATTTATTTCTTCTACCCCTGCCCCTCTGGCCCATCTAGCCTGTGCCAAAATGTTATTCTGCCTAGTTCCATTGACCTGCACCTGCAGTATAGCCCTCTATGCCTCTGCTTCATGTACCTAGCCAAACTTCTCTTCAATGTTGAAATCAAACCCACATCCACGACTTCCTCTGGCGTCTCGTTCCACACTCACAACAGCCGCTGAGTGAAGAAATTTCTCCTCAGTTTCCCCTTAGTTGTAGCTTCACCCAACCTCAGTGAAAAAAACTTGTTCGCACTCACACTAACAATACCACTCATAATTAGGTATAGTTCAAAATTCAAAGTACATTTATTATCAAAGTATGTATAAATTATACAACCTCGACAGTTTTTACAGGCAGCCATAAAACAAAGGAACCCAAAAGAACCCATAAAAAAGACCCTCAAACACCGCAATGTGCTCACCCAAACAATCAAAGTAAGCAAGTAGCATTCAGAACAAAAGTGAGTCCATAGATGTGAAGCCGTTAGACGTTATGAAGCCCTCAAACGTGAAGCTTGGAGCAGCTGGGGCAGGCCAGAGCCTCCACCTCTGTTCGGTGCAGAGCCAAGAAAACTTTGCGGAGCTCAGACACCGAGCCCGGAGCAGACTACAATCTCCACCGCAGTTCAGCGCAGAGCTGAGTAAACGTCACGGAGCCCTCCAGCTCCAAGCCTGGAGCAGACCACATCCTTTGCCACATTTCAGGGCTAGAATCTTAGCTGGTACATAACAATACAGAAGTAAAATATTTGGTCTATTAAGTTTACGTGGGTCACCAAAGACAGAATCCCTTAGCTCCCATTCTCCCCCTCCTTAGTTCCCTCTGCAACTTATTCCCTCTCATGCATTTCCATCAATCCCCTTGTCCATTTGCCTACAGTGGCCAATTATCATCTTAGTCAGTCTAGAAACGGTCAAGCAAGGGATGCTTTTGCACAGCAGAAGGGTTTTAATGTTCTGTTATGAGTCAACCACATCTCTGCTGGTCTGATGTCCAAGAGCCCAGGAGATCCGATTTCTGAGTGGCCCATGAACCCATGAACACTACCTCACTATTTTTGTGCTCTTTATGCACAATCCATTTATTTTTAAAATATTTCTTATGGTATATTTTATGTACGGCTGCCAAGAAACAATTTCACAACATATATCCGTGATAAGAAACATAATTCTGATTCTGATTCTGATTCTGAAAACAGTTTCTTCCCCTCTGCCATTAGATTTCTGAACGGTCCGTGAACCCACCAACACTACCTTACTATTTTGTAAACACGAGAGATTCTGCAGGCACTGGAAATCCAGAGCTACACACGCAAAGTGCCAGAGGAACTCAGCAGGTCAGACGGCATCTGTAGAGAGGAATAAACAGTCGACGTTGCCCCTTCTGTTGGCTGTTCGTTCACTTCCACGCCTGCTGAGTACCCTGGCATTTTGTGTGTGTTGCTCACTATTTTGCTGTCTTTTTGAACGACTTGTTTACTTTTTATATCTCTTATTGTTACTGACACTAATTTTTACTGTATTGTACTACCGCAAAACAACAAATTTCACAACATATGTCAGTGATAATAATCCTGACTCTGATTCTGATAGATTGCTACTGCTGAACAGCTGAATATCTTCACTCACATCAACCCTGAGCTGGCTCCACAACCTATGGACTCACTTTTAAGGGCCATACAACTCAAACTCTCAGTACTTTGTAAAACTTCTTTTTATTTGCACTGTTTGTCTCCTTGTGTTCATTGGTAGTTTGTCAGTCTCTGTGTTTTTCATTGATTCTTTTGTATTTCTCTGTTTTCCTGAAAAAGCCTCCAAGAAAATGAATCTCAAGGTGGTCTGTGTTGACATATACATACTTTGAGAATAAACTTGCTTTCAAGGGCATTAGTGCACCCAGTGGGAGTTTCCATTGCTCAGCCCAACTAAAAAGAGGAGTTTAATGGGGAACGATGAACCCATCTGAGGTTAATGAAGGAAAACATTAGATCAACAGCCAGAGTATCCGGAGCAGTGAAAGTTGCATCATTCAAAGTGTCGTGCTGCTCTCGCTAGGTGTTATAACAAAGAACCAAAAATAAACACAGAGTCGATCTGTTTTAAGATGGGTTTATAGCTAACATTTCCAGTCCTCATGGATGGAGGCTGATTCTCATTTACAGCTCACAAAGTTGCTTTTTGTATACAAGTTTTCAGGCTACGCTGTGGCTATAATCTGTTCTGCAGGCCATCTCCTCTGCACTTCCCAAGGCCAGCAGTAGATCAACCTCCCTTTAGTTACACAATGAACAATGATCAAGGACATTACATGCCTCCTATCATGTACACACTCAGCACATAGCAAAGCACTCTGGGATTTTACAGGTTCCATTTTTGTCACATTACAAAATTAAATATATAAAAATCTCAAAGTTTTGAATATACTTCCACACCAGAGGGCTTTAAATTCTTTAGGAAGCAGCATTGAGAGAATAGAATGCTAACACAGGGGGAGAAAATTGGTCAAGAGTGTAAATCAGAACAACAATTTATAAAACGGAAGAATTAAGTGTGGGGTGATTGCAGGGCATGGAAATATCATGGTTAGTGTAATGCTTTACGGTGCCAGAAGTCACAATCTGGGTTCAATTCACACCGCTCTCTATAAGGAGTTTGTACATTCTCCCTGTGACTGTGTGGGTTTCCTCTAGATGCTCCAGTTTTCTCTCACTTTCTAAAGATGTACAGTTTAGGGTTAGTGCATTGTGGGCTTGCTATTATGGTGCCAGAAGTGTAGCGACACTTGGTGCCTGACCTCTTCCTGCTGCGTACCTGCCAGCGCACCTGGATTCCACGGCAGTGTCCACCGTCACAACAGAAAACAAGGAAATAGAAGATAGTTTAATTTAAGCCACTTTTGCATCTGCTTTCACAGTGAAAGGCACTGCACATATACCAAGGACAGCAGGGAAGTTAATTTCAATTGGAATGAAAGAACTTGTACCAATTCCTGAAGCCTTACAAGGCACTGGTGAAGCCTCATTTGGAGTATTGCAAGCAGTTTTGGGCCTCTTATCAAAGAAAGGATGTGCTGGCATTGGAGAAGGTTCTAAGGAGGTTTACAAAAATGATTCTGGGAATGAAAGGATTATCATATGAGGAATGTTTGATGGCTCTGGGCCTGTACTCACTGGAATTCAGAAGAATGAGGGGGGATCTCTTTGAAATGTATCAAATGTTGAAAGGCTTCAATAAAGTGGATGTAAAGAGGATATTTCCTGTGGTGGGGGAGTCTAAAACCAGAGGACACAGCTTCAGAATACATGAACATCCATTTAAAACAGATATTAGGAGGACTTTTTTTTAGCCAGAATGTTGTGAATCTGTGGAATTCATTGCCACGCGCAGCAGGGAAGTCCATGTCACTGGGTATATTTAAAGTGGAGGTTGATAGATTCTTGATTAGTCAGGACATGAAGGGATACTGGGAGAAGACAGAAGATTGGGGCTAAGAATTTAATGGATCAGCCATGATGAAATGGTGGAGCAGACTTGATAGGTCAAATGGCCAAATTCAGCTCCTATATCTTATGGTCTTATAAGAGGCAAAGTACTGGAAAACGTAATGGAACAAAGACAGACAAGTCATCTGAATCTAATCAATGCAAACATGAACATTAAGGGAAAAACTAATGAAACTAAAGGCAGACAAGTCACTTGGATTTGATGACTGCAACCATGGTATTAAGGGAAACACACACAAAATGCTGGGAGAACACAACAGGTCAGGCAGCATCTATAGAAATGAATAAACAGTCTACGTTTTAGGCCAAGACGCTTCCTCGGGACCGGAAAGGAAGGGGGAAGACGCCAGAATAAAAAGGTGGGGGAGGCAGGAGAGAAGGTGATAGGTGAAGACAGGTGCGTGGGGCCGAAGTAAGAAGCTGAGAGGTGGTAGGTAGAAAGGTAGAAGAGGTAAAGGGCTGAAGAAGGAGGAATGTAATAGGAGAGGAGAGTGGACCATGGGAGAAAGGGAAGGAGAGGAACCAGGGTAAGGTGATAGGCAGGTGAGGAGAAGAGGAAGGGTGAGAGGGGTGCCAGGGTGGGGCATGGAAAAAGAGAGAAGAGAGAGGAGGAAAATTACCATAAATTAGAGAAATTGTAGTTCGTACCGTCAGATTGGAGGCTACCTCTGTAGCCTCCAACCTGATGGTTACAGAGGGAAATAGCTACAGAAATTGCAGAACCATTGGTTAAATTTTTTCAAAAATCACCGAGTTCTGGGAAGTTAATTGGAAAACCACAAGTTCTTCTTCCTTTTTCTAGGGGGGAGGGTAATCAAAAGCAGGAAATTATAGATCAGTTAGCTTAGCAATTTTGTTAGCAAGATGCTGGAGTGGGGAAGAACCTGTTGTCCCCCTGGAAAAGCTTATTGTACACCAACAAAATCACCATGAATTTATGAAAGGAAAGTCCCATTCAGTAAACTTTCTAGAGTTCTTTTTGGATGTAAGAGTGCATATAGACGGTAGTACATTTGGATTTCCAGCGGGAATTGATAAGGAGTCATAAAAGAGATTGGTGCGTGAGATCAGATAATCAGAATCAGTATTGCCACTGACATTAGTTGTGAAATTTTTTGTTTTGCAGCAGCAATTCAGTGCAGGCGTTGCAAATTAGTATAAGTTACAATTTTTTTAAATAGATATATGGTGCAAGGAGGAAATAGTGAGGTCGTGTTCATGGGTTCAATATCCGTTCAGAAATCTGATGGCAGAGGGGAAGAAGCTGTTCCTAAAACACTGAATGTGGATCCTCAGGCTCCTGTACTCCTGCCCTGATGGTAACAATGAGAAGAGCACATATCCTGCATGATGAGGGTCCTTAATGATGAATCCAACTTTCGGAGATGTCACCTTTTGAAGACGTCCTTGATGGTATGGAGGAAAGTCGGCTGAGAATACAGTCCTCTGAAGCCTCTTGTGATCCAGTGGATTGGCCCCTCCATACCAGACAGTGATGCAGCCAGTTACAATGCTCTCCTCTGTACAGTACTGTGAGAAGTCTTACATAGCTAGGATGCCTAAGACTTTTGCACAGTGCTCTTTCACTCATGGTGACCCATGTCGTGTGACATGGGCGATTGTGCTCTATTGATGAACGTGATTGTTCCTGGCAAATTGGCAAATTCTTCAGAAGTGAGTTTCCTCGGGTGCTCCGGCTTCCCCTCAAAGTCCAAAGATGTACTGGTTGGTAGGTAATTGGTCATTGTAAATTGCCCGTGATTAGGCTCGGATTAAATTGGGGGTTTGCTGGGCGGTGAGGCTCAAAGGGCTGGGAGGGCCTATTTCGAACTGTATCTCAATTTAAAAAGAATCAGAGTCAGGTTTAATATCACTGGCATTTATTGTGAAATTTGTAAACAGGCCATTGCAGTGACCATTAACCACTCACTTTTATCCCAGTCCTCTCCTAAACCCATCTCAACAGGCCTCATATAATGTAAGGGATCGTGCTCTTGCCATGACTATGATTGTTCTTGGCAAGATTTTCTACAGAAGTGGTTTGCCATTGCTATCTTCTGGGCAGTGTCTTTGCAAGACGGGTGACCCCAGTCATTATAAATACTCTTCAGAGATTGTCTGCCTGATGTCAGTGGTCGTATAACCATGACTTGTGAAGTGCACCGGCTGCTCGTACGGCCATCCACCACCTGCTCCCATGGTTTCACGTGACCCTGGTCGGGGGCTAATCAGGTGCTACACCTTGCCTGAGGGTGACCTGCAGGCTAGCGGAGTGAGGGAGCACCTTACACCTCCTTTGGTAGAGACTTCCCCTCCCTGAATTCCACGATCAGTTCCTTGGTCTTGTTGATGGTGAGTGCAAGGTTGTTCTTGTGACCCCACTCAAGCATTGAAACATTCGGTGAAATGCGTCATTTGTGTCAACGACCAACGTGTGCCGGGAGAAACCCTCAAGTGCCGCCACATTTCTGGGGCCAACATAGTGTGCCCACGACTTACAAATCTAACCTGCATGTCCTTGGAGTGTGGGAGGACCTGAAATAAACCCACGCTGTCACGGGGAGAAACTACAAGCTCATTGCCGATCGCAGTGGCGATTGAACTTGGATCACTGGCACTGTGAAGTGTTATGCCAACCGCTACCCCGCTGCGTCGCCCTAGTCACAGAGCCTCGTTAAGTGAGTTATAAACTCAGCCAGCTCCATCGGGGACATGAGCCTCCCCAGCATTGAGGACACCTTCCAAAGGTGATGCTTCAGAAAGGGGGCTTCCGTCAAGGACCCCCTCCCCCATCACCCAGGACATGCCCTCTTCTCATCAAGGGGAAGATACAGAAGGATGAAGGCAATTCTGTATTTCAGGAACAGCTTCTTCCTCCCTGCCATCAGGTTTCTGAATTGGCAATTTTTCCCATGGACACTACCTCGCTACTTTTTCTCTCTTCTTGTAACACTTACTAAATTTATTCTTATATGTGCAGTACATCTTTGTGCACAGGGTGGAGATATGTCACTACCACTAGCCTGCAGGTCACCCTTGGGAAAGGTATAGCACCTACTCAGCCCCCTGATCAGGGTCACATGAAGCCTTGGGAGCAGGTGGTGGACGGTCGTACGAGCAGCCGGTGCAGATCACAAGTCCTGGTTATGCAACCACTGACACCAGGCAGACAATCTCTGAAGAGTGTTGATAATGGCCGGGGTCACCCATTTTGTAAAGGCACTGCCCAGAAGAAGGCAATGGCAAACCACTTGCGAAGAACAATCATGGTCATGAGACCATGATCACCCATGTCATATGACACGGCAGGTAACAAACAAGCTAACAAATGAACAGCAAACACGAGGAAATCTGCAGATGCTGGAAATTCAAGCAACACACATCAAAGTTGCTGGTGAACGCAGCAGGCCAGGCAGCATCTCTAGGAAGAGGTACAGTCGACGTTTCAGGCCGAGACCCTTCGTCAGGACTAACTGAAAGTCCTGGCTGTCTTTCAGTTCATTCTGACAAAGGGTCTCGGCCCGAAACATCGACTGTACCTCTTCCTATAGATGCTGCCTGGCCTGCTGCGTTCACCAGCAACTTTTATGTGTGTTGTAACGAATGAACAGTTCTTCTTATCGTGATTTATAGTGTTATTTATTATTATGTATTACAATGTTCTGCTGCTGCAAAACAACAAATTTCACAATACATGCCAGTGATATTAAACCTGAGTCTGATTTTCCTGTTCACGAGAAAAAGTTTTTCCCTCCTGCCCCTGTGTAAGTCCCTAATCCTTTTCTCCCTGTTGCAGGGACGTGAGGAAGTTTAAGGACACAAAGAAGCATTTTGATAAAAGCAGTGAGGACCTGGAGAATGCGTTGAACAGGAACGCGCAAGCAACTCCCAAGAAGCAACACGAGGTGGATGAAGTCACCAGCACTCTCCTGGCAGCCCGCAGGGCATTCCGCCATGTGTCGCTGGATTACGTGCTCCAGGTATGAGCTTACCCCACCCCTCCTACATAGTCCTTGACCCACTTAGCTCCTCAAGCCTGTTCTTTTACCATAAGACACAGGAACAGAATTAGGCCATCAAGCCTTTCAATCATGGCTGATTTACTTTCCCTTTCGACCCCACTCTCCTGCCTTCTCTCTATAACCTTTGACACCTTTATAATCAAGACCCTATCAACCTCTGCTTTAAATATACCCAATGATTTGGCCTCCACAGCTGTCTGTGACAATGAATTCCTTAGATTCACCACCCTCTCGCTAAGGAGATGCCTCCCCGTCTCTGTTCTAAAGGGATGTCCCATTCTGCTGCAGTGCTGTCTGGTTGTAGACTCCCCCACTATTAGAAACGTCCTCTCCACATACACGCTATCTGAGCTCGTCAATATTCGGTAGGTTTCAATGAGATCCCTCTCATTTGCCATAGCTAATTGGGATCCACAACTCTTTCCCTACAATTGATCTGTCATGTTTAATCCCACTACCCCAGAAGAATCCAGCTGACTCAATCCCCCTCCCCCCACACCACCCACCCAGCCCACCTGCAGGAGGTTGTTGCAGAGGATGCTTCCTGCTGCCATTCCCAACACTGGCCAGAAAATATAGTTTCTCTTTCTCTCCACCCAATCATTTTCTTTTGTCATCTGAAATTGGGCAGGAATATTACAAAGAGCTACTGACAAAGCTGGGTGGCAGTGTGAAATGTAAGGAGGATGTGATGAGAATGCAGGGTGACTTGGACAGGTTGGGTGAGTGGGCAGATGCATGGCAGATGCAGTTTAATGTGGATAAATGTGAGGTTATCCACTTTAGTGGTAAGAACAGGAAGGCAGATTATTATCTAGATGGAGTCAAGTTAGGAAAAGGGGAAGCACAATGAGATCTAGGTGTTCTTGTACATCAGTCACTGAAAACAAGCATGCAAGTACAGCAGGCAGTGAAGAAAGCTAATGGCATGCTGGCCTTCATAACAAGGGGAATTGAGTATAAGAGCAAAGAGGTCCTTCTGCAGCTGTACAGGGCCCTGGTGAGACCACACCTGGAGTACTGTGTGCAGTTTTGGTCTCCAAATTTGAGGAAGGACATTCTTGCTATTGAGGGAGTGCAGCACAGGTTCACAAGGTTAATTCCTGGGATGACGGGACTGTCATATGTTGAAAGATTGGAGCGACTGAGCTTGTATACTCTGGAATTTAGAAGGCTGAGAGGGGATCTTATCGAAACATATAAGATCATTAAGGGATTGGACACGCTGCAGGCAGGAAGCATGTTCCCACTGATGGGTGAGTCCAGAACCAGAGGCCACAGTTTAAGAATTAGGCCATTTAGAACGGAGTTGAGGAAAAACTTTTTCACCCAGAGAGTGGTGGATATATAGAAACATAGAAACATAGAAAATAGGTGCAGGAGTAGGCCATTCGGCCCTTCGAGCCTGCACCGCCATTTATTATGATCATGGCTGATCATCCAACTCAGAACCCTGCACCAGCCTTCCCTCCATAGCCCCTGATCCCCGTAGCCACAAGGGCCATATCTAACTCCCTCTTAAATATAGCCAATGAACTGGCCTCAACTGTTTCCTGTGGCAGAGAATTCCACAG
Organism: Mobula birostris; assembly: GCF_030028105.1. Taxonomy (NCBI): domain Eukaryota; kingdom Metazoa; phylum Chordata; class Chondrichthyes; order Myliobatiformes; family Myliobatidae; genus Mobula; species Mobula birostris. The sequence continues at coordinate 95,492,538 of NC_092374.1, forward strand.
ATTCACCACTCTCTGTGTGAAGAAGTTTTTCCTAATCTCGGTCCTAAAAGGCTTTCCCTTTATCCTCAAACTGTGACCCCTCGTTCTGGACTTCCCCAACATCGGGAACAATCTTCCTGCATCTAGCCGGTCCAATCCCTTTAGGATTTTATACGTTTCAATCAGATCCCCCCTCAATCTTCTAAATTCCAACAAGTACAAGCCCAGTTCATCCAGTCTTTCTTCATATGAAAGTCCTGCCATCCCAGGAATCAATCTGGTGAACCTTCTTTGTACTCCCTCTATGGCAAGGATGTCTTTCCTCAGATTAGGGGACCAAAACTGCACACAATACTCCAGGTGTGGTCTCACCAAGGCCCTGTACAACTGCAGTAATACCTCCTTGCTCCTGTACTCGAATCTTCTTGCTATGAATGCCAGCATACCATTCGCCTTTTTCACCACCTGCTGAACCTGTATGCCCACTTTCAATGACTGGTGTACAATGACACCCAGGTCTCGTTGCACCTCCCCTTTTCCTAATCGGCCACCAGTCAGATAATAATCTGTTTTCCTGTTCTTGCCACCAAAGTGGATAACTTCACATTTATCCACATTAAATTGCATCTGCCATGAATTTGCCCACTCACCCAACCTATCTAAGTCACCCTGCATCCTCTTAGCATCCTCCTCACAGCTAACACTGCCGCCCAGCTTCGTGTCATCCGCAAACTTGGAGATGCTGCATTTAATTCCCTCATCCAAGTCATTAATATATATTGTAAACAACTGGGGTCCCAGCACTGAGCCTTGCGGTACCCCACTAGTCACTGCCTATCATTCTGAAAGGTCCCGTTTATTCCCACTCTTTGCTTCCTATCTGCTAACCAATTCTCTATCCACATCAATACCTTACCCCCAATACCGTGTGCTCTAAGTTAGCACACTAATCTCCTGTGTGGGACCTTGTCAAAAGCCTTTTGAAAATCCAAATATACCACATCCACTGGTTCTCCCCTATCCACTCTACTAGTTACATCCTCAAAAAATTCTATGAGATTCGTCAGACATGATTTTCCTTTCACAAATCCATGCTGACTTTGTCCGATGATTTCACCGCTTTCCAAATGTGCTGTTATCACATCTTTGATAACTGACTCCAGCAGTTTCCCCACCACCGACGTTAGGCTAACCGGTCTATAATTCCCCGGTTTCTCTCTCCCTCCTTTTTTAAAAAGTGGGTTACATTAGCCACCCTCCAATCCTCAGGAACTAGTCCAGAATCTAACGAGTTTTGAAAAATTATCACTAATGCATCCACTATTTCTTGGGCTACTTCCTTAAGCACTCTGGGATGCAGACCATCTGGCCCTGGGGATTTATCTGCCTTTAATCCCTTCAATTTACCCAACACCACTTCCCTACTAACATGTATTTCGCTCAGTTCCTCCATCTCACTGGACCCTCTGTCCCCTACTATTTCTGGAATATTATTTATGTCCTCCTTAGTGAAGACAGAACCAAAGTAATTATTCAATTGGTCTGCCATGTCCTTGCTCCCCATAATCAATTCACCTGTTTCTGTCTGTAGGGGACCTACATTTGTCTTTACCAGTCTTTTCCTTTTTACATATCTATAAAAGCTTTTACAGTCAGTTTTTATGTTCCCTGCCAGTTTTCTCTCATAATCATTTTTCCCCCTTCCTAATTAAGCTCTTTGCCCTCCTCTGCTGAACTCTGAATTTCTCCCAGTCCTCAGGTGAGCCACTTTTTCTGGCTAATTTGTATGCTTCTTCTTTGGAATTGATACTGTCCCTAATTTCTCTTGTCAGCCACGGGTGCACTACCTTCCTTGATTTATTCTTTTGCCAAACTGGGATGAACAATTGTTGTAGTTCATCCATGCAATCCTTAAATGATTGCCTTTGCATATCCACCGTCAATCCTTTAAGTGTCATTTGCCAGTCTATCTTAGCTAATTCACGTCTCATACCTTCAAAGTTACCCTTCTTTAAGTTCAGAACCTTTGTTTCTGAATTAACTATGTCACTCTCCATCTTAATGAAGAACTCCACCATATTATGGTCACTCTTACCCAAGGGGCCTCTCACGACAAGATTGCTAATTAACCCTTCCTCATTGCTCAAAAGCCAGTCTAGAATAGCCTGCTCTCTAGTTGGTTCCTCGACATGTTGGTTCAAAAAACCATCCCGCATACATTCCAAGAAATCCTCTTCCTCAGCACCTTTACCAATTTGGTTCACCCAATCTATATGTAGATTGAAGTCACCCATTATAACTGCTGTTCCTTTATTGCACACATTTCTAATTTCCTGTTTAATACCATCTCCGACCTCACTACTACTGTTAGGTGGCCTGTACACAACTCCCACCAGCGTTTTCTGCCCCTTAGTGTTACGCAGCTCTACCCATATCGATTCCACATCTTCCCGGTTTATGTCCTTCCTTTCTATTGCGTTAATCTCATCTTTAACCAGCAACGCCACCCCACCTGGAATGCTCTGCCCCAGAAGGCTGTAGAAGCTTTCAAAAAAGAGATGGATAGAGCTCTTAAACATAGTGGAATCAAAGGTTATGGGGATAGGGCAGGAACTGGATACTGATAGTGGATGATCAGCCATGATCACCGTGAATGACGGTGCTGGCTCGAAGGGCCGAATGGCCTACTCCTGCACCTATTATCTATTGTCTATTGTCTATTGACAAAGTTCTAAGAAAGGATTGCTAGCATTGTAAAGGTGACAGAGAAACTTTACAAGAATATCATAGGAATGAAAGGGTTGAGGTATGAGGAGCATTTGATGACTCTGGGCCTGTACTCATTGGAGTTTAGAAGAATGAGGAGGGGATCTCATAGAATATTGAAAGGCCTGGATAGAGTAGAGGTGGACAGGATGTTTCCTATGGAGGGGGAGTCTAGGACCCGAGGGCATCTCCTCAGAATAGAGGGATGAGGAGGGATTTCTTTAGCCAGAGGGTGGTGAATCTGTGGAATTCGTTGCCACAGACGGCTGTGGAGGCCAAGTCATTGGGTTTATTTAAAGCAGAGTTTGATAGATTCCTGATTACTCAAGGAGTCAAAGGTAATGGGGAGAAGGCAGAAGAATGGAGTTGAGGGGGATAATAAATCAGACATGATGGAATGGTGGAGCAGACTCGATGAGCTGAATGGCCAACTTCTGCCCCTAGGCCCTAAAGTGTTATTGTCTAAAGGACAATTAGCTGCCCATCCACTTACTCCTGCCTGTAGGAACAGGGATCAGGAGACAAAGAAAAAAGAGGCCATCATGTCATCCCATGAAAGAAATACAAAGATTTGACAGGATAGTGAAGTGGTAGCTTTATTCTTTAAAACACCCATACTGTCCCAGAGAGTATGTGCTAGGACTGTGTACTGGAAGCTTTGCCCTGTGTTTAACCCATGTCCTGGCAGTATAGGGAGAGCTTTGTTCTGACTGAGCGCATTCTGTCACTCCGATGAAGAGGGAGTTTTAACCCGTACCCAGGCCCAAGTTGATCTTTGCCCACCAATGAATGTTTCTGAATTCTTTGACCTGGAGCAGTAGCTTAGCGCTTTACAGCAACAGCAACAGGGGTTCAATCCCCACTACCGTCAGTAGGGAGTCTGTTCATCCTCCCCATGACGGTGTGGGTTTGCTGCGGGTGCTCCGCTTTACAAAGATGTGTGGGTTAGATTGTGTTAGTAAACCGTGGCCATGCTCTGTTGCACAGAGACACTTGCGGGCTGCCCCCAGCACGTCCTCGCACTGCGTTGGCCATTGATGCAAACGACGTTTTTCAAAGATTCAAAGTACATTTATTATTAAAGTAAGTATGTATATAATCTTGAAATTTATCTCCCCACAGACAGTCACAAAACAAAGAAAATCCATGGAACCAAGCCGTTCAAAAAAAAACCATCAAATCCCACTCCCTCCCCAATCCCCGCGCAAAAGCCATGAAAAAATGTTTATATGGCAAATAAACCTAATGTTTCCTATTTAATTTTTTACTTGTTTTAGATAAATGTCATTCAGGCAAAGAAGAAGAATGAGATACTACATTTTGTGAGTAAACTTTGAAATTCCCCCTTCTCCCACTCAATGTGTCCCTGAGCTTTGGGTTAATATGTCAGTGCATGGTAGAGTTTAGTGGTCCTTGGCCCTGTACACAGCACAGGCTATACCCCTCTCCTGTAGAAGAACACACAATCTCAGACTAGGTGTGCCTGCAAATTAGTGGCCAGCCAATCCCACCCTCGTTCATTACATACGTCCCAAAAGGGGCCAGCAAATAGTTTTGGGTGTGTGACTCCACTGGGTGGTCAGAGGTCGATGTCTGTGCGTCTGCGAGTCCAGTGGAGACTGGAGGGGACAGACGGGAGGAAACGAACTTGTTCTGCATTCTCCTGCTTAACATTGTGGACAGGCTGTGTTGGCGCCAGAATGTGCGGCGACGTTGCAGGCTGCCCCCGGCTCAGCCATAGTGTGTGCTGGTTGTTAACCCAAACTGTATGTCTCCATGCACACATGATCAATAATTCTGAATCTGGGAATTCTTTCTGAACTGCATTCTAGTCAAGAGACTCAGAGTAAGTCCAACCGATTTCCCAGTTGTCCATCCTTACATAAGTAACTTCCATTTACATAATAGCCTTAACAATTCAATATTCCAACACACTTCACCTCAGGCTGTCAAAATAGTTAACTGGGTCTCATTTAAAGATGACATTAGGGCTGGTTACCAATACTAGACTTATAAATGGCTGCTTAAAAGTTCAAAGTACTTTCATTAAAGTTTGTATGCTATATACAACCTTGAGATTTGTCTCCTTTACAGGCAGCCACCAAGAAAAAAATCCAATAGAACCCATAAAAAAAGACTGTCAAACACCCAATGTGCAAAGAACAAAAAACAAATCATGCAAGCAATAAGTGGAAGTGAATAGCGTTCTGAACTGAAGTCCACAGAGAGAGTCTGTCCTCAAACCCAAAGTTGAGCGCAGTGCAGAGCAGTGAGCTGAACTGGCCCTCCCCTTGCCTCTGGCCCCAACACCCTGACTCTTCCAATCTGACCCAGCACCTAAACCTTCATCCAAACATCTGGTTCAGTTGCTTTGATTCACTTTGGGGCCTACACCCTGCCTTAAAGGATCAGATAGATTTTGGGAAGGAATTCCGGAGTTTCATGGATTGGGAATGATGAACAGGGTAGAATTAGAGGGACACAAAAACTCTGGAATGTTTTGATGTTGCACAAAGTGAGTGAGAGGGACAGTAAACGATATGATATCTCGGTCAGTACCAGATTACTTGTGTAGTCTGACTCAGTAATGGGCAACACTGGGCATACCCATCGCACCACATGTGCTTCTGGTATCTTTAGATTTCATTATAGCATTATATTTTTGGATGTCTGTCCTCCTACCTCTTCTCACCTTCCTATCACGCCCCCCCCGGGTCCCCTCCTCCTTCCCTTTCCCCTATGGACCTCTCTCCTCTCCTATCAGATTCCTTCCTCTCCAGCCTTTACCTTTCCCACCCACCCGGCTTCACCCATCACCTTCCCCACCCCCAACCTTTTTATTTTGGAGTCTTCCCCCTTCCTTTCCAGTCCTGAAGAAGGGTCTCAGCCCAAAACATCGACTGTTTATTCATTTCCATAGATGCTGCCTGACCTGCTGAGTTTCTCCAGCATCTTGTGTGTTGTTCTTGCATATTTAATGTCTCTGTTCTGATTGCTTTCAGATGATTTCCTTCATGGATGCACAGTCCAGTTTATTCACTCAGGGCTATGAGACACTCAAGCAACTCGATGCCTACAAGAAGAAACTTGCCGAGCAGGTAAGTGCAGAACAAATGCTCTTTGTCCTCTCACACTGCACATCACATGGGTAGCCAGAGTGTGTTCTCCCACTGTACCGACTGGTGTGGGAAACTTATCCCCTTATCCCCTTCTTCAAGAGCCTTATGGTTGAGGGGTAGTTGCTCTTGAACCTTAGCCTTTTCCACTCTTTATGAGCTAACCTCAAAAGCATACTCGCAAAACGTACCATCTCAAGTTTCTTCTTTTGCCTGAATGATATTTATCTAAAACAAAAAAAATTAAAGATTAAGTTTATTTATCTCACACTGTATAAATTGAAATGTACAGTAAAATAGGTCCATTTTATTATTTCCACTATTTAGACCACAGGGACAGAATTAGGCCATTCAGCCCATCGAGTCTGCTCCATCATTTCATCAAGGCTGATCCATTTCCCTCTCAACCCCACTCTCCGGCCATCTCCCCATAACCTTTCACACTCTGACTAATCAAGAATCTATCAACCTCTGCATTAAATATACCCAATGACCTGACCTCCACAGCCACCTGTGGCAATGACTTTCACAGATTCACCACCCTCTGGCTAAAGAAATTCTTCCTCATCTCTGCTCTAAATGGACATCCTTCTATTTTGAGGCTGTGCCCTCTGGTCCTAGACTACCCCATCATAGGAAACATTCTCTCCACATACATTCTATCTAGGCCTTTCACCACTTGGCAGGTCTCATTGCGATCCCCACTCATTCTTCTAAACTGCAGTGGGTACAGGTCCACAGCCATCAAATGCTTCTCATGTGATAACCATTTCATTCCCTGAATCTTTCTCGTGAAACCCCTCTGAACCCTCTCCAGTGTCGACACATCCTTTCTCAGACAGAAGGCTCAAAACTGCTCACAATACTCCAAGTGAGGCCTCACCAGTGCCTTATAAAACCTCAGCATTACATTCTTGTTTTTATATTCTTCGCTAACATTGTATTTGCCTTCTTCACCACTGACTCAATCTGCAAATTAATCTTGAAGGAATCTTGCACGAGTCAGTTTGCACCTTGGATTTTTAAATTTTCTCTCCATTTAGAAAATAGTCTACACTTTTATTTCTTCTACCAAAATGCATGATCATACACTTCCCAACATTGCATTCCATCTGCCACTTCTTTGCCTATTCTCCTAGTCTGTCGAAGTCCTTCTTCAGCCTCCCTGCTTCCTTAACACTACCTGTCCCTCCACCTATCTCCCTATTGTCCGCAAACCTGACCACAAAGCAATCAATTTGGTCATCTAAATCATTGACACACAATAGAAAACGAAGCAGTCCCAACATTGACCCCTGCAGACCCACCACTAGTCACTGACAGACAACGAGAGAAGACTTCCTTTATTCCCACCCTTTGCCTCCTGGCCATCAGCCAAAGCTCTACCCAGGTTAGTATCTTTCCTGTAATACCATGGGCTCTTACCTTGTTAAGCAGCCTCATGTATGTCACCTTCTCAAAGGCCTTTTGAAAACCTAAGTACTCAACGTCAACCAATCCTACATCCTTAGTGATCGACTCAAACTACTGAGGTCAGGGTAACTGGCTTATAATTACCTTCGTTCTGCCTCTCTCCCTTCTTGAAGAGTGGAGTGACATTTGCAATTTTCCAGTCCTCTGGAACCATTCCAGAATCTAGTGATTCATAAAAGATCATTACAAATGCCTCCACAATCCCTTTAGCCACTTCTTTCAGAACCCTAGGGGTGTGGTTCATCTGGTCCAAGTGACCTTCAGTCCTGTCAGCTGCTCAAGCACCTAGTAATAGCAACTGCACTCACTTCTGCCCCCGACACTTTCGAACTTCCAGCATACTGCCCATGTCTTCTTCAATGAAGACTGATGCAAAGTGCTTAATCAGTTTGTCTGCCATTTCCTTGTCCCCTCTCCAGCATCATTTTTCAGTAATGCAATATCTACCCTCGCCTCTCTTTTACTCCTTATATATCTGAAAAAGCTTTTGGTATCCTCTGATATTATTGGCCAGCTTACCTACATATTTCATCTTTTCCCTCCTTATGGCTTTTTCAGTTGCCTTCTGTTTTAGTTGTCTTTAGTTTTTAAAAGCACAATCCTTTAACTTCCCACTAATTTTTGCTATATTATATGCCCTTTCTTTTGCTTTTATGTTGGCCTTCTCAGCCGTGGTTGCATCATCCTGCCTTTAGAATACTTTTTCCTCTTTGGGATGTATCTATCCCGCATCTTCCAATTTGCTCCCAGAAACTCTGGCCATTTGCTGCTGTGCCATCATCCCCACTAGTGACACCATGTGATCAACTTTGGCCAGCTTCGCTCTCATGCCTCTGTAATTCCTTCTACTCCACTGTATTTCTGTTACACCTGACTTGAGCTTCTCCCTCTCAAATTGCAGGGTGAAGTCTATCATATTGCAATCACTGCCTCTGAAGGGTTCCTTTACCTTCAACTCCCTGATCAAATCTGGTTTATTTTCTATGTTTCTATGTTTCTACAACACACAATCCAGAATAGCTGATCCTCTCGTGGGCTCAACCGTGAGCTGCTCTAAAAAGCCACCTTGTAGGCATTTGACAAATTCTCTTTTGGGATCCAGCACCAACCTAGTTTTTCCAATCTGCCTGCATATTGAAATTCCCCATGACTGTCATAACATTGTCCTTTTGACATGCCTTTTCTATCTCCCATTGTAATTTGCAGCCCATGTTCTGGTTACTGTTTGGAGACATGTATATAACTCCCATCAGGTTTTTTTACCTTTGCAGTTTCTTAACTCTACCCAAAGGGACTCTACATCTTCCAATCCTATGTCACCTCTTTCTAAGGATTTGATTTTGTTTTTTTACCAACAGAGCCACTCCACCTCCTCTGCCTACCTGCCTGTCCTTTCAGAACAATGTGTATCATTGGATGTTTAGCTCTCAACTATGATCTTCTTTTGGCTATGACTCAGAGATGCCCACAACATCATACCTGCCTAATCTCTAACTGTGCTACAAGATTGTCTACGTTGGTCCATATACTGCGTGCATTCAAATACAACATCTTCAGTCCTGTATTCATCACCTTTTTTGATTTTGTCCCATGTTACACTGCAACTCATCCCACTGACTCTAATTTTGCTCTATCATCTGCCTGTCATTCCTGACGGTCTCACCACACATTGCCTCTGCTTGCAAACCAGCTGACCCATTCTCAGCCCTAATACTCCAGTTCCCATTCCCCTACCAAATTAGATTAAACCCTTCCCAACAGCTCTAGCAAACCTGATTGGTCCCCCTTGGGTTCAGGTGTAACCCACCCCTTTTGTACAGGTCGTACCTTCCCTAGAAGAGATCCCAATTATCCAGAAATCTAAACCACTGGCCCCTGCACCAGGTCTTCCTATTCTTAAGCTCAGTGGCACATGGCACAGGCAGAAATCCAAAGGTTATTACCCTGGAGGTCCTGCTTTTCAGCTTTCTACCCAGCTCCCTAAATTCTGTCTTCAGGACCTCCTCCCTTTTCTTATCTATGCCTTTGGTGCCAATATATACCAACACTTCTGGCTACTCACCCTCCCTCTTTAGAATGTCACGGACCTGATCCGAAATGCCCCTGACCCTGGCACCTGGTCTCTTTCACATCCACAGAATCTCACGTCTGTTCTTCAAACTAAGGAACCCCTCATCACCACCACAGTCCTCGTCTCTTCCCCCCCTCCCACCCTTCTGAGCCACAGCACCAGACTCAGTGCCAAGTTTACCTAAAAACAAGACACCAACTTAGTAAAGATTACAGGTGTATTAAACAGCATGCAATAGACAAAGGTAATCAAAGTTCTGCAGTCCTAGCGCTTCACGTTACGAGTTGGACTGGACAATGAACAGCTGAGGCTTCGAGGACTGACTGTTCTCTCCTTGTGCTGTGACCCTGTGTTTCTGTGACACGGTGAAATTACCCTTGGCATTGTGATACCCTGGTTGCCAGCGTGAGGGGTTTGGTTCTGACTTCGGTATTTGGGTAGACAGGTGTTCCTTCAGGTTGTCTCTCCATCAGGACACACAACCTACTCGTTGAGTGGTGGATCGGGGAGTAGTTGGCACGGGATAGTGTGCAAGAACACAATCTTATCAGGTCACCGGTTTGGTGAGATTTGTCACTATGTTGTGAGAATTACCCACATCGGCCCTCTGTTTCGGAAGAGCAACAGCGATGCTGCAGGTCGATGGTCCGTACACCGTAGTGAATAGGCCCAACGTGCAGGGTGACAGGACATGGATAAGGTTCCCAGTGCTGCGGGCTGGCTGAGCTGGGAATACTTCCCTCCGGAAGAAAACCCCTGTGGATTTGTAGTGACCAAGTAGGGACTGTATGGGACAGAGAAGCTCAAAGGGGCATGGAGATACAGCTCTGAGAATGAGAGACACAGCTGGATAAAGATGAGAGAGACAGTGACAAACACTCCTTTTCTCCTCTCTCTCCCTTCTCCCCTCTCACCTTTCCCCACTTCCATTCTCCCCTCTCCCTTTACCCCTTCCTTAACCCCCTCTCACCCCCCTCCTTCCCCATCTCTCACTTCTTCTTCTTCTTTCCCTCCCGTCCCTCTCTCCCTTTCTCACCTTACCTTCTCTGTTATCTCTCCCTTCTTCTTTCCCTTCGCCACTCTCCTCCCCCCTCACTCAATCAACCCCTCTCTGCCCCATTACCCCTCTCTCACACCATGACACAGATGGAACATAGAACAGTACAGGCCCTTCGGCCCACATTGTTGTGCTGACCTTTTAACCTACTCTAATCAATCTATCCCTTCACTCCCATGTAGCCTCCCCATTTTCTTTCATCCATGTGACTAAGAGTTTCTTAAATGCCCCTAATGTATTTGCCTCTTCCATCCCTGACAGGGCATCCCATGCACCCACCACTCTATGTAAAAAACCTGCCCCTGACATCCTCCCTATACTTTCCTCCAATCATCTTAAAGTTATGCCCCCTCATATTAGCCACTTCCACCCTGGGGAAAAGTCTCTGGCTGTCTACTTGATCTCTGCCTCTTATCCTCTTCTACATTTCTATCGAGTCAAGATGCCTCCCGTCCCCTGAGCCTCTTGCTCCTTCCCTGCAGATCTGTGTTGCACTGTGAAGTTCTTGTTCTCCGGTTATCTGCCTGAGCGCTATCCATGAAGAGGAACCGGTCAGGAGCCAGGCACCAGTCCACAATACAGCACCGGCTCTTCAACACAACAGGATATTCTAGTTTCAGGGACTCTGGACTTCTTGGAGCAGGGCAAAGAGCAGGGTTGAGTATCGGGAACGGGTTCCAAAGTATCCCGTAAATGACAAAGAGCAGGATTGAATCTTCAGTTTGTGAATCTGGAATAGCCAACTCCAGAACGGAATCAGGGTCAGTGTGAGTTCACTATTGTTCTGTGTGTGAAATGCTTGCATATTCCCTAACTGTCTGGCTGGCAGTTCAAGCCCCAGGCCCAGGGAGATGAGCAGAAAGATTCAGGGTGGTGTTCCTGGTGTCAGTACTAAGCAATTGGCCCGTGATGCCATTGTGCATACCTGTATTTGTGCCAATGGGAATAGGATAGGTGCCGCGGTAGTGCAGCAGTAAGCACAACACTATTACAGCTCAGCCTGTTGGAGTTCGCAGTACAATTCCAACGCTCTCTGTAAAAACTTTGTACATCCTTCCCGTGGGTGCGTGGGGTTCCTCCAGGTGCTCCATTTTCCTCCCACACTCCAAAGACATACCGGTTAATAGGTTAATTGGTCATTGTAGATTGTCCTGTGGCAATTTACTAGTTAAAAGTTAAAGTCTGTCCCGAGCCTTTGTGGCCCATCAGGCCGGTGCTTATGCTGGTTTCTGTGGCATGAAGCGACTGAGAGTATGAGACTCCCCCCACCCCCAGATAGGACGCCAGTCTCTTGCGAGGTTAACCCCCAGCATTTTGCCGGTACCCATTTTCAGTTGGGTGGACTGGAGCAGTGTGTGGTTAAGTGCCTTGCTCAAAGACACAACACGTTGCCTTGGCTGAGACTTGAACCCACGACCTTCAGATCATGAGCCCAATGCTCTAACCACTTGGCCACGTGCCATGCACAATTTACAGGCGTTAGGGTTAAATAGGTGGGTTGCTGAACTGCGTGGGTTGTTGGGATAGACGTGCCTGTTCCTCACTCTCTCTTTAGATAATAAATAGATAGATCAGCACATAGATAAGTAGGTAGAATGATAGATAAAATAAGATAAAACTTTATTTATCCTGAAGGAAATTATTGATGCAAGGCTGCTCAGTCAGAAATGTAAACTTTAAAATGCAAAATGTGAGTATTGAGGTTCGGAAAAATACAAAATGTTCAGTAAAAGGTAATAGTGCAAAATACAGATGTACAACAAAACCATGTACTTCTATACTTAAGGAGGAGGAGTTGTAGAGTCTTACAGCAACAGGGGGAAAGGATCTCCTGTGGCGTTCCGTGGTGCACTTCGGTGGGATCAGTCTGTCACTAAAGGTGTTTGTCCAGTATGTCGTGGAAGGGGTGAGAGGGATTGTCCATAATGCATAGATAGAAAGATGAATAAATAAATAGGTAGATAGATAGATAGATAGAAATCAACTATAGACCATAGGCCTTTAACAAGGTCCCACATGGCAAGTTAATCTGGAAAGTTCAGTCACATGGGATTCAATGGGAACTAGTGAGGCAGATTCAGAATTGGCTCAGTGATAGGAAGCAGAGGGTGATTACTGAAGCTTGATTCTCTGAAGGGAGGCCTGTGATTAGTGGGTGCCCCAGGGTTCAGTGTTGGGACCTCTGTTAATCATTATTAATGTAAATGATTTGGATCTGAGTGCCCATGGCATAATTGACAAGTTTGCTGATAATACTAAATTAAAGGGTCATGAAGTAGGTTACAATGAATTACAAAGTGATCTTGATCAGTTAGAGAGCTGGGCTAAGGAATGGCAAATGAATTTCAGCTGAGAAAAGTGTGAGGTGATGCATTCTGGGCAATCAAACCTGATAGGACCTACACAGTGAATGGCAGGGCACTGACAAGTATTGTGGACTTGGGAGTACAAGTGTAGAGTTCACTGAAAGTGCCTGCACAAATAGACAGAGTGGTGAAGAGGGAGTTTAACATCAGTTAGGGCACTGAGTTTAGCAGTAGGGACATATGTTACAGTTATACAAATTGCTCCTTAGATGACATGTGGGCTGTTGTGTACAGTTTGGTCACCCTGTGATAGGAAAGATGTGGTCAAGCTGGAGAGGGTATGGGAAGAGATTTACAAGGGTGCTGCCTAGCGGGTCTCAGTTACAGGGAGAGTTGGCCATGCTGGACCGTTATTCTCTGAAGTGCTGGAAAATGAGTGGTGACCTTACAGAACGTCATAAAACATAAAACTTCAGTGTGTGTGTGTGTGTGTGTGTGTGTGTGTGTGTGTAGGGGGTTGGGATTCTTGTTCACCATGAGAGACTCTTTTCCTGCCTGTTCACCTATTTTTGTTTCTTTTTAAATTTATTCCGCCCATGGGTCTACTCATCTGAAGATCAGACAGCACAATAGCGTGGTGTTTAGCACAGCGCTTTACAGTGCAGCCGACCTGGGCTCAATTCCCACAGCTGCCTGTAAGGAGTTTGTACGTTCTTCCCGTGACTGCGTGGGTTTCCTCCAGGTGCTCTGGTTTCCTCCCACAGTCCAAAGGCAAAGCAGTCGGTAGGTCAATTGGTCATTGTAAATGGTCCCGTGATTAGGCCAGGGTTAAATCGGAGGATTACTGGGCAGTGCGGCTCAAAGGCCTTTTCCACATTGCGGCTCAATAAATAAGACTGTTACAGATACTTCAAGCCCAATGCTGCCCAATTACACCTCACGTCCGATTAACCCAACGCTGCCCAATTACACCTCACGTCCGATTAACCCAACGCTGCCCAATTACACCTCACGTCCGATTAACCCAACGCTGCCCAATTACACCTCACGTCCGAGTAACCCAACGCTGCCCAATTACACCTCACGTCTGATTAACCCAATGCTGCCCAATTACGCCTCATATACAATTAACCCAACACTGCCCAATTACACCTCACGTCCGATTAACCCAACGCTGCCCAATTACACCTCACGTCTGATTAACCCAATGCTGCCCAATTATGCCTCATATACAATTAACCCAACACTGCCCAATTACACCTCACGTCCGATTAACCCAATGCGGCCCAATTACACCTCACGTACGATTAACCCAACGCGGCCCAATTACACCTCACGTCCGATTAACCCAATGCTGCCCACTTACACTTCACGTCCGATTAACCCAACGCTGCCCAATTACACCTCATATACAATTAACCCAACACTGCCCAATTACACTTCATGTCCAATTAACCCAATTACACCTCACGTACAATTAACCCAACGCTGCCCAATTACACCTCACGTACGATTAACCCAACGCAGCCCAATTACACCTCACGTCCGATTAACCCAACGCTGCCCAATTACACCTCACGTCTGATTAACCCAACGCTGCCCAATTACACCTCACGTCCGATTAACCCAACGCTGCCCAATTACACCTCATATACAATTAACCCAACACTGCCCAGTTACACTTCATATATAATTAACCCAACACTGCCAAGTTACACCTCATGTACAATTAACCTACCAACTGCACATCTTTATGTGGGAGGAGACCAGAATACCCAATGGAAACACACGCAGTCATAGGGAGAACGTACAAACACATTATGGGAATTGAATGCAGGTTGGTTGTGCGGTAGAGCATCGTGCTAGCCGTGATGATGCTGACCGTTTTTAGCACAAACTAACACATCCTGTTGACTGTCTGTACACACAAACTAACACATCCTGTTGACTGTCTGTACACATGACAAATAAACTTGAACCTTGAAACTTGGAGTCTGGTTTTTCCAGACTGAGGTAGCAAGTCCAGCAAATGACCATTGTGGAAAACGGTGTTGTTGTTGGTTGCAACGTAGCAGACAAGCGAGCCACCTTTGACAAGTCATTCATTAAGCAGGAATCTGGTCCTAGTGACAGTCATCCCTGGAAGTGGTACACCTGCCCCTGCACTTCCTCCCTCACTACCATTCAGGGCCCCAAACGGTCCTTCCAGGAGAGGGGACACTTCACCTGTGAGTCTGTTGGGTCATCTACTGTCCCTGGTGCTCCTAGTGTGGCCTCCTATATATCAGTGGGACCAGATATAGATTGGGAGACTGCTTCGCTGGGCACTTACTCTCCACCCACCAAAAAAAACAGAATCTCCCAGTGGCCACCTACTTCAATTTTACTTCCCATTCCCATTTCAACATGTTGGTCCATGGCCTCCTCTACTGCCATGGTGAAGCCACACTCAGGGGGGAGGAGCAACACCTTATATTCTGTCTCGGTAGCCTCCATCCTGATGGCATGAACATCGATTTCTTGAACTTCCAGTAATGCCTCCCCCCCCCTTCACCATTATCCATTCCCTGTTCCCATTTTCCTCTCTCACTTTATCTACCTACCTCCCTCTGGTTCTCCTCCTCCTTCCCTTTCCTCCATGGTCTTCTGTCCTTTCCGATCAGATTTCTCCCTTCTCCAGCCCTTTATCTCTTTCACCAATGAACTTCCCGGCTCTTTACTTCATCCCCTTCCACCTCCCCATTTCATCTATCTGCCTCCCCTCCCCCCCCCCCCACCTTCCTATTCTGACTTCTCATCTCTCTTTTCCAGTCCTGATGAATGTTCTTGGCCCGAAATGTTGACTGTGTACTCTTTTCCATAGATGCTGCCTAGCCTGCTGAGTTCCTCCAGCATTGCGTGTGGATTACCAGTGACAATCAGTTGCTCTTTTTAATTACTTCCTTCGATTCTCCTCCTGCATATTGCAACCTCCCAGTAAGCTACCCCTTCCTGTTTTGATGTCAGGAGGCAGCTGTGACCTTGATCTGTGATGTCACTCCCTGACTATGCGATCCCTAAAACACAGCTTGTAAATTCAAGGTAGATAGCCTGCCCATATTGTTGCTGTGCATATGAGTGTTTGTATGTATACAAAGAAGTATAAGGAGAGAAAATCAAAACTCTGCAGACCTGGAAACCTGAAATAGAAACAGGAAATGCTGGAAATACTCGGGAGGTCAGGCAGTATTTGTAGACATATAAGATTTCTGTTTGATGTACACTGCGAATGCTCGAATACGTATTGGGAATGTGTGTGAACTTTTTTAACGTCAGTGTATATAGTGTGCATTTAAGTCTGTTTTTGTATCTGCAAGTCTGCTTGTGCACTTAATCGTGGCTGTGTGATATTACATATTTTAATTATCAAGCGAAACACTACTGACACTCAGAATTTGATGTACAAACAGGAAATTCGAGCAATGTTCAGCAGAGCAGATGGATTCCACAATCAATGGACTCTTTTTCAAGGAGCTAGTGTTCTCAATAATTTTTTTAATTTATTAGTATTAATTGTTTTGTATTTGCACAAATTGTCCTTCTTTGCATGCAAGTTGTTTGTCAGTCTTTGTATGTAGTTTTTCATTGATTCTCTTCTATTGTGTTAGTTAGGGGCAGCACGACAGCGTAGAGGTTAGCACCATGCTTTACAGTGCAGGCCACCTGTGTTCAGATCCCATCAGTTTGTACGGTCTCCTGTGGCTCCGTGGCATATAGATGAGGGTAGTGCAGTGGATGTGATCTATATGGATTTTAGTAAGGCATTTGACAATGTTCCACACGGTAGGCTTATTCAGAAAGTTAGAAGGCATGGGATCCAGGGAAGTTTGGCCAGGTGGATTCAGAATTGGCTTTCCTGCAGAAGGCAGAGGGTCATGGTGGAGGGAGTACATTCAGATTGGAGGATTGTGACTAGTGGTGTCCCACAAGGATCTGTTCTGGGACTTCTACTTTTCGTGATTTTTATTAACGACCTGAATGTGGGGGTAGAAGGGTGGGTTGGCAAGTTTGCAGACAACACAAACGTTGGTGGTGTTGTAGATAGTGTAGAGGATTGTCAAAGATTGCAGAGAGACATTGATAGGATGCAGAAGTGGGCTGAGAAGTAGCAGATGGGGTTCAACCCAGAGAAGTGTGAGGTGGTACACTTTGGAAGGACAAACTCCAAGGCAGAGTACAAAGTAAATGGTAGGATACTTGGTAGTGTGGAGGAGCAGAGGGATCTGGGGGTACATGTCCACAGATCCCTGAAAGTTGCCTCACAGATGGATAGGGTAGTTAAGAAAGCTTATGGGGTGTTAGCTTTCATAAGTTGAGGGATAGAGTTTAAGAGTCGCGATGTAAAGATGCAGTTCTATAAAACTCTGGTTAGGCCATACTTGGAGTACTGTGTCCAGTTCTGGTCGCCTCACTATAGGAAGGATGTGGAAGCATTGGAAAGGGTACAGAGGAGATTTACCAGGATGCTGCCTGGTTTAGAGAGTTTGCATTATGATCAGAGATTAAGGAAGCTAGGGCTCTATTCTTTGGAGAGAAGGAGGATGAGAGGAGACATGATAGAGGTGTACAAGATAATAAGAGGAATAGATAGAGTGGATAGCCAGCACCTCTTCCCCAGGGCACCACTGCTCAATACAAGAGGACATGGCTTTAAGGTAAGGAGTGGGAAGTTCAAGGGGGATATTAGAGGAAGGTTTTTTACTCAGAGAGTGGTCGGTGTGTGGAATGCACTTCCTGAGTCAGTGGTGGAGGCAGATACACTAGTGAAGTTTAAGAGAGCACTAGACAGGAATATGGAGGAATTTAAGGTGGGGGCTTATATGGGAGGCAGGGATTGAGGGTTGGCAGAACATTGTGGGCCGAAGGGTCTGTACTGTGCTGTACTATTCTATGTTCTATGTTCCTCTGAGTGCTCTGGTTTCCTCCCACAGTCCAAAGATGGTTAATTGGTCATTGTAAATTGTCCCGTGATTAGGCTAGGTTTAAATTGGAGGATTGCTGGTTCTGAAAGGGTCATCGCCTTTCAACCACCAGGCTCCTGAACCAGTGTGGATAACGTCACTCACCTCAACACTGAACTGATTCCACGTCTGGAAGACTCACTTTCTAGGGCTCTACAACTCACGTACTCAGTATTGTACATTTTAGCTGTTTATTTTTTGTGTTTTCACAGCTTGGCTTCTCTTGCACACCGGTTATTTGTCAGTCTGTGTGTAGTTTTCCATTGCCTCTGTTGTATTTCTTTGCTCTACTGTGAATGCCTGCGAGAAGAGAGCATCTGTATGGTGTCGCAACCACAGCTGTGTGAGAGAGTGCATGGGCTGTAAGTCAATGCATGGGAGTGTGGTGATATCCTCAAGACATCAATGTGCCAGAACTCTGAATCTAATCAAAGTGAGGCAGCTTGCCAAAGATTTGTGTAACACAGGATTGGTTGCATGGGTTTTAGCAGGAAGTGGTGAAAAATATTCTGTGTTCGTGCGCCTCTCACCACAGGCATTGTGTTGACTGGCGTGGGATTGTTGAAGCCAACCACAGTTGGCCTTGGAGGAGAAAAATCTGATGCTCCTTTCGAAGACTGATGTTACTCACCAGGCAGGGCATTTGTCAATCCTAACTCTGGAGCCTAGACTGATAGTCCCAAACACAAATACAAATCCGATCCTTTAGTGAGATAGAGCATGGAATCGGCCCTTCAGGCCGCACCAGCCAGCAATCCCCAATGTAATCCTTGCCTAATCACGGGATAGGTTACAATGACCAATTGGCCTAGGAACTGGAATGTCTTTGGACTGTGGGAGGAAATCGGAGCACCCAGAGGAAACCCACGGGGAGAACATACAAACTCCTTACAGGCAGTGGTGGGAATTACTTGCTGAGAAGGTGGTCCATTTGTATCGGGAAGATGAAGGAAAGCAGGCCTCTACTCCCTTGAGTTCAGAAGAATGAGAAGTAAGGGGCAACATGGCAGTATAGCGATTAGCACATCGCTTTACTGCACCAGCGATCACCAATCAAAGTTCGATTCCCACCACTGCCTGTAAGAGACTTGTACGTTATCTCCGTCACCACCTGGGTTTCCACCGAGTGCTCCGCTTTCCTCCCACATTCCAACGACATACAGGTTTGCGTTAGTGAATTGTAGGCATGCTATGTTGGCGCAGGAAGGGTGGCAACATTTACGGGCTGCCCCCAGCACATACTCAGACAGTGTTGGTTGTTGAGGTAGACGGTGCATTGCACTGAATGTTTGATATTTTGATAGACACGTTACAAATAAAGTCAATCTTTAAGAAAGGAAATCTACCATCTTTACCCAGTCTGGTGCATCGGTGACTCCATAGTTCTGAACAGCCTGCTGGAATTGTCCAGCAAGTGTCTCGGTTCAAGAGCCAACAGGGACGAGCAGTAAATGTTGCTCTGCCCGTGATTCCTGGAACATTAAAAAAAATATGGAAAGACGATCATGGCTCCTTCATGGACACCAGCCTCCCTACAATCCAGGACATCTTCAAAAGCCAGTATTCATCATTAAGGACCTCCACCACCCACCACCCTCTTCTCATTCCTACCGTCAGGGAGAAGGCACACGCTGAACATTTCAGGAACAGCTTCACCCTCTGCCATCAGATTTGGGTACAGTCCGTGAACCTCCGAGAACCAGCCCACTATTTTGCTCTCTCATTGCACTACTTTCATATACTTCATATTGTAACGTAGAGCGATATCTTTATGTATTGCACACTACTGCTGCCACCAAAATAAAAACAATTTTACAATATACACTCGGTAGCCTGTTTATTAGTTACCTGCTGTACCTAATAAAGTGGCCACTGAGTGTACGTTCATGGTCTTGTGCTGCTGTAGCCCACCTGCTTCAAGGTTTGACGTGTCATGCATTCCAAGGTGCTCTTTTGCACATCACTGTTGTAACGCCTGTGTATGTGAGTTACCTCTGCCTTCCTGTCAGCTTGAACCATAAAATAATCTACAGGTGCTGCTGTCAAAGGAGCACTCACAATGCGCTGGAGGAACTCAGCAGGTCAGTGAGCATCAGTTGTAAAGATTAGATTGACTAATCTTTTCAACTGATGCTGACTGACCTGCTGAGTTCCTCCAGCGCATTGTGAGTGTTAGCTTGAACCACCCTGTCTGGCCATTCTCCTCTGACCTCTCCCACTAATGAAGCATCTTCAACCACAGAGCTGCCACTCACTGAATTTTTCACTCCATTCTCTGTAAACTCTAGAGATTGCTGTGTGTGAAAATCCCAGGAGATTAGTAGCTTCTAAGATACTCAAACCACCCCATTTGGCACCAACAAGCATTCCACGGTCAAAGCCACTTTTCTTCCCCATTCTGATGGTTGGTCTGAACAACAACAGAACCTCTTCTTTTTCTTGTAAAGTTTAATGGCGTTTGGCATAAGGTGAGTTAGCACCACCTACTGAGTTGGTGTGCAGAGCAAAGAGACAGGAAGTACACCTACTAAATCCCTCCCTCTCAAAAAGAACTCAAATCATATCAAAAAGTCCAATGCTTTACAGAAAGTCAAATACACAATAATATAATATAATAAGATGGCAGTTATATTCAAATAAACTTTCAATGTTAAACTGTGTCCGTCCCAAAGCTCTCAATTTAGATGTTTTCTTTGTACCTCACAGGAACAGCATTCAAGCAAGATATGCTGCACCGTTTCTCGACATGTGCACACCCTACAAATACCCATATCATGCATATTAATTCTGAACAAGGAATTATTCAACCTAGTATGTCCAATAAACCTGATTCTGATTCTGTTCAGATCAGGTTAAGAAAACTACCTTATTTCTCAATAAAATCGGATTACTCTCTCTGCTATTGTAACTCTGTTACTGGTAAGAGACTACGGATAGACTGAGGTGGGATTGGTGACGAGCGCAGATGTTCCAGGTCAGGGGTTCCCATTTTGGGGTCTACTGACTCCTCAGTTAATGGAAGGGGTCCATGGCATAACAAAGGTTGGGAACCTCTGTTCTAGGGAGATGCAGTTGAGGACATCACCAGCAAGGTGACAAGAGTAGGGGCCACCAGTAGCGAAAAGGTCTCGGAGGCTGTTGTAAGAGCCCAAGATAGTGCCTGGCTCTTGAAGCTGAAGTTTGCCTCCAAATTGAAGACCTCCCCATGCTCTCTCATGAATAGTAATAAAACGTTGCACATCTGATGTCAAACAAGCAATGTGCACCTTTTCAGTAGATGCTGAGTGTCTTCCGTGCTCTAGGGGATTCACCAGCCCACAAGTGCTGGCTGTAAAACTTCCGCACTATTGTGATCTGAAACGGCAACGGCCGTCACACATCCAAATGCCTGGAATTATGGCATGTGTGTGTGGTCAGCGAGGAGCTGGTGAGCAGCTCACACCATCTGGGCAGAAAGATCAGCCACTTGTGCTTCTTGCAATATGCAAGAGCAGGAGCTGGGCAAGACAGGTTCAAACTAAGCAAAGAAGTTGTCATCCGAGTCAGAATCAGGTTTAATAGCACTGGCAAATGTTGTGAAATTTGTTAACTCAGCGGCAGCTGTACAATATAATACATAATAATATAGAATGAAAAAATAAAGTAAATCAATTACAGTAAATATATTATGTATATTAAATAATTAAATTAAAAATAGCGCAAAAACACAAATAATAAAAAAGTGAGGTGGTTTCCAAGGGTTGAATGTCCATTCAGAAATCGGATGACAGAGGGGAAGCAGCTGTTCCTGAATCGTTGTGTGTGTGCCTTTCGGCTCCTGTACCTCCTTCCTGACAGAAACACTGAGAAGAGGGCTTTCCAAGGGTGATTAATAATGTATGTTGCCTTTCTGAGGCACCGCTCCCTGAAGATGTCGTGGGAACTACAGAGATACTGATTTCTGAAAACTTGCACTCACTCCTCAATCACACTTCACTCACTTGCGCACAATGAGAGCAGCCTGATCCCTGTCACCCCACTGTTCTGAAGTCTGGACAAAGGAATGCAAATTTTATACTGAATTTGAGTCATTTGATACAGATATTGACTAATTGTTCAAATTTCTTATTTGCATAATCAATCACCAATCGGTTGTTCATTTTGTGCCATGTTTTATGACATAGGCAATCATGTCTCATGACCATGATAGTTCTTGGCAATTTTTTTCTACAGAAGTGGTTTGCAATTGTCTTCTTCTTTACAAGATGGGTGACCCCAGCCATTATCAATACTGTTCAGAGATTGTCTGCCTGGTGTCAGGAGTCACATAACCAGCACTTGTGACATGCACCAGCTGCTCATACGACCATCCACCACCTGCTCCCATGGCTTCACGTGACCCTGATTTGGGGAGGAGGGGTAATCAGGTGCTACACCTTGCCCGAGGGTGACCTGCAGGCTAGCAGAGGGAAGGAGCACCTCACACCTCCTTTAGTAGAGACATATCTATATCCCACCACAATCACACTATGATAGTACAGGTGTTCATAGCCAATACAACCACACATTAAAATCCAATTATAATTCAGAATGAGTAAAAAAACTGACCAATAGTAAGTGCCACCCTAGAAGCCTTCATTTGCATCCTTATCTTGTCTTGATATGTTAAATAGCTCCGGTCCCCTGCTGTGTAAAGGAGACCTAAGCTCTTCAAAAGCTCCTCTTGCCTGGGTTGACTGCTTACTACCTATATACTGTCCTTGCCTGGACCATATCTTAACCCTCGTCTTCTCATAACTTCTACAAAGTCAATCCTGTCAATGGTCAAACATGAAAATTAGATGGTCAGACTTTTCTCCTTTGTCTGTTATGCCACTGCCGTTCAGGGCAGCAATGAAGATCCTTCATCTCAGGTGTTGTTCAAGGCTTCCTTCATCATGTTAGTAACTTCCTCTGAGTTTTCATTACTGTCAGTCATGCAAGTTCTGGGTGGAGACTCAGGGATATCATCGCACTCAGGTGTAGAAAGATACTTCATTGCTGTTTCTGTAACAATTTTGTTAGCCCTGAGCTGAACCCCTGAACCTGGAGGACCGGTGGACCACTCTTAGTCTGGCCTCTATCCTTTGACCTGTTTGGCATGGGCGACCCTACCAAGATCTAAAGCACAAAGCCCTGACTCCAGCCAACATCACTCTCACAAGCCTCCAAAACCAACAACGTTGTCAGATGATGGAGTTTTGTTAAGAAACCTGAATTCCAGCACGAACCTATGTTGCAAGATGTGAGGGGGAGGGGTGCTAAACGTTCCTTGCATTGATCCTGTTGTGTTTCTTTCCAGTTGCATCATCAGGAGTTGAATTCGGCAAGGGATAAGCGGGACATGGAGCAACGGCACACTGTCATCAAACAGAAGGTGAGACCTCAGGAACCACAGGGACCCATGCAATTATACTATGGCCCGCAGTCAACACAGGCCAGCCAGAGAAATGAGCACAGGGCAAACTCCTCCTACTTGCTGACCTACCAAACATTTGCAAGTAGTGACAGCACAGGTTAGGTAAAGTAAAAAGCTCCTTCTCGACCGTCTTATCACACACTGCCAGGACGAGGCCAACACAAGCTGAATACAGAGGAAAGGTTATCGGCATTGTCCTATCACACACCGCTTCCACAATGGAAGAAATGCAGAGAAATACTGACCCATAAATAAGGGGCGACCATGGAAACATAGCGCTACACTGTTATGGTGCCAGCGATCGGGGTTCAATTCCCAACGCTGTCTGTCAGGAGTTTGTATGTTCTCTCTGTGCCCACGTGGGTTTCCTCCAGGTGCTTCAGTTTCCTCCCACAGTCCAAGGGGTTAGAATGGCTACTGCCCATTACACCGCTGGCATTTAGGGCAACAATGAAGGTCGTCCATCTCTGTCTATTTGTGGCCATATACTGTCCCACTCAGGTGTAGAAGGATTCTTCATTGCTGTTCCTGTCATTTTTTATTTGCCCAGTCAGGGCTGTTGAACCCCTGAACCTGGAGGACCGGTGGACCACTCTTGGTCTGGCCTCCACCTTTTGACCTGTTTGGCATGGATGACCCTACCAAGAGCCAAAGTATAAAGCCCTGACTCCAGCCAACATAGTTCTCTGGGTCATTGAGGCAGGCAAGCCTCCAAACCACAGTGTTATGCTGACCTTTTAAACTATCCTAAGGTAAATCTAACCCTTCCCTCCTACATAACGCTCCATTTTTCTTTCATACATGTGCCCATCTAATAATTTCTTAAATGCCCCTAGCATATCAGCCTCTACTTCTACCCCAGCAGGGTGTTCCATGCACCCACCACTCCATGTGTAACAAAACTTATCTCTGTCTTCCCTCGATACTTTCTTCCATCCTAAGTGGAGCAAAGGCCATCGTTGACCTCCCCCTCTCCATCACCCTCTGAAGTTGATGGTACGGTTGAGAGAACCCATTGCATCTACTTGGTCTGTACTGCTTCCCCAGAGCCCTGTTGGCCAGCCTTACCCACTTCCAGCTCTCACGACGGGGACGTAGGGCAGGGCTTTGAGAGGCTTTTTCCATCTGTACTTCTCACCAAAGCCTTGAACTGGGCACCTCCATAAATCTGGAGTTGTCGCTCTGTGCATCCCTACACTTTCAGCAACCCGTGGGATGGAATCTCGGCTCCACCTATGTTCTGCTGAGTTCTGCAGATCCCTCAGTAACGGGACCAAAATACAGAGCCCTTCTGTGTTTATGTTTCATGCCTCCAAAACATAAAATTAATTGAAAGAAAAACAAGGGAGATAAGAGATGTGAGATTTACTTTGTGTTTTATTTAAGCGAGGCAACACGTATCACATGGTAGTGTCATTAGGTATGCAATTCATGCATGATGACACTATGTATTATTACATCGGAGGGAGTCACTCTGCTTGGCAGGTGAGACCTGTGGCTGTGAAACAAGCTCAGCGTCTGGGGCCTCCTCTGTGGTGGTTGTAGGAGTTGACTCTGGGACTGCAGGAAGAGGTTCTGACAGCTCTGGACACCTTTCTTCTCCAACGATTGACTCTGTTCTCCTAAACTTATCGATGTGCCATCTCCAGATGATATCAGATGCAATCTCCACTCTGTAACAGAGTGGTTTTTAACCTTTTTGAGTACCCACTTTTGATCACCTATGTAGTCCCTCAGCAGGACTGCTTATCCAGGAGTAAAACGTCAAACCTCCTTGTTTGAGAGGTCCTCAATTTGTCTCAGCTGTTTGTCCTGCAAACTCCTTCTGAGATTGGGTTTGAGGAGATCAGGCATGAGTGTGAAGGACGGCCCAGGAACAGCGTGGCTGGTGAGATGTTACATTGAGATATGTAAGGAGGCAATAGGTGAGCTGCTGATTCGGTGTCGGTGTAGTGTGTTCAACTGAGATAGTAAAGCTGAGGGAACTGGACATTCCAGCCACCTTGGGTTGCCATGTAGACGTGAGAGAGTGTGGGGTCTTGTCTGGTTTCCCTTTGGATCATCTCTGCCGTAAAAGGGAGACTTTCGATTTGCATTAGAGAGAATAGGTCAAGATGAATGTCCTCTTTTGTAAATCTTTCAGATATTCCTTTTTCTAAGGGTAAACGGACAATCTATCAGCATTTCCATGAGTAATCGATCTGCCTCGACCCTCGATCTGCCGTCTCCAGAAGGCCAGAGACCCTAGGCTTCCAAATCTGAGCCAAACTCTCAGGCCAAACCCTTGGCGTGCTGAACAATGGCCAGTCCTGAAACCCCGAGAACGGGTCCCATTCCCGCAAAGAATCGAAGTCAGCATGTAACTCCAGGTCAGGGTCTTCAGAAGAACCCTGAAAGGGAAAAATAAAGATCTCAAAGATGAAAATAGAGCTGCTTCCGAAGATGCAAACAAAGTAGTCACTGTTTAGCGCCATCTTAACCACCCAGCCTCACTGGCTATTCCATTTGCTTCAAGATACTGCTCAATCCACTCAGTATACAATTTGGTGTGCAGTGGATCACATCTATCTTTCTGATGCAGCCAGCCATTTCTGCTTGATTTTAATGATTATTATCACATGGTACTCACTGCTTATGAACCCATAAATTCTTCCATTTTCTGCCTTTTTTTTAACTGGATTGTGACTTCCCTGCTGAAGATCACGTGCTGTGCTGCTGCTTGACACTCGGCCATTTCTTCCTGCACTTTTTTTAACACAAATGTCACACTGCAATTCAACAGGCAAGTGGGTTTTCCCTCACTCCTTTCCTCCCACTCCCTCCCTCCATCTTGAAAACCCTCCCTCCTTCTATATTTCTGTCCCCTCTCCCTCCATAATGCTGTCCCCCTCCCCCCTGCACATCGCTAAGGTGGGTTTCACACACCGTATCAGTAGGACAATAATCACTGATGATATGTTTGAATATATGGGCTAGGCTTGGCCATTGAAAAACAGATCAACTAGAATCTCTGCCCTTTTGGCTGTCGATGCTTCCTCACAGAACTACTTACAGGTTTAGAAAAGAACCAACAGCAGATTAATTACAGGGACGCTTGAGGTGACCATGATATGTCAAATGGAACAGTTCTATGATTGCAGTTATGTAAGTGTCCATGCTGAATTTATTTTTGAAGATAAGCATTATTTGCCTGATATACCTCGAGTCATTGAAACAAATTGTGAAATGCGCTGGGGGCAGCCCGCAAACGCCGACCCACTTCCAGCGCCAACATAACACGCTCACAATTTACTAACCCTAGTCCGTACATCTTTTTGGGATGTGGGAGGAAACCGGTGCACCCGGAGGAAACCCACACGGTCATGGGGAGAATGTACAAACTCCTTACAGAGAGCAACAGGAAGTGAAACCCAAACTTACAGCTGACACCGTAAAGCATTGTACCAGCCGCTAAACTACTGTGTCAAATGGTTGTGGAGATGGTACCAGTTAAAGTGTTATGGTTTAATTAAAATTTCTACCTTCCACAGGATGTGACTTATGATGATTCATTGATGGAGTTTAACATGGAGGCCCCGAACGGTGTTGTAATGGAAGGTTACCTGTACAAACGAGCGAGCAACGCCTTTAAAACATGGAACAGGTGCTGTAATCATCCTTTCCCCCTGTGAAAGATGTGCATACTGCTGTCCCAATACCGCTTCTCGGTCCAAGTCCATTGGGTCCTCAGTCCAGCTCTCTCGTCTGGGGAGGGTCCTACCTCACAGCCATGGCCTGATGGGCAAGGGACTTGGCCCCAAGTTTTTATCACTGGCTTTGTTAGAAGGAAATCAGAAAAAAGTCTGTAGGACAAAGGGAATATCTGTGATAGGACGAGGACAGCGTTGCTGTGGAAATGAGTTGCGCAACAACACACACAGAAGCCAGCAGGCTAGGCAGCATCTAGGGAGAGTCAGCGTTTCGGGCCAAGACCCTTCATCAGGCCTTGATTTCCAGAATCTGCAGAATCTCTTACATTTATGTATAGAAGGATAGAGAAGTGTGTGAACGGAGCATGAGAGAAGGGTAAATGGTTTCTGTTTTATTTGTTTACTTATTGAGATAGAGCGTGAAGTAGGCCCTTCTGGCCCTCCAAGCTGCACTGCTCAGCAACCCCTGATTTAACCCCTTCCTAATCACAGGACAATTTACAATGACCAATTAATCCCACCAACCGGTACGTCTTTGGACTGTGGGAGGAAACTCACGCGGTCATGGGGAGATCGTACAAACGAAGTGGGAATTGAGCCTGGGTTGCTGGTACTGTGCCGCCCCATTACATTTCATGGCCCTCCTGTGCTATATTTTTTGTTTCTAGTGGTCTGTGTCGATTAGCTTAGATGGCGGGGGAGGTGTGTCTCCACTGAGTGGAGGGAGACATGGGCTTCCCACTCTGACAGTCCACTGGTCTTGATAAAATTCTGCTTTTCCTGACGGGCCAGGTATTTAGTTCCAGTCTCCATTGTTCTGATCTCACTAATGACCTCTCTGTTCACAGGCGGTGGTTTTCCATTCAGAACAATCAGCTGGTGTACCAGAAAAAGCTAAAGGTGAGACAGTTCAAATACTGCATTCAGGAAGGTGGAGCTTCTGATTTTCAGTAAATGGGAAAGAGCTCCTTCTCGGCTTGAAGCTCTGTGGACAAAGGGGAGAGGGATTTGTAACACCTTCAACAACTTCAGGCTTGCAGAAGCACTCCACAGCCAGTGAAGCATTTTCAAAGTGTACTTACTTACTGCCCGATATGCCACTGGCGTTTAGGGCAGCAAATGAAGGTCCTCTATCTCTAGAGGTGTTCAGGGCTTCCTTCATTGTGTCAGGAGCTTCCTCTCGGTTTTCACTACTGTCACTCATGCAAGACCCAGGTGGAGACTCAGGAATACCGTCACACTCAGTTGTAGAAGGATTCTTCATTGCTGCTTCCATAACAGTTTTGTTTTACCAGTCAGGGTTGCTGGCCCTGAGCTGAACCCCCGAACCTGGAGGACCAGTGGACCACTCTTAGTCTGGCCTCTACCCTTTGACCTGTTTGACATGGGTGACCCCATTAAGAGCCAGAGCGTAAAGCCCTGAGTCCAGCCAACATCGCTCTCCGGGTCATTCAAGCCTCCAAACCATGACAGGGTTGTGGTCCTCTTGGAGGTTTCAATGTATAGCCCCTCTTATAGTGTGGGCAGAAGGTGGGCAATCTACGTAGAACAAGCTCCCTACACTGGTGAGACCAAGCATGGTGAGGGAACCTCTTTGGTGAACCCCTGCCATGGGTATGTTCCCATCAATGGGAAGGGGGTCCTAGCACCCCTTCCACACCTGGCTTCTCTATCTGCGGTCTCCCTCACTGTCAGGGTACGGCCAAACACAAATAGGGAAACAGTGCCTCATATTCTGCTTGGCTTGTTTACAAGTTGACGACATTCCGCTATCTACTCTGAACTCTGTAATGTCAAATTTTACCATCTCTTACCAACTTGTACTCCTTCTCCACTCTCCCCCCACCCCCGCAACCACCTTCTTACTCTGGCTTCCTCCCTCTTTCCTTCCAATCCCGATGAAAGGTCTCAGCCCAAAGCATCAGCTGTTTATTCTTCCCTGTAGATGTTGGCTGACCTGATCAGT
The DNA here is from genome assembly GCF_030028105.1 of Mobula birostris. Classification (NCBI taxonomy): domain Eukaryota; kingdom Metazoa; phylum Chordata; class Chondrichthyes; order Myliobatiformes; family Myliobatidae; genus Mobula; species Mobula birostris. The sequence goes on from NC_092374.1 coordinate 95,521,398, forward strand.
CCCTCCAGCACTCTGTGTGTGTGTTGCTCTAGATTTCCAGCATCTGCAGAATCTCTTGTGTTTGTAATTTCAGGAAACCAGCATCCCCTCGTCTCTCTTTCTGACCCACCCAGACTCTCTCACACACACACTCGAGCCCCTTCATCTCTCAGTCCCTTTTCCCCCGTTTACTCCATCTGCCCATCACCCACCCCTTCCCAACCCCCACTGTACCCATATCTCCCTTAATCTGGTTTCTCTTCATCCTCCTGGTTTGCCATTCTTCAAAGTTTGCAGTCCTTTGTTGCCAGCACCCCTCACCCCCTGGCATCCATCACTACCTCTACCCTTCCCTCCCATCCGCCAATCAATCCCACCTCAACTGGATCCACCTATCACCTGCCAGCTCTTGCCCCCACCCTTCACGCTCACCTCATTATACACACTGCCTCCCCTCTACCCATTCAGTCCGGGTGAAGGGTCTCAGCCTGGTTTATTGACTGTCCAGTTCCCAGGCAGAAATCCCCATCACCCAGGGTATTCCCTCTTCTCATTGTTCCCATCAGGAAGGAGATACAGGAGTCTGAAGCTGAACACCCAGCGATTCAGGAACAGTTTCTTCCCCTCTGCCATCCGATTTCTGAATGGACATCGAACACGTGAACACTACATCACTGCTTTTTTTGCAGTAATTATTTAATTTAACTTTATATATAAAGATTTTACTGTTATGTATTGTAATATACTGCCTCCACATAACAACAAATATGCCACTGATATTAAACATGAATCTGATTGTATTATCGCTGCCTGACCCACTGACTTCTGCCAGCAGCCTGATCTGTTGTTTCTCATTCGGGTATCTAGAACACAGAATAATACAACCCTCAGAAGGCATGGGATCCAGGGAAGTTTGGCCAGGTGGATTCAGAATTGGCTTGCCTGCAGAAGGCAGAGGGTCGTGGTGGAGGGAGTACATTCAGATTGGAGGATTGTGACTAGTGGTGTCCCACAAGGATCTGTTCTGGGACCTCTACTTTTCGTGATTTTTATTAACGACCTGGATGTGGGGGTAGTTTGCAGATGACACAAAGGTTGGTGGAGTTGTAGATAGTGTAGAGGATTGTCAAAGATTGCAGAGAGACATTGATAGGATGCAGAAGTGGGCTGAGAAGTGGCAGATGGAGTTCAACCCGGAGAAGTGTGAGGTGGTACACTTTGGAAGGACAAACTCCAAGGCAGAGTACAAAGTAAATGGCAGGATACTTGGTAGTGTGGAGGAGCAGAGGGATCTGGGGGTATATGTCCACAGATCCCTGAAAGTTGCCTCACAGGTGGATAGGGTAGTTAAGAAAGCTTATGGGGTGTTAGCTTTCATAAGTCGAGGGATAGAGTTTAAGAGTCACGATGTAATGATGCAGCTCTATAAAACTCTGGTTAGGCCACACTTGGAGTACTGTGTCCAGTTCTGGTCACCTGACTATAGGAAGGATGTGGAAGCATTGGAAAGGGTACAGAGGAGATTTACCAGGATGCTGTCTGGTTTAGAAAGTATGCATTATGATCAGAGATTAAGGGAGCTAGGGCTTTACTCTTTGGACAGAAGGAAGATGAGAGGAGACATGATAGAGGTGTACAAGATAATAAGAGGAATAGATAGAGTGGATAGCCAGCGCCTCTTCCCCAGGGCACCACTGCTCAATACAAGAGGACATGGCTTTAAGGTAAGGGGTGGGAAGTTCAAGGGGGATATTAGAGGAAGGTTTTTCACTCAGAGAGTGGTTGGTGTGTGGAATGCACTGCCTGAGTCAGTGGTGGAGGCAGGTACACTAGTGAAGCTTAAGAGACTACTAGACAGGTATATGGAGGAATTTAAGGTGGGGGGTGTTATATGGGAGACAGGGTTTGAGAGTCAGCACAACATTGTGGGCCGAAGGGCCTGTAATGTGCTGTACTATTCTATGCTCTATGTTCTATGTTCAGCCTGCAAGGTTGTACTGACCTTTTAACTAAGGTCAATCTAACCCTTCCCTCCTACACAGCCCTTCCTTTATTTCTCTTTCGTCCATGTGCCTACCTCAGAATTTATGAAATGTCTCTAATGTATCTGCCTGTGATGTATCTTGGCAGGACATCCCACACTCCACCAGACTTACCTCTGACAATTCCCCACTCCCATACTTGCCTCCAATCCCCTGAGAGTGATGGCCCTCGTATTAGCGACAACATCACCAGGCAGAATAGACGACCATCCCCTGCCTTCGGTGGGCAAGCCAGTTCTGAATCCACACGGCCAAGCTTCCCTCGATCCCATGTCTCCTGCCCTTCCGAATGGATTTCTGACTGACTGTCTGAATTATCCTTCAAATTCAGTTGTGTGCTAAGAATTAGGTGAATGTGTTTGAGAGGTGAGTATCAGTCAGCACGCCAGGGAGAATGCCATTTCTTTCTAAAGCCTTTCAATCCACCTGAGAAGGCAGATTTATTTGACTGAAAGTGTCCCCACTCCCAGCAGTTCAGTGCTTCCATACATCATTAGAATGTGGGAGGAAGCTGGAGTACCTGCAGGAAACCCACGTGGTCAGGGAGAGGTTGTTCTAAAACTGCTTACGGACAGCGGCAGGGCGTTGAACCCTGGCCGCTGGCCGCTGACCGCTGGTGCTGTAGAGCGCTGCGCTAACCACTTCTCTTCTGCGCCCGCGCATGTTCAGCCGACCAGTACGTTGACTGAAGCTGACCTTCTCTCTGCTCTTGTTAATGTTTCAGGACAACCTGACGGTGGTAGTAGAGGACCTTCGCCTGTGTACGGTCAAAACTGGAGCTGACAACGAGCGACGATTCTGCTTCGAAGTAGTGTCCCCCACAAAGTGAGTGCTCTCTAAACAAAAATGCTGTTTAAAATAAAACGTTGACCATTAGAAGGTAGACAGGGCTCACAATTCTTCCTCCAGCCTGCTTGGACAGTTGCTTTCTGCAGATTTCCTCGCACTAGATGACACTGCGTTATGTACAATGCAATGCAATGGAGTCTCTTCGTCTCTTTCAGGCTATTCCGTCACTCTTTACCTCCGCCCCTTGGTTTGGTGTTCCTAAACAGTTCATTCTTTATAGCTGGCTTGGATTAGAGCTCAGGATAAATCAACAGTTGTGTCCATTGGGAAAAACAACAAGTATTTCTCACTGAATCAACACGCACAAAATGCTACAGAAACTCAGCAGGTCAGGCAGCATCTCTGGAAATGAATAGATAGTCAATGTTTCAGGCCGAGAACCTTCTTCAGGACTGAGAAGGAAGGGAGGAAGATGCCAGAATAAAAAGGTGGGGGGAAGGGGAAGGAGGCTATCTGAAGGTGATAGGTGAAGCCAGATGGGTGGGAAAGGTCACGGACTGGAGAGGAAGGAATCTGATAGTGGACCATAGGATAAAGGGAAGGAGGTGGTGACCCAGGGGGAGGTGATAGGCAGGTGAGAAGATGTTAAAGGTCAGAGAGGGGAATAGAGGAAGGGAGAGGGAAATTTGTTTACCAGAAGGAGAAATCAATAATCATGCCATTAGGTTTGAGGCTATCCAGATGGAATCTAAGGTGTTGCTCCTCCACCCTGAGGGTGGCCTCATCTTGGCACAAAAGGAGGCCATGAACTGACATGTTGGAATGGGACTGGGAAATAGAATTAAAATGTTTGGTCACTGGGAAGTCCCATCTGTGAAGACATCTGCCATGCCTTGGAGTCTTATGGCGCTCAGTAAAATCACCCAGACTCTTCCAAACACCAGCACAGCCAACCTGTTCAGCCTCTTTTAATATGACAACTCTAATTAGTCTGATGGGTCTCCTATGACCTTGCACATCTCAAAGTCCTGTTGATTGAAAGGGGACTGACCACTATAGGTGGGTGGTAGGACAGCCAAGGTGGAATTGATTGGCTGAGTTACTGGGAATAATTAAATAGTTTAGAACCTTACTCCCTGGAGCTTGAGAGAATGAGGAGAGATCTTACAGAGGTATACAGTACAAAATTATGACGGGTGTAGATAGGGTTATAGAGTATAGAACAGTACAGCACAGACAAAAGCCCTTCAGCCCATCTAGTCCATGCCAAACCATTCAAACTGCCTACTTCAATCAACCTGCACCAGGACCATCGTTCTCCATACCCCCATTGAAATCAAGCTCATATGCACCACTTGTGCTGGCATATTATTCCACACTCTCACAACCCTCTGAGTGAAGAAGTTTCCCCTCACTTTCATCTTAAACTTTTCACCTTTCACCCTTAACCATGACATCTAGTTGTAGTCCCACACAACCTTAGTGGAAAAAGCCTGCTTGCATTTACCCGATCTATATCCCTCAGAATCTTGCATAACTCCACCAAACGTCCTCTCAATCTTCTACATTCTAAAGAATAAAGCCCTAATATATTCAGTCTTTCTCTATAACTCAGGTACTCCAGACCCAGCAACATCCTTGACAATTTTCTCTGTACTCTTTCAATCTTATTTACATCTTTTCTGTACATAGGTGACCAAAACTGTACACAATGCTCCAAATTAGGCCTCACCAACATCTTATTCAACTTTGACATAGCATCCCATCTCCTGTATCACTGCTTTAATTTAGTGCCCAGAGCTTTCTTTACAACCCAATATACCTGTGACACCACCTTCAATGAATTAGGGTTAATGCAAGCAGGCTTTTTCACTGAGGTTTGAATGAGACTAGAACTGGAGGTCACGGGTTAAAAGGTGAAAGGTGAAATATTTAAGGGGAATCTGAGGATGGTGCAAGTGTGGAAGGAGCTGCCAGCAGAAGTAGTGGGTATGGGTTTGAGTGCAAGAATTAAGAGAAGTTTGGATAAGTACATGGATGGGACAGATATGAAGGACTGTCTTTCAGGTGTGAATCGATGGGACTAGGCAGAATAACTGCATGGAGTAGATGGACCGAAGGGCCTGTTTCTGGGCTACCCAGACGGAATATAAAGTGTTGTTCCTCCAACCTGAGTGTAGCTTCATCTTGACAGTAGATGAGACCGTGGATAGACATATCAGAATGAGAATGGGACGTGGAATTAAAATGTATGGCCACTTCCAACCTGATGGCATGAACATTGACTTCTCTAACTTCCTACAATGCCCCACCTCCCTTTTGTACTCCATCTGTTATTTATTTATTATTATTATTATTATTATTATTATGTATTTTTCTCTCTCTCCTTTTTCTCCCTCTGTCCCTCTGACTATACTCCTTGCCCATCCTCTGGGTTTTCCTCCCCTCCCCCTTTTCCTTCTCCCAGGACCCCCTGTCCCATGATCCTCTCATATCCCTTTTGCCAGTCACCTGTCCAGCTCTTGGCTCCATCCCTCCCCCTCCGACTTTCAAATTTCTTACTAGCTCTTCTTTCAGTTAGTCCTGACGAAGGGTCTCAGCCCGAAACGTCGACTGTTCCTCTTCCCAGAGATGCTGCCTTGCCTGCTGCGTTCACCAACAACTTTGATGTGTGTTGCTTGAAATTCCGGCATTGGCAGAATTCCTCATGTTTGATCTCTTTAAGTATGCCTGCTTTGTTGCATTTCCCAACAGGAGCTGTATGCTTCAGGCCGACTCTGAAAAACACCAGCAAACGTGGATCCAAGCCGTCCAGAACAGCATTGCTACAGCGTTTAACGAGCGGCGCGAGGACAATTACTCGGTACAAGTTCATTCATCTTGGGGCTGCGTAATACTTCAGACTCCACAGCAAACCTCTCCCAAAATATTGACCCTCACTGGGGGACAGTCCCACACACACTGACCCTCACTGGGGGACGGTCCCACACACACACACACACACACACTGACCCTCACTGGGGGACGGTCCCACACACACACACTGACCCTCACTGGGGGACAGTCTCACACACACACACACACACTGACCCTCACTGGGGGACGGTCCCACACTGACCCTCACTGGGGGACGGTACCACACAGACACACACTGACCCTCACTGGGAGACGGTCCCACACACACACACACACTGACCCTCACTGGGGGACAGTCACACACACACACACACACACACACTGACCCTCACTGGGGGACAGTCACACACATACACACACACTGACCCTCACTGGAGGACGGTCCCACACACACACTGACCCTCACTGGGAGACAGTCCCACACACACTGACCCTCACTGGGGGATGGTCCCACACACACTGACCCTCACTGGGGGACGGTCTCTCACACACACTGACCCTCACTGGGGGACAGTCCCACACACACACTGACCCTCACTGGGGGACGGTCTCTCACACACACTGACCCTCACTGGGGGACAGTCCCACACACACACTGACCCTCACTGGGGGACGGTCTCTCACACACACTGACCCTCACTGGGGGACAGTCCCACACATACACTGACCCTCAATGGGGGACAGTCCCACACACACACTGACCCTCACTGGGAGATGGTCCCACACACACACTGACCCTCACTGGGAGACGGTCCCACACACACACATACTGACCCTCACTGGGGGACGATCTCCCACACACACACTGACCCTCACACTCACTGACCCTCACTGGGGGACGGTCCCACACACACACACTGACCCTCACTGGGGGACAGTCCCACACACACACACTGACCCTCACTGGGGGACAGTCACACACACACGCTGACCCTCACTGGGGGACGGTCCCACACACACACTGACCCTCACTGTGGTGCACTTCCACAGATCAGTCCCCCTGGCACTGATTGTCTCAGGCTTATATTGAATTGGGGATTGATTGAATCCCAGTGAAAGAGTGTTCCCAATGGACATGGTGTTAGCCATCAGTTATGTTTCAAATGAGGAATAGTTTCTTCATTCTGAAGTGGTTGTGAATCCTTAGAAGTTATTCTGAAGATACTTGGTGGTTCAGTTGTTTGTTCATTATATGCCGTGTTCTATTCACAGTCTTTCCATGACCATGATAGTTTCTGACAAACTTTTCTACAGAAGTGGCCTGCCATTGCCTTCTGAGCAGTGTCTTTACAAGATGGGTGACCCCAGCCATTATCAATACTCCTCAGAGATTGTCTGCCTGGTGTCAGTGGTTGCATGACCAGGACTTGTGATATACAGCAGCTGCTCATACGACCATCCACCACTTGCTCCCGTGGCTTCATACGACTCCGATCGGAGGACGGGGAGGCTGCTACACCTTACCCAAGGGTGACTTGTAGGCTAGCAGAGGGAAGGAGAGCCCCACACCTCCTTTGGTAGAGACATGTCTTCACCCCACCCTGCAAAATCTCATGACTGTTGAGCAAATTCACTAATAAAGGGAAATGGTGATTGGCTGGGAGAACGGACTTGAATTAGACATGATCAGAGGAGGCTGTAAGGGCCTGAGATAAAGAAAAAGATTTGTCACATGTAATGGAAGCAATGGAAGCATACAATGAACACACACAAAATGCTGGAGGAATTCAGCAGGCCAGGCAGTGTCTATGGAAAAATGTACAGTCGACCTTCTGGGATGGAAGCCCAATATGTCCTATGAAATGTTTGAGGAAACCTATGCTCTCACTGGAATTGAACACCAGTCGCTGATCCCTGGTGCTGCAAAGCGCTGCACTGACCACTACACTACCATGCCGTCCATAGAGGGGCTGAATGGCCTCGTGCTATCTCATTTGCTGCACTGATTTTGAGCTTTTCCTTTCAGAGTTAGCCTGAGTTGGAGTTGTAAACACAGTTTGTCGATCATTTTCCCCCCAGAAAATGGAGCGCTCAGCAACCATGTCTCCGGGCGTCTTTGATTTCCCCGGCGAAGCGAAACCAGGAAAGGAGAAGGTGCTGGAGCAAGTGCAAAGTATTGCCGGCAACGCCCAGTGCTGTGATTGTAACGAGCCGTTGCCGGAATGGGCCAGCATCAACCTGGGAATCACTCTTTGTATTGAATGCTCAGGAATCCACAGGTAATGGCCGGTTAGGGTTAGTCCCACGTGGCCCCCGACCGGTTAGGGTTAGTCCCCCAGTCGGTTAGGGTTCGTCCCCCGGTCGGTTAGGGTTAGTCCCCTGGCCGGTTACGGTTAGTCCCAATGCATTGCTGGAGAGAGAGTGCAGCTTGCCAAAACCCACATGAGCCTTTCTTATCCCTAATTCTTCAGGCCTAGTCTCATGAATTGGAAAGGGAGCTTCATTAATAATCTCATTTCATTAATAGTCTTATTTTATTAATAGAATAAGTCTGGAACTAAAAAGAAAAAAATATTCTCTGCGATAACATTTGTGAAATGATTGGATTGCAGATTTTTATTTGTCTGGTTACTAATGTCTTTTGTAGGGGGGTACCTGTCAGCCTCACTTTCACTTCAGGCACAGAGCAGTGTGTTTGAATTCACTACCCTCTGAGTTGGTTTCTATTTAGTATAAATACTGACCTTTACAACGCAATACAATAATAATAATAATAATAACGCAAACCCTCGTAACAATGCCAAAAGTGAATTTTAAAAAAGTAATTCCAAGCTCTGTTCTAAATAACATGAGCAAAATTGTTCATAACTACTCACCCACTGGACAGCGAGGAAGACGATCAGAACTTGCAGCAGGATCTGGACCTGCTGCAAAAATGGCAGATGGAACTTAATGCAGACAAGTCTGAGATGTTACACTTTGGTAGGGTCAACCAGGATAGGTCTTCCACAGTGAACAGTAGGGCACTGAGGAGTGTGGTAGAACAAAGGGATCTGGGAATGCAGGTACACAATTCATTGAAAGTGGCATCACAGGTAGATAGGGCTTTTGACACATTGACCTTCAGAAATCATTGTTATGTACAGGAGATGGGGTGTTATGTTGAAGTTCTGTAAGATGTTGGTGAGGCCTAATTTGGAGTATTATGTCCAGTTTTGGTCACCTACCTACAGGAAAGATTAAAAGTTGGCAGGAGTACACAGAAAATGTACAAGGATGTTGCTGGGACTGGAGGCCTGAGTTATCAGGAAAGACTGAATAGGCTAGGACTGTATTCATAGGAACATGGAAGATTGAGGGGAGGTTTGATGGAGGTTTACCAAATTATGAGAGGTATAGATAGGGTAAATGCAGGCAGGGTTTTCTACTGAGGTTGGGTGGGACTACCACCAGAGGTCATGGGTTAAGGCTGGAAGATCAAGTCAAGTCAAGTCAAGTCAAGTCACTTTTATTGTCATTTCAACCATAACTGCTGGTACAGTACTTAGTAAAAATGAGACCAAGTTTTTCAGGACCATGGTGTTACATGAACAATACAAAAACTACACTGAATTACGTAAAAAAACGACACAAAACTACACTAGACTACAGACCTACCCAGGACTGCATAAAGTGCACAAAAAAGTGCAGGCATTACAATAAATAATAAACAAGACAGTATGCACAGTAGAGGGTAGTAGGTTGGTGTCAGTCCAGGCTCTGGGTATTGAGGAGTCTGATGGCTTGGGGGAAGAAACTGTTACATAGTCTGGTCGTGAGAGCCTGAATACTTTGGGCCTTCTGCCAGATGGGAGGAGGGAGAAGAGTTTATATGAGGGGTGTGTGGGGTCCTTCATAATGCTGTTTGTTTTACGGATGCAGCGTGTGGTGTAAATATCTCTAATGGCGGGAAGAGAGAACCCGATGATCTTCTCAGCTGACCTCACTATCCGCTGCAGGGTCTTGCGATCTGAGATGGTGCAATTTCTGAACCAGGCCGTGATGCAGCTGCTCAGGATGCTCTCAATACAACCTCTGTAGAATGTGGTGAGGATTGGGGGGGTGGGATATGGACTTTTCTCAGCCTTCGCAGGAAGTAGAGATGCTGCTGGGCTTTCTTTGCTATGGATCTGGTGTTGAGGGACCAGGTGAGATTCTCTGCCAGGTGAACACCAAGAAATCTGGTGCTCTTAACGATCTCTACGGAGGAGTCATGGACGTTCAGCGGAGAGTGGTGAGAAATTTAAGGGAACATAGGGGAAACTTCTTCACTCAGAGGGTGGTGAGGGTTTGGAGTGAGCTTCCAGTGCAAGTGGTGCTTGTGAGCTTTATTTTAATGTTTAACAGAAGTTTGGATCGGTACATAGATGGTAAGGACATGGAAGGCGATGGTCCCGGTGCAGGTCGATGGGACTAGGCAGTTTAAATGGTTCAGCACAGGCTAGATGGGCCGAAGGACCTGTCTGTGCTGTACTTTTCTGTGACTCGAAGGCACATGGAGATAAGTGTAAGTTAAAATTATAGAGGTTGCAATGGTAGAAATAAATCAAATCTTTGGTTTAACTGTAGCAATGGAAATTGTGTAAGCTTAAAACTGCAGCTTTTACTGCGGCTTGTGTGTGGTGCAGTGGGCTTTGGGGTTCTAACGTTTTCTGTCGTTCAACGGTTGGGTTTTCTTCCTTCTGTTTCGTGGATACCTGTAAGGTTTTGGGTTGTATACCATATACATTCCCCGATATTAAACTGAGACTCTGAACTCACTCGAAGGACAGACGTTTAGTATCTTCAGGTACCTATTGCCGCTAAGACATCAAGTATTGCGTCAAAGCAAATGGACATAGAGAAACGACAGTAGTAAGTTAGACCTGATGTATCAAAGATATTTTAACCTAAACCCTCGGAAACTTCTTATGTTGCATTGATCGAACAGCTTCCTGGTAACTTGACATTCCCCTGTGGAATTTAAGCCAGTTTGATTATGTGATTAGCATAAAAGACGTTAGTTTGACTGCTCCTTGCTGCTACCATCAGAATCAATCCCCTTGCGGTACCAGAATCTGTTTTCAAACTTTCAGCTAACCTCTAGCCCTGGCAAACTTTGGGTTCAGAAAACTCTAGACTCCGCTCACTTTTCCATGTTTCCAGACATCACATGAAAGAACCCAGTTTGAAATTTATGGACTTGCAAATGAAGTATAAACTGGTGTCTTAATTCTAAATAACAAAAGCCTCAGAATACAAGGAGTTCCATTTAGAACAGAGACGAGGAGGGATTTCTTTAGCCAGAAGATGGGGAATTTCACAAATTCATTGCTACAGACAGCTGTGGAGGCCAAGTCACTGGGTTTATTTAATGCAGAGGCTGATAGGTTCTTGATTATTCAGGGCATCAAAGGTTACAGGGAGAAGGCAGCAGAATGGCATTGAAAGGGAAAATAAATGGGCCATTATGGAATGGTAGAGCAGACTCGATGGGCTGAATGGCCTAATTCTGCTCCCATGTCTTTTGGTCTTGGGTCAAATTCAGGCTAGGGAACCACCAAATACAATGGAAAAGATCTCTAAGTCCTTGCTCTAAGTCCTCCAAAACCAGCGTTGGAGAGGCAGAAGTTTCTCTGGTGAAATACTGCAAATTCCAAAGCCATAACTTTCAGTTCCTATCATTCTTCCATGGCTGCTGGTTCTATCTTCTCTTTGGTGACTGGAACTGAACCGGGCTGCTCATAGCCTCCGTGTTACCCCTCCCTCCAAGTTTAGCTTCAGAACTTGTATTTGTACCATTATTACGCTTCCAAATTTCCATCTCCATACCATTTCGATTCCTTCCCAGTCCCAGCTGAAGTCCTCATCCAAGCTTTTGTCCTCTCTAAATTCCAATATTCTGATCTACTCCTCCCTGGCCTCTCTACATAGCCAAAGTAAACTTATTGTCAAAATACGGATATGCTACCATAGACTTAAACTTAGATTTTCTTCTTGTTTTTTTGTATCTGAATTTAAACTTACTACCTTGAGACTCATTTTCTTGCAGACATTTCAATGATTCATTGGTTCAATTGATTATCAGAGAATGTATACAGTATACAACCTGAAATCTGTGCTCCTTACTGACATCCACGAAGCAGATTGAGAAAAAGTCCCAAAGAATGAATGACAGAAAATGTTAGGACCCCAAGCCTCCCCACCCCCCTCCATGCACAAGCAACAGCAAAAGCATCACCCTCCCCCCACTTGCTCCAGCAAAGGCATCAACCCTCAGTTCTGGTCACCTCGCTGCAGGAAGGATGTGGAAACTGTAGAAAGGGTGCAGAGGAGATTTACAAGGATGTTGCCTGGATTGGGGAGCATGCCTTATGAGAATAGGTTGAGTGAACTCGGCCTTTTCTCCTTGGAGTGACAGAGGATGAGAAGTGACCAGATAGAGGTGTATAAGATGATGAGAGGCATTGATCATGTGGATAGTCAGAGGCTTTTTCCCAGGGCTGAAATGGCTCGAATGAGAGGGCACAGTTTTAAGGTGCTTGGAAGCAGGTACAGAGGAGATGTCAGGGGTAAGTTTTTTTTTACGCAGAGGGTGGTGAGTGTGTGGAATGGGCTGCTGGCGGCAGTGGTGAGGCGGAAACGATAGGGTCTTTTAAGAGACTCCTGGATGGATACATGGAGCTTAGAAAATTAGAGGCCTATGGGTAAGCCTAGGTAGTTCTAAGGTAAAGGCATGTTCGACACAGCTTTGTGGGCCGAAGAGCCTGTATTGAGCTGTAGGTTTTCTATGTTTCTATGTTTCCAACCACCAACCATGCAAACAGCAGCAAACTCCCAGAGACCACGATCCAGAGTCCATCAGAGACTATCGTGCATCCCAACAGGAATATAAAGAAATACAATAGAATTTATGAAAACCTATTCATAAACAAAGACGGACAAACAACTGATGTGCAAGAGAAGACAAATTGTGCAAATGAGAAATAAATAACACTGAGAACACGAGTGCTTGAAAGTGATGGACTGGGTTGTGGAATCAGTTCAGAGTTGTGGTGAGTGAAGTTACCCACACTGGTTCGGGAGCCTGATGGTTGGAGGGTAATAATTGTTCTATGCTCTGTATACTTCAGCTCATCCCACTGCCCGATATCCCTACTCACAGCAAGTTCTCTTCACTCCTTATCCATGCAGTCTCTGACGGAGTGGCAACATCAGCCCTTCGATTCTAAAATTCTTCTCCTCATGTTCCGTCCCCCCATGGTGTCGTCACTCCTTTCTCCGCAATCTACAGCCCTCTGGAGCTCTGCTTTCCTCCCACTGGACAATAGTAACCACAGTTTCTTTTGTCCCTCCATCTAGCTGCCTGGCTGTGAACTCTGGAACCATCTCTATCAGCTTTCCACCTCTCTAAGAAGTTCCTTAAAATCAAGAACTTTCATCATTTGTTCAATCATTATGTACCGTGTCATTACATGGGCATCCATGACCATGATTGTTCTTGGCAAATTTTTCTATAGAAGTTGTTTACCATTGCCTTCTTCTGGGCAGTGTCTTTACAAGACGGGTGATCCCAACCATTATCAATACTCTCCAGAGATTGTCTGCCTGGCGTCAGTGGTCGCATAACCAAGATTTATGATGCGCACCAGCTGCTCGTACGACCATCCAGCACCTGCTCCCATGGTTTCACGTGACCCTGATTGGGGGGGAGGGGGGGCTAAGCAGCTGTTACACCTTGCCCAAGGGTGACCTGCAGGCTAGCAGAGGACAGGAGCACCACCCTACCACCCACTTGCCCTAATATCTCCTTTTTTAAATGACGTGTTCACTCCTCACTTGGTACTCTTGTGAAGCATTGAGGTTGATTTGTGGTGTTTTAAGTGGAAGCTGTCATTAATCAAGGATTACTTCAAAGTTCAAAACAAATTTTATTAGCAAAGTACATATGTCACTATATACAACCCTCAGATTCATTTTCCTGTGGGCATCCTCAGCAAATCTATAGCTAGTAACTATAACAGGATCAATGAAAGGTCAATCAGAGTGCCAAAGGCAACAAACTATGCAAATTCAAGTATAAATAAATAACAAGATAATGGGGAAAGAGTTCGTGGTAGTGAGATCATTGGTGGTGGGAATATTTTAATGGATGGGTAAGTGAGTGTAGTTATTTGATTTTGTTCTGATGGTTGAGGGGTAATAACTGTTCCTGAACCTGGTGGTGTGAGTCCTGAGGCTGTTGTACCTTCTACCTGATGGCAGCAGCGAGAAGAGAGCTTGTCCTGGATGGTGGGGGTCCCTGATGATGGATGCTACTTTCCTGCCACAGCATTTTGTGTGGAAGTGCTCAGTGACGGGGAGGGATTTCTCCGTGATGGACTGGGCGGAATCCAGTATGTTTTGTAGGCCTTTCATTGAAGGGCATTGGTGTTTCCATACCAGGCCATGATGCAGTCAGTTAATATACTCTCCACCACGCATCTGTGGAACTTTATTTACCATCTACCTACTTTTACATGTAGTAGCAACTTGTTGGTCAGGGAGTGACATGCAACAAAAAAGCAACAACATTCAAGAACAAGTAATTATATTAAACACAAAGTTAGAGGTTAGAGTACAGAAATGGAATAAAATGTGCATAAATACAGAAATAGTAGCATGTTATAAAGTCAGGAAATTCTGCAGATGCTGGAATTCCAAAGCAACACATGCAAACTGCTGGAGGAATTCTACAGGTCAGGCTGCACATATGGAGAGGTCCTCAGTCCGAAACATTGACCCTTTATTCAAGGTTTGAGATTGTTTAATGTCATTTCCTGTTCACAGTTGTAAGGAGAACAAAATAATTGTTACCCCAGGTCAGATGCAGCACAAAAAAACACATATAAAATACATAATAATAAACCACAGTCAATTTAACTTCATCAGATAGCTTCTATACATAGATTGACTGTACATCAGAGAGGCTAGTCTGTACGTAAGGTGACTGGTGGGAAATATTTATTAATATTATATAAATTGCATAAATACAAATACAAAAATTCATAAGGATACAAATAAGTAATACAAATTGCATTACATTTAAATCACAGTATCCCATATTCCAGATCAATCATGTAGGAAAAAAATTGAATTATGAAATGAAATAATATAATTGTATTTTATTTAAAAAAAGATCTACCCCCACTACCAAAATGAGCTGATTGGTAAAAAAAAAGAGAAAGAAATAAATACCTTACCATATAATATAATAATAATGGCTCAGATCCATACTTTAATAACAGTTCAAAGATTACGAAAATAACTCAGAAAGGGTCCCCATAACATTAGGAAATCATGTTTAGAATCAGAAATCGAACAAAAATCTTCTCTAGTTCAAGGCATAACATAACGTCAGATAGACATTGAACATGAGTGGGCGGGGCGGCCTCCTTCCACTTGAGCAAGATCGCCCTCCTGGCCATAAGAGACATAAAGGCCAATACCCGCAAATTAGATGGCTTCAGTTTTGTTGCATTATCCTCAACAATACCAAACATGGCAGTCAAAGGATTGAGCTTAAAACTAACATTGAAGAGTACAGAGAAAGTTTGAAATATATCTTTCCAAAAATTTTCAAGGCTCGGACATGTCCAAAACATGTGAATTAGTGTGGCCACTTCATTATTACATCTATCACAGTAAGGGGAAATACCTGCGTAGAAACGAGAGAGCTTGTCTTTAGACATATGAACTCTATGTACCACTTTGAATTGTAATAAAGAATGAGGAGCACATAATGATGAAAAATTAATCAATTTTAAAATAATCTTCCAGCTCTCTTCAGATATGAAAATCTGTAAACCCTTTTCACAGTCTCCTTTAATTTTGTCTAAAGAGGCCTTTTTCAGTCCCAACAGCAGACCATAAATGTAAGATATTGAACCGTTGTCAAACAGTTTCAAATTAAAAATTGTATCTATTATATTCTTATCTGGACTGGTGGGAAATGTAATGTAATGGTGGAGTTAGTGGGTGGAGGTGTTGATCAGCCTCACTGCTTAGGGAAAGTAACTGTTTCTGAGTCTGGTGGTCCTGGCGTGGATGCTGTGTAGCCTCCTCCCTGATGGGAGTGGGACAGACAGTCCATGAGCAGGGTGGGTGGAACCCTTCATGACATTACTGACCCTTTTCCAGCACCTTCCTGTATCTATGACCTTGATGGCGGATAGGCTGGTGCCGGGGATGCACGGGGCTGTTTAGATGCTGCCTGAACTGCAGAATCTCTGGCACTTTGTGAGTGTAAGAATCAGTGTGTATTGACAATGGAAACAGCATTATAAAAAGCAACACACACTAAACACTGGAGCAACTCAGCAAGTCAGGCAGCATCTATGGAGATGAATAAACAGTAGACATTTCAGGCCAAGATCCTTCTTTGGGACTAGAAATGAAGGGGGAAGAGGCCAGAGTCAAAAGCTGAGAGGAAGGGAAGGAGGATAGCTAGAAGGTGACAGGTGAAGCCAGGTGGGTGGAAGAGATAGTGGGATGGAGAGGAAAGAGTGTGAAAG
This sequence comes from Mobula birostris, assembly GCF_030028105.1. Classification (NCBI taxonomy): domain Eukaryota; kingdom Metazoa; phylum Chordata; class Chondrichthyes; order Myliobatiformes; family Myliobatidae; genus Mobula; species Mobula birostris. The sequence continues at coordinate 95,537,635 of NC_092374.1, forward strand.
GAAAGGAGAGTAGACCAGAGGAGAAAGGGAAGGAGGAGGGGACCCAAGGGAATGCGATAGGCAGGTGAGAAGTGTTGGGGGGAGGCAGAGATCACAGGGAGAGCAGTGAGAGAGGATCTCACCGAACTTCCATTAAAGAAAAGATTTAAACTTCTTCAGGATAGGCACCCCTCCCATTATAAAAAGTGGCTGGACGTGTTTACGGTGCAGCGCGGTGACGCGCTATAGATAAAGGGAAGCGGGACAGGGGGCTAAATAGAATGGTTGAACAGATTAACTGCCTTGGAGAAGAAACTCTTAGGTTTTTGTTTTAAAAGACCTTTACATTTTAATTTTATATTTTCCACGTGACTTCTAGCATTTGAAAGTCAGAAATTGAAGTCAAGAGTAAATCATGGGACTGAGTGCAAGGAATGAATTCTGGAAACGAGCACCTGATTTGAGGCTGAAGTATAAGGTCCAGGTCCTGAGATTCCAAAGCATGGGAATTAACTGTTTCTCTTGTGTCTGATAGGAGCCTGGGAGTGCACTTCTCCAAAGTCCGGTCACTGACCCTTGATTCTTGGGAACCTGAATTGTTGAAGGTGAGTCCGCTCCACCCAGGCAAAGGGTCGTTCTGACGTTGAATCTCCCTCTACCTCTCACCCTCTTCTACATGACCCTCTATTCCACTGACACTCCCCCAACTCTCCCCTTCACCCTTGGCTCATTCTCTCTCTTACTCCATCTAACACTTCCCACCCTCCCTTTGAATCTCATCTGCTACAGCACAGAAACAGTCCATTTGGTTAAGCTCATCCATGCTAAGAGAGCTGAGTTCCTGAGCTGACCCCATCTGCCTGCATTCGGCCCATCTCCTCCAAACTAGAGATTCCCAGCCTGGGGTCTCCAGGCCCCTTGCTTAATGGCATTGGTCCTGGTATAAAGAAGTTAGGAAGCCCTGCTCTAAACCTTTACAACACAACACCCTCTCTCTCTTACACCTCCTGCATCTCTCTGCACTGAAATGCTTATTAAAATGACATCTTCCACCCAGTATGACACGTTTCTTGCCACTTAGCTCAGCTGCTGGAAAGGTAATGTTTACTACCCCTAGAATGCCTCTTTAAACCTACCCCTATCTATGGAGCAAGCTACTTAAGTGATGTCACACCAAAACCCTTGCCAGTCAAGTCAAGTCAAGTTTATTGTCATTTCAACCATAAGCTGCTGGTACAGTACACAGTAAAAGCCAAACAACGTTCCTCCAGGACCATGGTGCTACATGAAACAACACAAAACTACACTGGACTATGTGAGACAGCACAAGGCTACACTAGTCTACGTAAAACAACTGCACTAGACTACAGACCTGTAACAGGACTACATGAAGTGCACAAAACAGTGCCGGGCACTCAACATCAGCAAGACCGAGGATCTGATTGTGACTTTGGAGAATTTGTGGAATTAGTTACCACAAGCAGCAGAGGAGGCCATGTCACTGGGTATATTTAAGGCAGAGTTGATAGATTCCTGATCAGTCAGGGCATGAGGGATACAGGGAGAAGGCAGGAGACTGGGGCTGTGAGGGAAATGGATCAGCAGTGATGAAATGGTGGATCAGACTCGATGGCCACTCTCTATATAAAACTTGCCTTGTAAACCTCCCTTAAACTTCCTCCCTCTCACTTTAACCCTCTGCTCGTTAGTATTTGATATTTTCATCCCAGGAAAAAGGCTCTGACTGTCTGCCCTAAATATAACTCTCCTAATTTAACATTGATCTGTCAGCCTCCAATACTGCAGAGAAAATAACCCAAATTTGCCCATCTTCTCCTTATAGTCAATAATATCTAATCCAGCAGCTCTCCAGACATCTTCTGCACCTTCTCCAGACTCTCCACTTCGTTCCTGTAATGCTGCAACCAGAACTACACACAATATTCCAAATGTGGCTGAGGTCTAAACAAAGTTTTATACAACTGTGACATGACTTCCCTACATTTCTGCTCAATACTTCTGCCATATGTCTTCTTAGCCACTCCACCTACTTGCCTTACCACCTTCAGGGAGTTACGGATCCCTTTGAACATCAATGATCCAGAGGGTTCTGCCATTTCCTCTCACCGTTGACCTTCCAAAGTCCAGCATGTCAGCTCTGCCCATTTACACGCCGTGTGGAGATTCTGCAGAGAGCAGCACACAAAATACCAGAACACAGCAGGCCAGGCAGCATCTATGGAGAGGAATAAATAGTTGGTGCTTTGGGCTGAGAGCCTTCATCAGGACTGGAAAGGAAGGGGACAGAAGCCAGGATAAGAAGGTAGGGAGTGGGGAGGATAAGTGAGATCAGGTGAGGGGGAGGGGAATGAAGTGAGAAGCTGTGAGCTGATAGGTGGAAGAGGAAAAGGGTTGAAGAGTGGGAATCTGATAGGAGAGGAGAATGGAGCATAGGACCATGGGAGAAGGAGGGGCATCAGGGAGGGTGATGTCCATATCTCCTACAGATCCATATCCTGCTGAATCCTTTGACAACTTTCCTCACTAGCCACAAATTCAATAGATATAGTCTTTCAAGACAGATAGATACAAACTATTTATATGTATGGTTTGTATCCACCTGTCTCGAAGGACCATGCATGTTGATCATCATCCCAAGCCTAGGTGAAAGTTATGGAGATCCTGAGGTGCCCAGTTGTCAAGATCCCTCTCTCGGCCCCACCAGTGCAGTCCAAAGGAAAGCTTATGAATCAATAAGTTTGGCACCAGCTTGGCTGCCGGAGTTACCGGAAGGGTGTTCAATGACGTCCAGCATCCTTAAGGGCTCCACTCCGGATTTGCTGTCTGGGTTTACTCACGTAGCACTTGTCCCTCCCGAGGCTGCCCACAAGGTAGTGGGGCTATTTACCGGTGGCTGGCAATCTGGTTCACAAGCACCTGGATATGTTCATACACTGATGGGCCTGTGTACTACGTGTGCAGGGGCCAGACCTCCTCCCCTCTGTAGTTCAGCCTGAGTCTGAAAGGAGTTCAGTTTCTGTGTGTCGCCGGTGAAGAGGTGCTCCATGAGGCTTGCTGTTGCAGAGGCTATGCACTGGCAGGGAGAGACTTACACATTCAGCTCTCCTTTTCACAAGACTGCCAGCCAGTAGTGGAAGCCGAAAGTGAGAGCGACAAGCACTACCCACTGCAATACCACACTAGACACATCACAACATCCAATTTGACACCCAGGTATAAACAGAGGCCCCAAAATTGATACTTGCGGAACACCATTGATCACAGACCTAGAGACAGATTAACACCCCTCCCCATTACCCCTTTGCTTTCTATACCCAAGCCAATTTTGAATGCTGACCGACCAAGTTTTCATAGATCCTATATTGCTTAATCTTCTGTATCAGACTACCATGAATAACCTCGTCACTAACTAAAGTTCACATAAGCTACATTCATGGCCCTACCCACCTCAATCATAATTATCACCTCCTCAAAAATCTCAATCAAGATTGTAAGACATGAGCCCCACTCACAGGTACTTGCATGCGCACACACACAAGCATAGACACACACACACACACACACACACACACACACACACACACACACACACACACACACTGACCATCCCTAATATGAATAGATTCTGTTCTTGAAAATCTCCTTCAATAATTTCCTTGCCACTATATCAGGTCCACCTCTCTATAATAGGACAGCACAGTAGTGTAGTGATTAACATAATGCTTTACAGTACAGGCGACCTGTGTTCCATTCTCTACACATATGTAAGGAGCTTGTACCTTCTCCCCATGACTGTGTTGGTTTCCTCTGCGTGCTCCAGTTTCCTCCCACATTCCTAAGACCTGTGGGTTATGGTTAGTGAATTGTGGACATGCTAAGTGGCAACACTTGTGGCCTTCCACCAGCACAATCCTTGCTGATTTGATTTGATGCAAACTACACACTTCAATGTTTCAATGTATGTGTGGTAAATAAAGCTAATCTAAAAATAATATCTATCCTTCCACATGCCCCTCGTTTGTCCCTTCCTCCCTGATCTCTATATCCTCTCTCACCTCTGTTTCTTCCCACTCCTTCCTCACTCTGCCAGCTCCTTCTCCTGTCCTGACTAGCTCACAACCACACACTCTTTCCTGCCCTCTTTCTCTCTCTTTCTTTGTCTCTGTCTGCCTCTCTCTCCCTCTCTTTCTCTCTCTTTCTTTGTCTCTGTCTGCCTCTCTCTCTTTCTCCACCCTCCTACCCCTACCTCTCATACTCAGTCTTGACTAGCTCACAACCACATGTTCTTTCTCTCCCTCTCTGTCTGTCTGTCTCTCTCTATTTCTCTGTCTGTCTATCCCTTTCTCCCCACCCCGCCCCCCATTTCTCCCTCTCAGTCCCCCTCCCGTTCCACCACAGGCTTTTTCCCCTTCACTCACTCTGCCTACTGTCTCACCAACAGCTAATGTGTGAGCTGGGAAACTCTAACATTAACCAGATCTATGAAGCACGAATCGAGGATATGACAGTGAAGAAACCACAGCCTGGCTCGCCTCGGTAAGGATAACTGAGACAGGCTATTGGGGGGGGTTCCTATTTAGCTCCTGTGAACTGAGAAACACCAATCATGATAAACGATAACCTCTTGTTGCTCCTTCCACAGGCAGGAGAAGGAAGCTTGGATCCGGGCCAAGTATGTGGAGAAGAAATTCATTCAGAAGTTGCCTGAAAGTGCTGTTAGGTTGCATAAAGGCAGCTCAAAACCTAACCAACGCACCAGCACATTGGAAAGGCCCCCCAAACCAGAGAAACCTCCCAAGCCCTTTGTGAAGTCTCGGGGAAAAGGTAAGATTACAGGTGCCTGGGATTTTAAAACTGCAATGATTCATGATCGCTTCAGACTCCTCTGGCAGGTTTAAGTGCTTTCGACGGCACCTGTAAGTCAGTAAAACGTTGAGGTGTAGTTCATTATCTGGAGAAATTGCACCCTGGCTCTCCTGAGTAAGGAACATTAAGCAGGCACCAAAATCTGGGCTGGGTCTTCCAGCCCATTTCATTGCCTGGATCTACAAAGTCTAGGTACGTTTATTACCAGATATTTCACCATGTACTACCCTGAGATTCATTTCCTTGCAGGCATTTACTGGAAAATAAATAAATAGAATGGAATTTATGTAAAAACCATACATAAACAATGACTGGCAAGTCTTACAATAATTTTAAAAAGTAAATAAATATTACTGAGACATGAGTTGTAGAGTCCCTGAAAGTGAGTCTGTAGTTTGTGGAATCAGTTCACTGTTGTGGTGAGTGAAGTTGTCCACACTGGTTGAGGAGCCTGATCATTGAAGGGTAATACCTGTCACTGAACCCGGTGGTGCGGGATCTGGAGAGATCCTCCCAGCACTTCTCACTCCTAAATCTGGGTGTCTTTCAGAATCAGAATCAGGTCTAATATCACTGGCATACGTAACAAAATTTGTTGTCTTTGTAGCAGCAGGACAGTGCAATACATAATAGAAAAAAATGTGAATTAACTTAAGTATGTATTAAGTAGTTAAATTGAATGTTTATAAATGACCTGAATGAGGAAGTGGAGGGATGGGTTAGTAAATTTGCTGATGACACAAAGGTTGGAGGTGTTGTGGATAGTGTGGAGAGCTGTCAGAGGTTACAGCGGGACATTGATAAGATGCAAAACTGGGCTGAGAAGTGGCAGATGGAGTTCAACCCAGATAAATGTGAGGCGGTTCATTTTGGTAGGTCAAATATGATGGCAGAATAAAGTACTAATGGTAAGACTCTTGGCAGTGTGGAGGATCAGAGGGATCTTGGGGTCCGAGTCCATAGGACACTCAAAGCTGCTGCGCTGATTGACTCTGTGGTTAAGAAGGCATACGGTGTGTTGGCCTTCATCAACTGTGGGATTGAGTTTAGAAGACAAAAGGTAATGTTGCAGCTATATAGGACCCTGGTCAGACCCCACTTGGAGTACTGTGCTCAATTCTGGTCACCTCACTACAGGAAGGGCGTGGAAACCATTGAAAGGGTGCAGAGGAGATTTACAAGGATGTTGCCTGGATTGGGGATCATGCCTTATGAGAATAGGTTGAGTGAATTCAGCCTTTTCTCCTTGGAGCGACGGAGGATGAGAGGTGACTTGATAGAGGTGTTCAAGATAATGAGAGGCATTGATCGTGTGGATAGTCAGAGGCTTTTTCCCAGGGCTAAAATGGCTAGCACAAGAGGGCATAGTTTTAAGGTGCTTGGAAGCAGGTACAGAGGAGATGTCAGGGGTAAATTTTTTACGCAGAGGGTGGTGAGTGTGTGGAATGGGCTGCCGGTGGCGCTGGTGGAGGCAGAAACAATAGGGTCTTTTAAGAGACTCCTGGATGGCTACATGGAGCTGAGAAAAATAGAGGCCTATGGGTAAGCCTAGGTAGTTCTAAGGCAAGGACATGTTCAGCACAGCTTTGTGGGTCGAAGGACCTGTATTGTGCTGTAGGCTTTCTGTGTTTCTATGTTTCTAAATAAGTGATGAAAAAAATAGAAATAAAAATGTAGTGAGATAGTGTTCATGGGTTCAATGTCCATTCAGAAATCAGATGTCAGAGGGGAAGAAGCTGTTCCTGAATCATTGAGTGTGTGCCTCCTTCCTGATGGTAACAATGAGAACAAGGCATGACATGGGTGATGGGGACCTTAATGATGGATGCTGCCTTTCTGAGGCACCGCTGCTTGAAGATGTCTTGGATACTATGGAGGCCTGGGTACTCCATGATGTAGCTGTTTGAGTTTACAAGTCTCTGCAGTTTATTTCAATCCTGTGCAGTAGCCTCCCCACCCACCACACCAGACGGTGATGCAGCCAGTCAGGAGGCTCTCCATGCTACATCTGTAGAAATTTGTGTTTTTGGTGACATGCCAAATAATCTCAAATTGCTAATGAAACAGAGCAACTGCTGCCTGGGAGATCTCACTTGATCTTGCAAAGACACAGATGGAGGACATTCGGCCCATTAGCTACATGCCAGAGGCAAGAGAATAATTCTAATTGGACCGTCCTCAGTCTCCCACAGATGACATGAAACATTGATCAGGTGATATACAATTGACTGCTGCTGGCTAATGAGAACCTCACGCAGTATAATAGGATCTTTTACCATTTGCAAGAGCAGTTAAGACCTTGGTTCAACATCCCATTCAAAAGACAATATAGTACTCCATCACAATACCTCTTCAAATGGTGTTATAGTTCCTCAACACTGACGCATTCTCCCTCAGCACAGCCCTTCCAGAAATGCACTCTCCCTCAGCACAGCATTCCTGCAGAAAAACTCTCCCTCAGCACAGCATTCCTGCAGAAAAACTATTTGATTCCAAAGCAGGAATTCAACTGGAAAGATTCTGACTCATGGGCAAAGAGTACTCCGCGCCAAACTAGTACAACAACAGCAAGCTCCTGGTTCAGAAATACAAATTTGAGTGTTCGTTCTTCAGTGGTGTGCGCCTAGAAAAGACCGCTGAACAAAGTGATCTAAGATCTATCCTCCCTAAATGATGAGGAGTGGCGATAGGGTAAATGCAAGCAGTGTTTTCCCACTGATGTTGGGTGAAACTGGAATTTGAGATCATATGTGATGTGTGAGTGGGGGAAATGTTTACGTGGAACCTGAGGGGGAATTTTCTCACTCAGGGGATGGTGCCAGTGAGTGGGGCAATGGAAGTGGTGGGTGCCGGTTCAATTGTAACACTTAAGAGAAGTTTGGATAGGCCGTGGAGTCACAGAATTAGGCCCTTCAGCTCATCTCATCCGTGCTGAACCATTTGAACTGCCTACTCCCATCAACCTGCACCTGGACCATAACCCTCCATTTCCCTACCAACCTATCCAAACTGCACCACTTCCACAATCTTGTGACCCTCTGAGAGAAGATATTTCCCCTCAGGTTCCCCTTAAAATTTTCACCTTTCACCCTCAACCCATGACCTCTAGCTGTAGTCCCACCCAAGCTCAGTGGAAAGAGCTTGCCTGCATTTACCCTATCTATACCCCTCATAATTTTGTATACCTCTAGCAAATCACCCCTCAATCTATATTCTAAGGAATAAGCTCCTAATGTATTCAATCTTTCCTTATAACCCTGGTCCTCCAATTCCAGCAATGTCCTTGTAAATTTACTCTTTCAACCTTATTTACGTCTTTCCTGTAGGTGCAACGATGGGAGGGATTGAGAAGGCAATGGTCCAGGTTCAGGTTCATAGCACTAGGCAGAATAACAGTCCAGCAGAGACCAGATGGGCTGAAGGGTCTGTCACTGTGCTGTAGTGTTCTGTGACTCTATAATCTGTTACATGACTGTTCATCTGAATCTCTCTCCACCAAAATGGCCTGAACTCTTTTCACAGTTTTGAAGGAACTCTTGTGAACTGCAACCTGTCCGTGAGGTGCACACACATCTTTCCCTCCTCCTGTTTCCCCGTTTGCAGATGTTAATTACAAAGCACCCTCGCCCGTCGGGAGCACCGAGGAGCTGCGGGATCTCCATCCAGGGGCACTGCTCTACCGAGCCGCCGCGCTCCAGAATCTACCTGTCATGGCCGACGCACTTGCACACGGAGCTGATGTCAACTGGGTGAACACATCAGATGAGAACAAAACGCCACTTATCCAAGCAGTAACACCGGTAAGACAGTAACCTACTATATCAGCAGCCTCTGCAGGTCTTCGTGGCCCAGTTCAGTCCTAGGTTACCGTATACCATTCGGCAAGGTCTTCTACTATACAGTAACAAACCACAACAAATTCAGAGTGGATCAAATTAACAGCACATCTATTAATTGCAAGGAAAGGTCTACTTCTGTATGTTAAATTGTTGGGAGGTAGCTTCAATCTTATAGCAGAAAAAACAAACCATTTTTATACTTTTACAGAGACTAACTTGATGTCCCTGAGGTTGTTCCATCCCGAAATGGCATTCCTTCCTTATCCTCATCCTCATCCATGAGGTCTGTTTTATATATCAGTCAATTTGTCTTTTGAGGCTTCTTCACCTCCCCCCCCCCAATATGTCCTGTTTTTCTCTGTTATCAAAACATTCCTTATTATAAATACACCCCTGCTATAAAACACACATAGACTTCTTGGAAGTTTCCATCCAAACCAGCAAAGCACTCTGGGATCACACAGGTTCTATTTTGTCACGTTACATTTTTAAAAAGTTATAAATTCATAAAGGCTTCATATATTGGATATATTTTCCAAAACCCCACTTATCCACGCTGACACCGGTAAGACTGCAATCTATTACATCACCAGCTGCTGCATGTCTTTCAAGGCCTAATAACGTCTGAGGATATTTGACACTGGAGACTTTTACAGGAAGAGGCCATTTCAACTCCTGTGTCTTTGGTAACACAGAGCAATAAAAAAACTATGCATTTATAAAGAGCCTCCCATGTCAGCACTACACCATGGCATTGACTGTTTCTGTTCTAATTAGGGATTTGTGGAAACACCAAAATCAAACTCTAATTCAAATCAAATTCAAGTTTAATTATCATTCAACCATACATGAACACAGCCAAACAAAACAGCGTTTCTCTGGGGCCAAGGCACAAAACATACACAGCACATTCAAAGTAAAGGAAAGGTACATCGCATCCGGAGTTTCTCCGGTCAGTGGACGGTTTCCCTCCACGCCTCCCTGACGTGGTGGGGAACCGCATACGAGGCAAGTTACACCAGTGGTTTGCCATTGCCCTCTGCTGGGCGAGTTTCTAAAGAGATCACCAGCTCGTAACCCAGCACGGATGGAAAGCGTGCAGGGAAGCCAGCTGGATTCAAACTTGGGACCTTTCATCCCAAAGTCCAACGCTGATGCCACTACGCCACCGTAGTGAGCAAAAAGCACAGTCACATGAAAAGAAATACATATATAGCCCAAGTCCCTGATTGACATATCCCGCAAATTGATGCTGTAGTTCCCAGCAGTGCACAGACATATGCATTCAATCCAGCCTGACATTCCATTGATCGAAAACTGGAGGGCAGCACAGACAGGCAAGGCCAGCCCCCAACTGAGCATGGACGCAATGCTACACTGCCTCCAACGTCCCCTCTCCTGGACTGCAACAGCAGGCAAGCCTGTGGCTTGAGGCCTAGTCCTCACCACAAACAAGGCCCCCACAGCTCCCCTGCCGTCTGTCACACCACCAAACAAGGGAAGCAGGCCTGCAGCATCTAGCATTATCAATATCCAACAGAGTCTAACACCTAAATAAATGAACTTTAGGTTTCCAGTGTTTCAGCTCTGGCCTGTGTCTATTTGTTTGTCCTCCTTATCATATAGCAAGTATAACAGAGCTTATTTCACTGAGTGTGGTTAGCATAGTTGGGAAGAGACCCTGGTGATTCCAATGTTATCGGGTACACTGGATTGGAATGTGTCAGACAGACTAATAGTTTATTGAGATCAGCTCCCTTCCTGCTTCCAGTGCACATGTTCTGTGAAAGATGGATAATCTGCTTCATGAGATTACCGCCAACCTCAGATTCAGATTCCGGTTTACTTCTCACATGTGGACCAAGACATGCAGTGAAGTGTGTCCTTTGTGTTAACAACCAAAGAGGGTGTGCTGGGGACAGCCCACAAGCGCCACCACTCACTCTGGCATCAACTTAGAACACCCACAATGTTTCACAGGACAATAAGGTGACAACGACAGCAATGACAACAGGAAGGTAAGCCCCTTTCCCACCTACTGAGACAGAGGCATCCAATCCCAGCACAGGCTACCTCTGGGCCTCATTTCCTGGGTAAAGCCCCTGGAATATGATGGCTGTAGTGACAGAATCACTGAAGTCTGAAAAGAGACAAGGCAGCAGGGCTGATTTCTCCCTGCAAAAATCTTCTGTTTCTGCATCCCTTTGGAAGCTGATTACTGAGCTAAACCTTGGATTTAATTTTTTTCCTGTCTTGTTTCTCTCTTCTCCAGGGTTCCTTGGTGGCCTGTGAATTTCTGCTGCAGAACGGTGCCCATGTAAACCAGATGGACATTCACAGTCGTGGTCCTCTCCACCACGCCACCATCCATGGACATACTGGGTGAGTAAGCTAGGTGCCAAGCGTGCCTGGTACTACATGCCTGGTGAAAGAAAAACAAAAATCTGACCGTTAGTTCCTTACTCGAATAAGAGTCATTATTTCCACTTCAGAGGTGACCCGTGATGAATGATCATGATCTTTCCTGCATCCAGAAACATTTTACAGTACATTCCCAGTGCAGGTTCAGCACAAAATGGGCAAAGTAAACTTATTGTTCATTTTCTTGTGGGATAGCTCAAAAAATCCATAAAATAATAACCATATCAGAACCAATGAAAGACCATGCCAACCTGGGTGTTTACCCAGTGTGCAAATGACAACAAACTGTGCAAAAAGAAAAAGAAAGGGTGTAAACCCCAAGCAAAAAATATCGAGAACATGAGATGAAGAATCCTTAAAGTGAGTCCATTGGTTGTGGTGATGGGGCAAGTGAAGTTGAGTGAAGTTATCACCTTTAGTTCAAGAGCCTGATGGTTGAAGGACAATAACTGTTGCTGAATTTGGTAGTGCAAGTCCTGAGGCTTCTGTACCTTCTACCTGATGGCAGTAGTGAGAAAAGAGCTTGGCCTGGGTAGTGGGGTTCCTTGATGATGGATGCTAATTTCCTATGACAGCACTTCATGTAGATGTGCTCAATGGTTGGGAGGGCTTTACTCTGGCCTGAATTCACTACCTTTTGCAGGATTTTCCATTCAAAGGCATTGGTGTTCCCACACCAGGCTGTGATGCAGCCAGTCAGCACACTTTCCACTCCACATCTGTAGAAATTTGTCCACGTTTTAGATGTCATATCAAATCTTTGCTAACTCCTACGGAAGTAGAGGCACTGCTGTGCTTTCTTCATGTTTGCACTTATGTGCTGGACCCAGGAGAGGTTCTCCAAGATAATCCGGACAATGGCAACCAGTGAACCACGGCAACTTTCTGTGGCTGTATTTACCCAGAAAATAAAGAAGTTCAATAGAATTTATGAAGAACAATACCGAAACAAAGACTGACAAACAACAAATGTACAAAAAGGACAAGTTGTCCAGATGGATCAGTGTTTAGATGGATAGATAATGCTGAGAACATGAGTTGAAGAGTCTTTGAAAGGGAGTCTGCAGGTTGTAAAATCAGTCAGATTTGAGGTAGAAAAACTCCCACTAACACACATGAAGTCAGGACAGAAACAAACCAATCTGTCACAGGCTAAGCCCTCCCACCATTGAGCACATTTACAAGGAGCACTGCCACTAGGAAGCAGTGTCCACCATCAAGGACCCCCACCACTCAGGCCATGGACTTCTCGCTTCTCGCTGCCACCATCAGGCAGGAGGTCCAGAAGCCTTATCCTACACCACCAGGTCCAGGAACAGTTATTATCCTCATGAATGCCTGCAGGGAAGTGAACGTCAGGGTTGTATGTGGTGACATATGCGTACTTTGCTAATAAACTTACTTTGACTTTGAAGTCAGGAGGAAACCTGGGGCTGATAGTATTCCCATCTGCCCATTGCCCTTGTCTTTCTTGGTGGTAGATAGTGCTGTTGTAAATTGGTTTATCTGCCGATCTTACTTAAGATTGCAAATACATGCTATTGATGACAAAAATGAATGTTTAGGGTGGTGGAAAGACCACATTGTCCTCGGAGATGTTCCGCTTCCTCAGAACTGTTGGCACTGCACTCACACAGGGAACTGAAAAGTATTCAATCATACTCGGCGTTTTCTTTCTGAATATTCCAGAATCTTGGCAGATTCAGCAGGTGATTCACTCACCATAGTGTACCCAAGCTCTGAGCTGCTTTGGTAGCCGTGTTATTTCCATGCTGGCTTAGGAGTTTCTGGACAATTGTGTCCCCTGAGGTGTCGACGATGAATACGGCACCACATATTCACAGAGCGAAACCACACAAACAGTAATGTGAACATTGTGGGCCAAATTGTTTTCACTGTGTTGTAATTTCTATTTTCTATTAGCTTTTCATTAGAACTGGGAAATAATCTCCTTGTTCAAGATTGCATTCTTATTTATGAGAACATATTGTATCCAAACAGTCTGCCATTTCCTGGATTTGGACAATGAACAATCTGTAAAGCTATTTAGGGAGGTAAAGATTTAGATAATCTTTCATAAGATGATATCACCACCCATAACCATCAACTTTGCTCCTGTTTTCACGGATGCTGCCTCTTTCCAGCATCTTCTCTTTAGTTTCCACCATGTGCCATTTATAACTTTTACAAATATTTATGATGTCATAAATTTATAAAAATGTAAGCTGGACCTTGTATGACTGTAGACTGGACCTTGGACCCATCTTGCTCAGGTGCCAAACATCAAACCCAAAGCCCTTGCCCTGAT